>NC_056450.1:12613916-12983916 GCF_018296145.1 Oncorhynchus tshawytscha | reverse complement strand
CCAGGTAACATCAACACCGACGCTCCTCGATATCAGCATCAGGAACTGGACCCTCTCTACTCCCTAGTCCTTCATAGAAGCCACCATCAAACTAACCCCACCAGCACTGCTAGTTAACAGCAGGAGTTGGCTTGGGTGAGTCAGTGTTAGATAGTGCAGAGCTGTAGTCAGACAAAAGACCAGACGTGCCGGTGGTAGGGATCGCCTCGCTGCAGCATCTCCCAGGCAGACAGGATTTGTAATTAAAGAGAGGGATGATGAGGGCTAAGTGAGAGTGAGAGAGAGAGACTGCAAACATGTGGCAGAGGCGTGAGTGTGGAGCAGATGGCCGCCGAGATGGAGTTGAGTCCGGAAGAGAAGACAGAGCAGCGTGTCTTCCATCACTCTCTCCGCTGAGAGACCGGGAGAAGAGGGGAGGGGCACCGCTTTGTTTCGTCAAAACCTATTCTGTCTTTTCTGAAGCGTGAGCCGCACCCCATGCCTTCTCTCAGGCCTGGGGATCAAACGGGCTGCCAGGGTGCAGTCCACATAAACACAACCCAGGAATGCGTGGCTGAGATCAACAGGAAGGGAGGAGATAGATGCGCGTTATACATTAGATGCAAGACACGAGTATATTTTACCTGGCCCACACCCTGGCCCACACCCTGTTACACCCTAGCTTCACTCCTCCTTGTACTCCCGATTGGATGGATCGGTTAGGGGCTGCGTGCTCATTGGGCGTTTTGTTCTGTGGACCTCAGATGAACTCTTGTTTTACCACTGAGATCCGCTAGACTGTAGGTGATGAAACTGCAGCAGCACCACGCACACAAAGATTCTGGTGACTCTTTGACTTTCTGTCTAGGTGATGCTCAACTAGTGCTCCCAGCAGTCCTGGCTAGCCTGGTCACGAATATAACCCCCAGTGCTTCAGCTCAGCCGCAGTAACAGTCCCGATCACGATAACAGTCCTACCAGTAGAGAGAAGACCCCTGCTCCTGTCCTGCCCGTCTGTGTTGTTTAGGGCAGCACAGGCTTTTTTTGTGTGTTGTCTATTAACTGTCGAGCCACGTACCTACGACCGCTGCATACTAACTAGCGACCACGGCTAGCTAAAAGCCTTCGGTGGTTGAAAGACGAGCAACGCCGCTGTGTTTGATTACAGTTCTAGTGAAGTCAGTTAAAAGCATCTTTAATCATTTATTTACCTCAAAAGCCTATTATCTTCTGAAAACGCCTTGTCAAAGAACAAGTTAGTTTGAAGATTTCTTATTTATCTGAGGTTGTGCAGGGAAGGAAGTTTTGCAGAGAAGGTCTTGTTGTTGGCTGGTGTGTTTGTTTGTAAAACTTCTCTCTCTCTCGCTCTCTTTGTGTGTGTGTGTGTGCGTGTGCGTGTGTGTGTGTGTGTGTGTGTGTGTGTGTGTGTGTGTGTGTGTGTGTGTGAAACAGCGGCCACACTCCTCTGATGGTGACAGGAACTCATCTGGATGTTGTGCAGGAGCCCAGGATGCGCGTCAAGTACGGCGGCCGCGAGTCTGTTAACGTGAGTAGTAACACGCACACACACACACACACACACACACTAGGCCAGATGATGCTGGGGATGAGTAGTACAACACACTCTCTTGGTCTCGACGATGTTGGGAATATAAAGTCCTGCTAACTCCCATCTCTCTCTACTTCCTACAACCTCTCCATGACCCATGTCTCACATCTCCCTTAACTCTAACTAGCCTCCTTAAATAAGGGAGTAGTTGGAGAGTGGTTCACATGCAGTATTTAATTAGACCGTTTTGTCACCGACAGGCTCCCGTCACCATGGCCAGTCAGTCAGGGCCTCAGCTATACACAGTCCGGCTCTACTGTACGCTAACCTGCTCTACCCCACTTAGACGTGTTGTCTATTCAGAGGATTCAGCCTGAATGTTAAGTCTCACACAGGGAGTTTTCTGGAATCTTGAGTGTGGGAGGATGATGGGGGGGGCTGAAAGGTTGGAACTTAGTGGGGTGGAGGGGCTAAGCAGGATGGAGGGCTTGGAAGGCTGGGGGGAGACCGGGGGAAGCTAGTCCGTTCCTAATGGCTTCCATTAGAAGATGAAGTGCTGTCAGAAGACTTTGGTCAGCATAAAGGGCCCTTCTCTGTATAATCAGGGGCAGGCAGGCGGGCGGGACGGAGGAATCGTTACAAATTGCATTTACTCTCCATTCCTGGGGGTCCATGTTTAATTAAGGGATTTTTTCCACCGCTACGGTCGGTGGGTAGGGGTGAAGGTTGGGGGGGCAAAGGGGTGGGGGGGAGAGGTAGTGCGGAACAAGTGCTTCATGCCAGGAAATACTGTCAATCATAAAGACATATTGTATACGTACACACACACTGTAGTCAGATGCCTACTGCACACTCACTCACACACACTCTATGACCGTGCTCTGAAGTCTTCCTCTTTGACTGAAACGGCCTCTACGTGACTGATATAACACTTCACCAGAACACTGCTCTGTGCGTCTCAGATCATCTTTTTCAAGAACATTTGAACAGATTTTCTCCAAGGTAGCGTCTCCTTACCTTCTGCATTCACAACCCTGTTCTGCACTAAAGTGGTTCTGAGGGGTCCTGAGGTTTCTTCATGAATACTCCAGTAGCCTACATCAAAACTGTAACCTAGTCCTTTGTTCTATTACATGTGTCCATGTACGGACACAGTTACCCCATCAGACCCTTTTTATACGAAGAAACCCAGCCATTTTGGGTCTGACGACAGACAGTCTCGCTGCTTTATTCACACAAAGAGAGAACTGGGTCAGATCAGAAAGAATTCTTGGAAACCTCTGAGCTGAAATAGGATTTGACTTGTGTGTGGGTGCTGTCTGGTGCGTCAGTCAGGAGCAGGCAGAAAGCTTTGAGAGCTCTGCGGCTTTCTCCTTTAAAGTGCAGTCTCACACCCCACACACACACACACACACACCTACCGAGCTCCTCTCACAGACACCCGGCTCCTCTTTGATTCCCTCGCTCCAGAAGAGGGGAAAGGAAGAAGCCGCCATGTGAATTTTTGTTAACTGCTGAGGTTACAATTCCGTATCTCTTCATCCCTTCCTTTCGTATTTGTCGCGGGGGGAAAGGCAGAAAGCCGTGCAATCAGGGCCCAGCCGAGAAAGGGCCTGTCATGTCAGCCTTCGAAGTGTCACTTGCCTTCCACTAAATTGCCTCTCTTCTTCCATCCTTCCCTCTCGTCACCTGCACACGATTCTTCACAAAGGAGAAGGCACAGTAAGGGAGACAATTTTCTTTGACACGCTCTGTACCTGTCACTGGTTCACAATTGAAACATTAATCATTGTCCCTGATTAAAGCTAAAAGGTGTATTTTTCCCCTCATAGACCCACCCTCCCATTTCCTCCAAGAGAATTTCACATGCCACATTTTACCCCCATTAAGAAGTCTGCCTGGCTGATGTGATGTCATCATGAGATAGATAGAGGTTATGTCCCAAATGGCACCCTATTCCCTACATGTTGCACTACTTTCAACCAGAGCCCAATGGCACTGGTCAAAAGTAGTGTGTTTACATAGGGGGATAGGGTTGCATTTGGGACACAGCCAGACTGTCAGAAGTGGAAGCGATCAACAGCAATTTGAGCTGATCAGAGAGAGAGAGAGCGCCCTACTCTTCACTAGGTCTATCAAGCAGCACAGCACTTACAGTCCTTATGCAATCAGACCTTTCTCTTTAGAGTATTGTCCTACTAGGAAACTGTATAAAATACCTCACCCCAAGAGACATACAATGAACACTCAGAATGACTGACGTGATGAGCAGATGCATAGAAGGAATAGATGGTGAGACTCCACTATAGATACATCTTGCTCCCTCTCTCTACCTCAAGGTAAAGGCGTGGTTAATAAGACAGGCTTTCCTCCTCTATCTCTCTTCACCGTCTTCCAGTCTTCTCAGGTTCTTTCACCCTCATCCACTACAGCTGCACCATCCCTCTCCTCCTCTCTAAACTCTACACCCATCCCTCTCCTCCTCTCTAAACTCCACACCCATCCCTCTCCTCCTCTCTAAACTCTACATCCATCCCTCACCTCCTCTCTAAACTCTCCATCCATCCCTCCCCTCCTCTCTCCAGTCTCCATCCATCCCTCCCCTCCTCTCTAAACTCTACATCCATCCCTCACCTCCTCTCTAAACTCTCCATCCATCCCTCACCTCCTCTCTAAACTCTCCATCCATCCCTCCCCTCCTCTCTCCAGTCTCCATCCATCCCTCCTCTCTAAACTCTCCATCCATCCATCCCTCCCCTCCTCTCTCCAGTCTCCATCCATCCCTCCCCTCCTCTCTAAACTCCACACCCATCCCTCCCATCCTCTCTAAACTCTCCATCCATCCCTCCCCTCCTCTCTAAACTCTCCATCATCCCTCCCCTCCTCTCTCCAGTCTCCATCCATCCCTCTCCTCCTCTCTAAACTCTCCATCCATCCCTCCCCTCCTCTCTCCAGTCTCCATCCATCCCTCCCCTCCTCTCAAAACTCTCCATCCATCTCTCCCGTCCTCTCTAAACTCTCCATCCATCCCTCCCCTCCTCTCTAAACTCTCCATCCATCCCTCCCCTCCTCTCTCCAGTCTCCATCCATCCCTCTCCTCCTCTCTAAACTCTCCATCCATCCCTCCCCTCCTCTCTAAACTCTACATCCATCCCTCACCTCCTCTCTAAACTCTCCATCCATCCCTCCCCTCCTCTCTAAACTCTACATCCATCCCTCACCTCCTCTCTAAACTCCCCATCCATCCCTCCCCTCCTCTCTCCAGTCTCCATCCATCCCTCCTCTCTAAACTCTCCATCCATTCCTCCCCTCCTCTCTCCAGTCTCCATCCATCCCTCCCCTCCTCTCTAAACTCCACACCCATCCCTCCACTCCTCTCTAAACTCTCCATCCATCCCTCCCCTCCTCTCTAAACTCTCCATCCATCCCTCCCCTCCTCTCTCTCCAGTCTCCATCCATCCCTCTCCTCCTCTCTAAACTCTCCATCCCTCCCTCCCCTCCTCTCTAAACTCTACATCCATCCCTCACCTCCTCTCTAAACTCTCCATCCATCCCTCCCCTCCTCTCTAAACTCTCCATCCATCCCTCCCCTCCTCTCTAAACTCTACATCCATCCCTCCCCTCCTCTCTAAACTCTCTATCCATCCCTCCCCTCCTCTCTAAACTCTCCATCCATCCCTCCCCTCCTCTCTAAACTCTACATCCATCCCTCCCCTCCTCTCTAAACTCTCCATCCATCCCTCCCCTCCTCTCTAAACTCTCCATCCATCCCTCCCCTCCTCTCTAAACTCTCCATCCATCCCTCTCCTCCTCTCTAAACTCTACATCTATCCCTCCCCTCCTCTCTCCAGTCTCCATCCATCCCTCCCCTCCTCTCTAAACTCTACATCCATCCATCCCTCACCTCCTCTCTAAACTCTCCATCCATCCCTCCCCTCCTCTCTAAACTCTCCATCCATCCCTCCCCTCCTCTCTCCAGTCTCCATCCATCCCTCCTCTCTAAACTCTCCATCCATCCCTCCCCTCCTCTCTCCAGTCTCCATCCATCCCTCCCCTCCTCTCTAAACTCCACACCCATCCCTCCCCTCCTCTCTAAACTCTCCATCCATCCCTCCCCTCCTCTCTAAACTCTCCATCCATCCCTCCCCTCCTCTCTAAACTCCAAACATCCATCCCTCCACTCCTCTCTAAACTCTCCATCCATCCCTCCCCTCCTCTCTAAACTCTCCATCCATCCCTCCCCTCCTTTCTCCAGTCTCCATCCATCCCTCTCCTCCTCTCTAAACTCTCCATCCATCCCTCCCCTCCTCTCTAAACTCTACATCCATCCCTCCCCTCCTCTCTCCAGTCTCCATCCATCTCTCCCCTCCTCTCTAAACTCTACATCCATCCCTCACCTCCTCTCTAAACTCTCCATCCATCCCTCTCCTCCTCTAAACTCTACACCCATCCCTCCACTCCTCTCTAAACTCTCCATCCATCCCTCCCCTCCTCTCTAAACTCTCCATCCATCCATCCCTCCCCTCCTCTCTCCAGTCTCCATCCATCCCTCCCCTCCTCTCTAAACTCTCCATCCATCCCTCCCCTCCTCTCTAAACTCTCCATCCATCCCTCCCCTCCTCTCTAAACTCTCCATCCATCCCTCCCCCTCCTCTCTCCAGTCTCCATCCATCCCTCTCCTCCTCTCTAAACTCTCCATCCATCCCTCCCCTCCTCTCTAAACTCTCCATCCATCCCTCCCCTCCTCTCTAAACTCTACATCCATCCCTCTCCTCCTCTCTAAACTCTCACCCATCCCTCCCCTCCTCTCTCAGTCTCCATCCATCCCTCCCCTCCTCTCTCCAGTCTCCATCCATCCCTCCTCTCTAAACTCTCCATCCATCCCTCCCCTCCCCTCCTCTCTCCAGTCTCCATCCATCCCTCCCCTCCTCTCTAAACTCCACACCCATCCCTCCACTCCTCTCTAAACTCTACACCCATCCCTCTCCTCCTCTCTAAACTCTCCATCCATCCCTCCCCTCCTCTCTAAACTCTACATCCATCCCTCCCCATTCCTTTCTAAACTCTACATCCCCCCCCTTCTCTCTCCAGTCTCCATCCATCCCTCCCCTCCACTTGAAACTCTCCATCATCCCTCCTCTCTAAACTCTGAATGTTCTACTCTCCTGGCCACCTTCCCGATACACGGTTATATTGACTGTGGAACAACGCAGGGCATTATTCATCGCTAGGCTACACTAACAGCCTGGTCGCCCAGTGGATATTTCACAGCACCGTCCACTCTCATTTAGTATGAGATGATTTTTCACCTGTTCAGTATGGCACAGCTGCAATGTGTACATTCAGCACCATCACAACCTCCAGCTTGTACAAAACATTTCATCAGCTGCTGTCGTTCGTCTTGTTCCACGGCCGTCAGATGTGACTAATATGAGAGAGCTACTGCCAGCATTACCAGCTGGTGGAAACAAACAGGACATTGAAAGAAGTGGATGAAGTGTAGGAGTGATATCACTCATGGGCAAGAATATTGCTCACATAACCTTTGACCCTTGGCCTTTACAGAGCTGTCTCCTCTCTCCTACTCATGACCCCTGGAGCCTATTTCCTCCTGTCCTCCCGTCCCTCCTCTACTGCCTCCCTCTCACCAAGTCAGAGACCTGGCGTGTGGTGCCTGGGCTGAGTGGGCTGCTGCAGACTGCAGTAGATTCTCTTATAATGGATTCAGCCAGGGGGCCAGACTGTTCACGTTACAGCTGCTGCTGTACAACGCGCCTCTTCCATCACCATCCAGTGCCAGTCAGGGCAAAAATAATAGGAGGCAAGATTCCAATTATTTTATAGCTGTTGACCTGGAGCACCTGTATACTGGATGAGGAACGGGATGAAGACTAAGGACAGATAGCTAAGACTGTACAGTATTTGTGGAAAAGGCATGTTTCATAATAGATCTGATTGCATTGAATTGAAATGTGTCTGGTTGGAGTAGAATACATGAAGCTTTTCCAAGCTGGTGGTTGACAGAATAACTATTCCTACAGTGGAATAATTGACAGCGTATGATATCCCTGCCCGGCGTGGGACTCAGATGCCACTATTTCCCCCTTCACTACCCTGATCACTTACCATATGCACGGAGTGTACAAAACAGTATGAATACCTGCTCTTTCCATGACACAGACTGACCAGTGAATCCAGGCGAAAGCTTACGATCCCTTATTGATGTCACTTCAATTAGTGAACGGGAGAAGACGGGTTAAATAAGGATGTTTAAACCTTGAGACAAAGGATTGTGTGTGTGTGCCATTCACAGGCTGAATGGGCAAAACAGAAAGATTGAAGTGCCCTTCGAATGGGGTATGGTAGTAGGTGCCGGGAGGTGCGCAACTCGATGTTAGGAAGGTGTTCTTAATGTTTTGTAGGCTCAGTGTAGCAGCACCAAGCTCAGTGACATATTCAGACTGTGACCTCTTTAGATCAACACACTCCGAAGAAACGATTCAGGAAGGGAGGGAAGAGAAGGAACAATTGAGTCCCCTCACCCTCACACACACACACACACACACACATGCACACACAGAGAGTGTGTGTTGAACCCATGCAGCATCCATCCAGCCAGCCACTCCAGCTCTGAACAGATGGTAGTGGGAGCCATAGTAGTTGACTTGCATATACATCGCTGTTCTGATCCAACCAAGACAGAGACAGACAGGCAGGAAGGGAAAGATGCTGTGGTAGCATATGTGCCTGTCTGTATCACGTCACTGTTTATAGCATGGAAATAACAGCGACATGGAACTTTTGTGAGACGGTCTCTGAAATTATTCGACGTGGCTCTATTTTGGCTGGCGTTAAGCCAGCGCAATTGTCAAACCCACACCCGTTTGCATTTTCTACCTGTTATAGCCGGCGCTCTTCTTTTTTCAATCCTTAGCGCCAGGATCAGTCATTTACCTGTCTTGTGCTGAGGTGGGAAGGGTGGCGATGTCTGAGGTGTGTCCTTAAAAACGTGCGCCAAAGTGCCAATTTCAGAACGCGCTGGTGGGGATATTTAAGACCAACCGAAAGCTGTTTTTAAAGGTGACGCGGTTGGTTATGGCTTAACTACAGAAGCGCAGCTTTTCCAGCTGTGACGCACAGTGCCCATGGAACAAGAGAGATGTGCTTTTTGTGCCGTAAACCTCGTATTTAGAAACATTTTTCAAAAACATGTTTGTTTTTTCTCATTTCGTTTCATTTGATTAAAAAATATTGTTTTTGTTGTCCTGCCCAATGCATTCGCTAAGCAGTCAAGACTATCAATAAAGGGTTTAGCTCGTGAAACCGGTTTGAATTTTGTTTTTATCACCTAAGCTTTATTAAAAGGTCAAGTTTGACAGCAGCAAAACAGTGAGTCTACATCCCCTTTTCATCTATGTAGGCTATTACATTATTTTAGCCAGCTGCCGTTATTACAGTGGATGTGAGTAAAAAACCTCTTCATGTAGGCTATATGGACATCATGGAACGAGAGATGAGGTAATCCGATGACACTCACATTCCGAAACATTTTACTTCCTCTAACAATTGCTTGTTTTCCGTTTCATTTGATTAAAAAACAAGTCCGTATAGGCGACCCTTACCCTATTATAGAGAAAGCTGGTTCAACAGCAATGTGTCTGCTGTCTTTCTCATCGTGGCCATGCATTAGCCAAGTAGCCTATCCACAAATCGTTTCTAGATGTCTACTCCTGAGGTTTATGCACCATTCACAATTCACGTGGGCCTACTGTATCAGCGGGGCATAGTCCTTTCGGCTTTTCAAAGAGCGCCTCTTGTTCGGTTATCAAAGACGTGCTCCTTCAATCGTATTTCAATTATTCAGTCCTATAATGCAGTATCAATGGTAGGCCAAGCCTACATCTTGGTTATTGAGAGTGCGTCTCACGCATTCAATAACATCTAGTCTTTTTTTATTTGATGAGAAGTGCGATGCGTAAAGGCCTATACCCGGTGAAGCGTTTATGACGATGTTGACTGACAACACGCCAAACGTATTGAACAACCACTGAATGTTTTTTTTCCCTTCTTCTGTTGCCATCACTCGTCACCGGGCCCCAAGCCGAATTGGAGTTGACGACAACGACAATAACCGAAAGAACTTTAGACAAACCCATTGCGCCTTGATTGTCGGGTGAGTGGCCACCGCCCTCGTTTCACCTGCAACTTGTTTATTCATCAAAACCCAGCCCTTTCGCGCCACCGCCAGCTACTGCGCTCATAACGGCTGTGGAGATATGTCTGACACATGCAGGGACCGAGAGCTCTACCGCCAGCGCTTAGATGTACCACTGTGTTTAGGTTCGTTCAAATAGAGCCCTCAGAAAATCTAGCTAAATAA
Organism: Oncorhynchus tshawytscha; assembly: GCF_018296145.1. Classification (NCBI taxonomy): domain Eukaryota; kingdom Metazoa; phylum Chordata; class Actinopteri; order Salmoniformes; family Salmonidae; genus Oncorhynchus; species Oncorhynchus tshawytscha. Next base: position 12,974,008 of record NC_056450.1, on the reverse strand, counting down.
ATACTTATTGGCAGGAATCTTTCAAGTGAATAAGTACATACATTCACCAATAGCTTTTGATAATCATAGCCAGCACAAGATCAGACTCCACTAGACAGTATGTATTTCCCACGGTATTTTCTCTCTAACTCTCATCTAAGCTCTCTCTGTAACATACAGTATAATGGGATTACAGTAGTAGATGCTTGGAGAAAGTGGGTCAGCAGAGCAACAGAGTTGTATCCGTTTTTAAAAGGGCTTAGCCTCTCTCTCCCTCCCTCTCTTTCGTATTCCAGTTCTCACTAACATGCAAACTCCATTTTCGATGTCACTACACTACAGGAGTCGCATGGGAGCATTTAGGCCTCGCGGTGTGGGCCAACACAAAGACACCGAGCCCAGCCGCTGCTAAAAGCTGTACTGTGCGAACCGTGTTTGGGTTAGCTCAGTTTCTTCTCCGGGAGCAGAGCTGCCTCCCTGCTGAACCCAACCCAATGCTCCACAGACCTCCAGCAGCACCAGTCCAAAGACTATGTTACCATGCAACTAGCTACTTGATAATGCAGCCGCGTATGCCTTCCTGCATGGAGAAAGACCATTGTACGCTGTAGTTGTACTCTGTCGTTGACTTCTGTAGTTCCACCTCAAAGAGCATGGCTTGAGTAGCTAAGACAATTCCCCCTGCTGCACACTTAGGCTGTGCACTGCCTTAGAAAAGACTGTGTCTGCATTGCTTAGGTTTTTCTTCCTGCCAAATGCAATAGATGGTGGGACCAAGTTTGTACGAGATGAGTTCTTATCGATCGCTGGTCCCCCCCCCGGCTCTAGACTAGAGCAGAGGACAACAGGTAAGAGGCATGGTACTTTGCTGGCTCTGTGAAGCTTTAAAGATATTTAGCTCTAATTAAGTTTCTCCTCTGAGAGAGATAGAGAGAGAGAAGGGGGGGGGGGGTGTAAAAGGCTCCCAGCAGCAGGAGTGCAGCACAGTAATCAATCAGGTTCCTCTACTGTTAGTGATAGTGCTGCAGGTCCTACCCTCGTTCCCTCACAGGGAAAATGGCCACTCCTGGGCATACAGGCAGGGAGGAGTGTTATTCACCTCAACCTGCCAGACTAGGATCTGTGACCAGTAGAGTGGGGGATATCCCCAGTGCCCCCAATGTCCTGTGTCAGAGAATGATTGCCGACGGACACACTTCATCATCTCACTTTTCTCCGTTTTAGGCTCCATCAGCACCACTGGAGGAGAGATCTGAAAAGTAGCGTGCTTGGTGTCAATATTATCAGCCTCAAGCTCTTAGCTCTGCCAGTGTGTGCTGTTGTATGAAGGGTAACATTCAATTAACAGCGGATTTTGGCATGGTATTACAGCAGGTGGTTGTTGGGCTACATGTTATGAATCTACTCTTTCGGCTTTTGGGATGAAAAGAGTAGGGGCAGACGGATGAACTGTGCTGAACTGTCTCAGCTCATCCCGCTTGACTTGCTCTCGTCTCACGTCTCATATTGGAAAGCTTCGGTTGTTAGAGCAGGATGGCTGGCTAGGGTGGATTGGTGGCCTGTTTCAGTCTTTTGGCGCATGAAGCATCTCAGAAGCTAATGTCTCTCTTTCCCTCCCTCTCTCCCCCTCCCCGTCTAAGGTGTGTAAGGTTCTGAACACCACCAGTATGAATTGCTTTGCTCCGTCCCTGGTGGCAGAGTACCGTCCAGGCCTGGACACGGTCAAACACGCTGATGAGTTTGGGTTCATCTTCAACAACGTCCAGACTCTGCTAGTCTATAACAAAACCATCTTCCTCTACTACCCCAACCCATACTTTGAACCTCTCAGCACCAATGGAGTCCTGGAACAGAAGCCCGGCTCGCCCATCATTCTCAAGGTACGGCAGAAGGGCGTGGGATCGTCATCAGTCAATCAATCAAAAATGATCCATAAAAGTCTTTTTACAGGGCTTTTACAGTAACTCGCCTAGATTTTAGAAACCAAAAGAGGGTTTGGGGACTTGACAGCTACCATTAAACTGCAGTCATGCATGAGGTATAAACATCTTAGTATGACAATGTGTTCTACGTTATAACTGTATCATAACTGCTGTATCATAACAAACAAGACATTATTTTAAGATGACTTGAGGTTTCAATAATCCCCCCCCCCACAGGGCAGAAACCTGGTGCCTCATGCCTCAGGGGGGGTGAAGCTCAACTACACTGTGTTGATCGGGGAGACCCCCTGCTCTGTCACCGTGTCTGAGACCCAGCTGCTGTGTGAGCCCCCTAACCTCACGGGCCAGTACAAAGTCATGGTACGTCAGTCATGTCTGTCCAAACACACACACGCGTGCGCGCGAGCACTGACACACACACACAGCGGTTCGGACACACGCACCCTCTTCCTGTCTCTCTGTGTGTCGGAGTGTCTACGTAGTTTCATTTCCGTTAACGTTTGACCTGTGAACTCCATTATTCTGGCACGTTCGTGGTTGTTCTTTCAGGTCAAAGTGAGGGCAGTGTTACTGGGCTCTAGCCGTCAAAAGGTTCTGTTAGAATCCACCGCAATTATTTCTGCCAGTCTCCTCACTTATTGAGTGGAAGTCCCCAGAACTCCACTCTTCACTGTCCTCGATGACGGGGTGTGTTGGTGTGTCTGTGCGTGTGTGTCTATGCACACTGTGTCTGTGCGTGTGTGTCTATGCACACTGTGCGCTGGATGGGTTTATTTAACTGAATCTAATGTGTGTGCGTGCATGCCTGTGTGTGTGTTTGAATGTGTGTGTTTCTCTGTGTGTGTGTGTGTGTGTGTGTGTGTGTGTGTGTGTGTGTGTGTGTGTGTATGTGTGATATTCAGGTGCAGGTAGGTGGTCTCCATGTGTCTCCGGGGTCAGTAAACATCCTGTCAGACAGCCTGCTCACCCTCCCCGCCATCGTCAGCATTGCCGCCGGTGGAGGCCTTCTCCTCATCATCGTCATCCTCGTCCTCATCGCGTACAAACGCAAGTCGCGGGAGAATGACCTCACCCTGAAGCGCCTGCAAATGCAGATGGACAACCTGGAGTCCCGGGTCGCCCTGGAGTGCAAGGAAGGTGGGTAACACATTATTTAGACAGTCCATCTGCAGATGCTCTACGGACTAGCAGTGCCATTGATATGCATTAGTGCATTAGTTGCAACTCTCACAAACTATCGTATCGACTACAGAAGGGTCGGTGGAGCCCAGAGACAACAAAGTAACGCGATTACATTGGAAACTGAAATCAAAATGTCTGTGACGAGTACGACAATTACGTTTGGTCCTCTTCTGCTTTACGGAGCCGTTTCTGAGACACTTTGATTGCGGTCTCCTAGAAGGGCTAATGACTGAGCTATGCAGGCTGAGTTCACGGGTTAAATGACGACAGTGAGAGTGCATTGACTCACATGAAAGACACAAATGGGTATTTCCGCGTAGTAAGTCAATTACTGGTGCTGTGTGCTGCATAGCGTAATATAAGGTATTGTGAATCAGGGGTCAGTGAGTCAGGTTTTGTCTGGCACACAGTCGCTGCTACTTTAGTTTGCTCTGTGTGTGTGACCCCGATCGTGGCACACTAGATGCACATGGTGCTTGTCTATTGTTCACACACACTGACTCGTTCACTTACACACACACAAACACACTGATAAACACAACGTTTTCCTGTGTGTGTGTGTGCGGCATGTGTGTTCTGGTCTGTGTGTGTTTGCACAGAGTTTGTTGTAAAGGCATGGCCTCATTTAAAATTGTAAAGGTGGGCTTAGTTAAAGCCTGATAAATCTGTGTTAGTGCTGAACTCTGTCCTACACACATGCACGCACACACACACACCCACACACACACGCGCCCATGCACACAGAAAAAGGAGGGTTCTTCAAGGGTTCTTTGGGAAGGTGATGGATACTGACCCAAATAACCCTTTGAGCCCTTCAATGGTTTGCAGTTTAAAAAATATTATTTCCTCTTTTAGTGATAACTAAAATGTAGGGGCGGTGGGTCATTCTAATATTTTGGGACGTGGTTTTCTCACAGCTCTTTTAGTGACAACTAAAATGTAGGGGCGGTGGGTCATTCTAATATTTTGGGACGTGGTTTTCTCACAGCTCTTTTAGTGATAACTAAAATGTAGGGCCGGTGGGTCATTCTAATATTTTGGGACGTGGTTTTCTCACAGCTCTTTTAGTGATAACTAAAATGTAGGGGCGGTGGGTCATTCTAATATTTTGGGACGTGGTTTTCTCACAGCTCTTTTAGTGATAACTAAAATGTAGGGCCGGTGGGTCATTCTAATATTTTGGGACGTGGTTTTCTCACAGCTCTTTTATAACTAAAATGTGATAACTAAAATGTAGGGGCGGTGGGTCATTCTAATATTTTTAGGGACGTGGTTTTAATATTTTGGGACTCACAGCTCTTTTAGTGATAACTAAAATGTAGGGGCGGTGGGTCATTCTAATATTTTGGGACGTGGTTTTCTCACAGCTCTTTTAGTGATAACAAAATGTAGGGGCGGTGGGTCATTCTAATATTTTGGGAGTCATTCCAGTTGGTCTAATCTGTTGTGTTATGCTGTTAGATGTTACATATGACTATGGTCAGTGAAGGTGTCTTGTGAGAGACTCCCGTATAGCCTTGTGTCAATTGAGAACGGGTTGAATACGTCAGTAGTTCTCCATTCTCTCCTTGTGCTATGTATTCCCTGCCAGCCACCCTGAACACAGCTTTACCACTCTGAATGTAGACTGTCCCAACATAAAGGATGTATAGAAGGCGGGTTGATGTTTATTGCCATGAATCTCGCCCTGGAGGCAGAACCGAGCGATTTTTTTTCCCGCTGGGTGGATACAGCTGCAAAGTCAAAATGGTCTATATCGTAAAAATTCATGAACATTTTTTATCGGTTTTTGGTTTTAATTTAGGGTTGGGTTTAAAATGAAGTTTTATGACTTTGTGGCTGTGCCAGCTAGTGACCACTCTGCAGAGCTGCCTCTGGGGCAAGATTCATGGCAATAAATGCCAACCTACATATAGAAGGTGGGACATACAGAATAAATAGCATACTAGAATGGTACATCCTCCAAACACAGGAGGTTGGTGGCACTTTAATTGGGGAGGACAGGCCTGTGGTGATGGCTGGAGCGGTTTCCAGGTGTTTAATCCCATTCCATTCGCTCCGTTCCAGACATTATTATGAGCCGTCCTCCCCTCAGCAGCCTCCTCTGCCTCCAAATGTCATTGCCTCGTTAATCTGAGTTGTGTCAGGGCGGTGGCAGAGTAGAGGAGTTAATAGTGAGGTCCGCTCTATGTCTGTGGGGCTTTGGGCTGTTGTCAGGCCCAGCTGGGGGAGTGAGCAGAGCAGCACATGGCTGCATGGGGTTTACAGAGCTAAAGCCCTGGCTACAATCAGACACACAGGCCAGGAGACAGGCCGAGAGGTCATTTAAACCAGTAGCTGTGGCCAGGAGGAGCCTAGTGCCCCGAGGGTGGATTTAGAAGGGCTGCTAGGTACCTGGGTTCCACACCAGGGGTCTGAGTCTGAGCCCTGGGCTGGGGTAGCAGGGGGGCTGGGGGGGTAGGTGGGAAATATGGCTGTGATTGGCTGTAGAGAGGCTAAGGGATCTCCCTCAGGGCAGTGCTGGACTCAGTCAGGATGGGGCCAATTAACCACCTCTCACCTGCAGCTGCTAACAGCAGGGGACCGACACACAGGAGCTCAGATACTGTACAGTACAGCCAATTTACTGGCCACCGGAAGGGAATGTGTGTGTGTGTTTGGAGGGGGTTGTTGTGTGTGTGTTTGGGGGTTGTTATGTGTGTGTGTGTGTGTGTGTGTGTGTGTGTGTGTGTGTGTGTGTGTGTGTGTGTGTGTGTGTGTGTGTGTGTGTGTTTGGGGGGGGGTTGTTATGTGTGTGATTTATGCATGTACAGTGGGGAGAACAAGTATTTGATACACTGCCAATTTTGCAGGTTTTCTGACTTACAAAGCATGTAGAGGTCTGTAATTGTTATCATAGGTACACTTCAACTGTGAAAATCCAGAAAATCACATTGTATGATATTTAAGTAATTCATTAGCATTTTATTGCATGACATAAGTATTTGATACATCAGAAAAGCAGAACTTAATATTTGGTACAGAAACCTTTGTTTGCAATTACAGAGATCATACGTTTCCTGTAGTTCTTGACCAGGTTTGCACACACTGCAGCAGGGATTTTGTCCCACTCCTCCATACAGACCTTCTCCAGATCCTTCAGGTTTCGGGGCTGTCGCTGGGCAATACAGACTTTCAGCTCCCTCCAAAGATGTTCTATTGGGTTCATGTCTGGAGACTGGCTAGGACCTTGAGATGTTTCTTACGGAGCCACTCCTTAGTTGCCCTGGCTGTGTGTTTCGGGTCGTTGTCATGCTGGAAGACCCAGGTACGACCCATCTTCAATGCTCTTACTGAGGGAAGGAAGTTGTTGGCCAAGATCTCGCGATACATGACCCCATCCATCCTCCCCTCAATACGGTGCAGTCGTCCTGTTCCCTTTGCAGAAAAGCATCCCCAAAGAATGATGTTTCCACCTCCATGCTTCATGGTTGGGATAGTGTTCTTGGGGTTGTACTCATCCTTCTTCCTCCAAACACAGCGAGTGGAGTTTAGACCAAAAAGCTCTATTTTTGTCTCATCAGACCACATGACCTTCTCCCATTCCTCCTCTGGATCATCCAGATGGTCATTGGCAAACTTCAGACGAGCCTGGACATGCGCTGGCTTGAGCAGGGGGACCTTGCGTGCGCTGCAGGATTTTAATCCATGACGGCTTAGTGTGTTACTAATGGTTTTCTTTGAGACTGTGGTCCCAGCTCTCTTCAGGTCATTGACCAGGTCCTGCCGTATAGTTCTGGGCTGATCCCTCACCTTCCTCATAATCATTGATGCCCCACGAGGTGAGATCTTGCATGGAGCCCCAGACCGAGGGTGATTGACCGTCATCTTGAACTTCTTCCATTTTCTAATAATTGCGCCAACAGTTGTTGCCTTCTCACCAAGCTGCTTGCCTATTGTCCTGTAGCCTATCCCAGCCTTGTGCAGGTCTACAATTTTAACCCTGATGTCCTTACACAGCTCTCTGGTCTTGGCCATTGTGGAGAGGTTGGAGTCTGTTTGATTGAGTGTGTGGACAGGTGTCTTTTATACAGGGAACAAGTTCAAACAGGTGCAGTTAATACAGGTAATGAGTGGAGAACAGGAGGGCTTCTTAAAGAAAAACTAACAGGTCTGTGAGAGCCGGAATTCTTACTGGTTGGTAGGTGATCAAATACTTATGTCATGCAATAAAATGCTAATTAATTACTTAAAAATCATACAATGTGATTTTCTGGATTTTTGTTTTAGATTCCATCTCTCACAGTTGAAGTGTACCTATGATAAAAATTACAGACCTCTACATGCTTTGTAAGTAGGAAAACCTGCAAAATCAGCAGTGTATCAAATACTTGTTCTCCCCACTGTAGATGTGCTCCATAGTTTCAGGTAGATTTTAAACTTGCAGGTCTGGAATCAGTTGATCTATACTAACAGCCCTGCTCATGTCTGCTCTGTCTACCCCCCCACCAGCATTTGCTGAGCTGCAGACGGACATCAATGAGCTGACCAGTGATCTGGACAGAGCTGGTATCCCTCACCTGGACTACAGGACCTACGCCATGAGAGTCCTCTTCCCTGGCATCGAGGACCACCCTGTTCTCAGAGAACTGGAGGTACGGAGAGACTGGAGGGGGGAGAGGGAGAGAAAATGGAGAGGGGGGAATGGGAGAGTTTGGGAGAGTTAAAGAGAGGGAGGGAAGGAGGGAGGGAGGGAGGGAGGGAGGGAGGGAGGGAGGGAGGGAGGGAGGGAGGGAGGGAGGGAGGGAGGGAGGGAGGGAGGGAGGGAGGGAGGGAGGGAGGGAATTGAGAATTGATGAAGAAGTGAAAAAGGGAGAGGGAAGAGAGAGAGGGGAAATGGTGAGAGCTTCAACATCACTCCCCTGCGGCATGCCCTCCATAAGCACCACAGTGCCCAGAGGGAGACTGATACCAGTATGCAGCTCTGCCTCTCTACCCTCTGGCCTCACACTCACACACACACACACACACACACACACACACACATACACACACACACACATAGGTCCCAGTACAGGGTCCCAGCACACTCTATTTCACCCACCAGCAGCTCCTTCATCGGGAGTAATGACGTGGGTAATGTCCTGTTCACTGGCGGCCATGGGACCCACCTCCTCTGCTGGGGATAAACTGACTGGAGCACACTCAATACCCTCACTCTGACTGGAACACACTCAATACCCTCACTCTGACTGGAACACACTCAATATCCTCACTCTGACTGGAACACACTCAATACCCTCACTCTGACTGGAACACACTCAATACCCTCACTCTGACTGGAACACACTCAACACACTCACTCTGACTGGAGCACACTCAATACCCTCACTCTGACTGGAACACACTCAATACCCTCACTCTGACTGGAACACACTCAACACACTCACTCTGACTGGAGCACACTCAATACCCTCACTCTGACTGGAACACACTCAATACACTCACTCTGACTGGAACACACTCAATACACTCACCCTGACTGGAACACACTCAACACCCTCACTCTGACTGGAACACACTCAATACCCTCACTCTAACTGGAACACACTCAATACCCTCACTCTGACTGGAACACACTCAATACCCTCACTCTGACTGGAACACACTCAATACCCTCACTCTGACTGGAACACACTCAATACCCTCACTCTGACTGGAACACACTCAACACACTCACTCTGACTGGAACACACTCAATACCCTCACTCTGACTGGAACACACTAAATAACCTCACTCTGACTGGAACACACTCAATACCCTCACTCTGACTGGAACACACTCAACACACTCACTCTGACTGGAACACACTCAATACCCTCACTCTAACTGGAACACACTCAATACCCTCACTCTGACTGGAACACACTCAACACACTCACTCTGACTGGAACACACTCAATACCCTCACTCTAACTGGAACACACTCAATACCCTCACTCTGACTGGAACACACGCAATACCCTCAATCTGACTGGAGCACACTAAATAACCTCACTCTGACTGGAACACACTCAATACCCTCACTCTGACTGGAACACACTCAATACCCTCACTCTGACTGGAACACACTCAATACCCTCACTCTGACTGGAACACACTCAATACCCTCACTCTGACTGGAACACACTCAACACACTCACTCTGACTGGAACACACTCAATACCCTCACTCTAACTGGAACACACTCAATACCCTCACTCTGACTGGAACACACTCAATACCCTCACTCTGACTGGAACACACTCAATACCCTCAATCTGACTGGAGCACACTAAATAACCTCACTCTGACTGGAACACACTCAATACACTCACTCTGACTGGAACACATTCAATACCCTCACTCTGACTGGAACACACTCAATACACTCACTCTGACTGGAACACACTCAATACCCTCACTCTGACTGGAACACGCTGGGCTTCGTCATAACTGCAGGAGAGTAGAGCGTGAGTTTGAGTTGCTGGACACGTTGACTTTATAAGGGACACAGAGACCTCATTCAGGGCAGAAGGTCCAATAGGGACGAAGTATACACTGTAGCAGTTATGACAAGCATTTTCCAATGGGAATATGTGTGAGCGTGTTTATCAACCTCTCGATGTCATGGGTGTGGTACAGTGTGTATTAACCCTCTGTGTCACGGCCTGGTCTGTGTGCAGGTGTCGGGTAACGGTCAGCTGAGCACAGAGAAGGCTCTGAAGCTCTTCGCTCAGCTCATCAACAACAAGGTGTTCCTGCTGACCTTCATCAGGACTCTGGAGCTCCAGCGCTCCTTCTCCATGCGCGACCGCGGCAACGTGGCGTCGCTCATCATGACGGCGCTGCAGGGCAAACTGGAGTACGCCACCGACGTGCTCAAACACCTGCTCTCTGACCTCATCGACAAGAACCTGGAGAGCAAGAACCACCCCAAGCTGCTGCTGCGTCGGTAGGAGACACACACACTGCTACACACACGCGCGCGCTCTAGGCACAGATTACGCGTACACACACGCGTACACACACACATACTCACTCACACAACTGCTATGGGCATACTGGAAGGGGAAGAGATAGTGGAGGTTGAAAATAATGGGAGGATGTTGATGAAATATGGATCCCTTAAGGAGGGGACCAGAATGGTGCATTCATCTACCAATTGTATTGATTCCATTCATCAAGATAATACGTACTTCATTTACAATGGCAAAGACATTCATTTGATCAACAATGACTTCTCTTGTGTAGAAATATGCTTTGAATTCTCAGCAAAGATGGGAAGAGAGTTGTACCAATTGAGGGTTTAATTTGGGTCTGTTTGCTACGGCAGGAAAATAACGGGAAATGTAAATTATTATGTGGATTATAATTAGTGGACGTTTTTTGTAGGGTTTGATACATTTTTCGTGAAGGAAAGTCAAATCTAGAATGTTAAAGTAGAAATTGCAAACTTCAGAAGCCTTTTTGAGCCTCAAATAGACAACGTTTTACCTTTCCTTCATTGCAGTAGAGTTCTTCTTCAACAGGGTGGTCCTTCCTTCATCTCTCTCTCTCCTTCCTTCATCTCCCTTTCGCCTTCCTTCATCTCCCTTCCTTCCTTCATCTCTTCCCTTCATCTCCCTCTTCTCTTCATCTTCCTTCATCTCTCTCTCTCCTTCCTTCATCCCTCTCTCTTCCTTCCTTCATCTCTCTCTCCTTCCTTCCTTCATCTCTCTCTCTCCTTCCTTCATCTCTCTCTTCCTTCCTTCATCTCTCTTTCTCCTTCCTTCCTTTCCTTCATCTCTCTTTCTCTCCTTCCTTCATCTCTATCTCTCTCTCCTTCCTTCATCTCTCTCTCTCTCCTTCCTTCATCTCTCTCTCTCTCCTTCCATCATCTCTCTCTTTCTCTCCTTCCTTCATCTCTCTCTCTCCTTCCTTCCTTCATCTCTCATCTCTCCTTCCTTCCTTCATCTCTCTCTCCTTCCTTCCTTCATCTCTCTCTCTCTCCTTCCTTCATCTCTCTCTCGCTCTCCTTCCTTCATCTCTCTCCCTCTCTCCTTCCTTCATCTCTCTCTCCCTCTCTTCCTTCCTTCATCTCTCTCTCTCCCTCCTCTCCTTCCTTCATCTCTCTCTCCCCTCTCTCCTTCCTTCATCTCTCTCTCTCTCTCTCCTTCCTTCATCTCTCTCTCCTTCCTTCATCTCTCTCCTTCCTTCCTTCATCTCTCTCCTTCCTTCCTTCCTTCCTTCCTTCCTTCCTTCCTTCCTTCCTTCCTTCCTTCATCTCTCTCCTTCCTTCATCTCTCTCCCTTCATTCCTTCCTTCATCTCTCTCTCGCTCTCCTTCCTTCATCTCTCTCTCCTCTCCTTCCTTCATCTCTCTCCCTCCTTCTCATCTTCCTTCATCTCTCTCCCCTTCCTCTCTCCTTCCTTCCTTCATCTCTCTCCCTTCTCTCCTCCTCTCCCTTCATCTCTCTCTCTCCTTCTCTCCTTCCTTCATCTCTCTCCTCTCTCCTTCCTTCATCTCTCTCCCTCCTCCTTCCTTCCTTCATCTCTCTTCTCCTTCCTTCCTTCATCTCTCTCTTCCTTCATCTCTCTCTTCCTTCATCTCTCTCTTCCTTCATCTCTCTCTCCTTCCTTCATCTCTCTCTCTCTCTCTCCTTCCCTTCATCTCTCTCTCTCTCTCTTCTCCTTCCTTCATCTCTCTCTCTCTTTCTATCTCTCCTTCCTTCATCTCTCTCTCTCCATCTCTCTCTCTCATCCTTCATCTCTCTCTCTCTTCTTCATCTCTCCTTCCTTCATCTCTCTCTCTCCTCATCTCTCTCTCCTTCATCTCTCCTCCTCTCTCTCTCCCTCTCTCTTCCTTCATCTCTCTCTCTCCTTCATCTCTCCTTCCTTCATCTCTCTCTCTCCTTCATCTCTCTCTCTCTCTCTCTCTCTCTCTCTCTCTCTCTCCTTCCCTCATCTCTCTCTCTCTCCCTCCTCTTAGTCTTGTAGTCCACTGTCAGTCTCACTTATCCTCTAAACTCTTAAACTCTGGCTCCTCATGAAACATTCAGCAGCAGCCCAACTTCTGTCTCCTATCTCGATTGTTTTCCGCACGACTCAGGCCGTTGTGCTAAATCTTTTAGCGTAATGGCTGCCATCTTAGCAGGTGACCAGGTGACCATCCCCGGTGTTGAGGATTCAGCTCCGGTTCTCTAGCCCAGCAGTGTGAGAAGGACACAAGGACTGGCCTCCTCATATGACAGACTATTCTTAATCCAGACTCCAATACTAATTGTCTACGATGTTCAGTATTTGTTAGGAGAATGATGTTCTCAAGGTTCATAACCCAATTCAATTATACTACTCAGTCTGCAAACCAGAATTTGTAAGATCCTGGTCGAATGAAACAGACGGAGGCCCAGCTAAAATAGTCAAAAAGGTTCATTCACGAGAGCGTTGGTCTGTTGTACACAGCAATTCATTTTACACTGGCGTCTCACGCACGCACATTCACACTAGCATTACCACACAATGTCCTGCTACCCAGCCGACAAAGATTAGGGGACTCCGTGACTTACTCCCCGTCCTCCCTCAAGATAGGGAGACCCTGGGAAGTACTCTCAGTGGCCCCAGCCAAGGTCGGCACCGAATTTTGCTCAGACAGTCTGGCTTTAAGATGCCATAATAGACATACACGACACATACAGCTATATAATTCTACTGACTTAAACCACGCACATCATTACAATAATCACACGATTCTAATCAATTTCATCATTACAATAATCACATGATTCTAATCAATTTCATCATGATTCTTAACCAATTTCATACAATCATATGGGTTCAGGGTGGAATATTCGAATCATTCATATGAACGTATAAATCCCATTATCAGTATTGTTAATAGTCAGAGTGAATAAATGGGAGAGAAAGGATAGGAGAGAGGCTACTGACAGGCAGAGGTAAATAGACCTGGATAATGTTTTAAACACCTCAACGCTGCCCTGTAGTTTCCATCATCTCCCGTCATTAGGAACACAATGCATTCATCCTCAGGTCCTGCTGGTCTGGCCTTCAGACGTCAACATTCATTTAGTTTCCTAACAGAACGTTCCCTTTCTTCAAAATCATTTTCAGGATTACCGTTTGGACACACGGCTTCTTTTTTTCTTGACGTTTGGCCGAGAAACAGAGAGAAACCCTCTACCTCGTAGTGAAGTGGAGCATCTCTGTAACCCTCAGTGATCGTTGGTGTTGTCATTCATGGTGGGGGGGGGGTAGCCTAGGCGTTGTTTTCGGTTCTCCTGTTTAATAGTCTTTGTTCTGCTCTGATGGCAGCTCATCAATTAGCAGCTGATAGCAGGAAGGCTGGGCTTGTTATTGTGTTTAGGCCTGAACCCTCTCTACCTATTCATGAATTAGTCCAGCTCTACCTTCCATCCCTTTCTCTCCTGATGTCTTGCCTGGCTGTGTGCCAGATGGCACCCTATTTCCTATATAGTGCACTACTTTTGACTGGAGCCCGATGGACTCTACATAGGAAATAAGGGTTTGGGACGCACTGTACTGTTCTGCGTATATCTGTACATCTCAGAGTGGGAGGGACAGTAGACAGCTTGGTGAGCCTCCAGGAGGGCCATAGGGAAGTGCACGAGTAACATGTAATGTCATGGAGGCCTTTAGCAGAGGCTCCTGATGGGTCCTTTAGCAGAGGCTCCTGATTGGTCCTTTAGCAGAGGCTCCTGATGGGTCCTTTAGCAGAGGCTCCTGATGGGTCCTTTAACAGAGGCTCCTGATGGGTCCTTTAACAGAGGCTCCTGATGGGTCCTTTAGCAGAGGCTCCCGATGGGTCCTTTAGCAGACGCTCCCGATGGGTCCTTTAGCAGACGCTCCCGATGGGTCCTTTAGCAGAGGCTCCCGATGGGTCCTTTAGCAGAGGCTGAAGATATACAGTAGTAGGTACACACACACTTTAGACAGCACTGCCCGAAGGCATTCCCACACATGTCATGGAAGTATGTTTGTGTGTGTGCGTGCGTGTTTGCATGTGCCAATGCCTGTGTATACGTGTATGTGCACTCAACGCGTGTGTCCGCTGACGTGTGCGCGCGAGCGCAGATGTGTGTGTTGACCACAGACTCTACCGGTGTGTGAGTGAGGCAATAGTGGGGTAGCTACGTGTCAGGGGGGGCTGGGGGCCCATGGACGAGGAGGGCAGCAGGGCTTTTCTCTCAGACAGGTCAGCAATAGGATCTGATTGGACCTTTTTAGTCATTGAGGCGGTCTCCAGGTGATGATGGAGTGTCACGCTAGCTTTTGGCCCGTCCCACCGCAGAGAGAGAGAGAGAGAGAGAGAGAGAGAGAAGGGAGGTGAAGAGGGTGAGAGGCAGAGTGAGAGAAAAGAAGCCAAAGGGAGAGGAGGAGGATGGAGAGGGAGATGGAGAGATGAAAACAGAGGGTGAGGCAGAGTGAGAGAAAAGAAGCCAAAGGGAGAGGAGGAGGATGGAGAGGGAGATGGAGAGATGAAAGCAGAGGGTGAGGCAGAGTGAGAGAAAAGAAGCCAAAGGGAGAGGAGGAGGATGGAGAGGGAGATGGAGAGATGAAAGCAGAGGGTGAGGCAGAGTGAGAGAAAAGAAGCCAAAGGGAGAAGAGGAGGATGGAGAGGGAGATGGAGAGATGAAAGCAGAGGGTGAGAGGTGGAGGAAGGGGAAACTAGGAGAGGGAGGAAGCCGATGGGCACCAGTCTTGGCCAGTGTGATCTTGTGTGAAAGGTGTTTTGGGGTTACCAGGGTACATTAGACATGCAACACGCCTGTTCACACCGTAATTAGCATTTACTCTGCTCTCTCTCTCTCTCTTCCTATCTCTCGCTCACACACACACACACACACAACTCTTTCTCTTTAGATGAAGACGAGCGTCACATCAATAGGTCAATCATTTACGAACTGCTAGTATGTTACTATTTCACCTATTCTTCACAGAGGTATAAATGATAGACCGTATGAACTGTTCAAACAAAAGTTTGTTAACCGTATACTCACCCTGTTACTACAACTGAAGTATAATTCTATGTATTGATCTTAGGAATAGCCTGCTGAACATTGGTACATGTCTCTCAGGGAAGGAAAGAGCAGGATCTCAGTGAGTAAAGCTGCTTAATGGGATTCACTGTGGTGGAACAAACAACCGTGTTGGATGTTATGGGGAAAGTCAACAGAACGTACAGACACAGAGAGAGAAATACAGTTGTAGTCAGAAGTTTACATACACTTAGGTTGGAGTCATTTAAAACCTGTTTTTCAACCACTCTACAAATTTCCTGTTTCACAAACTATAGTTTTGGCAAGTCGGTTAGGATATCTACTTTGTGCATGACACAAGTCATCTGTGTGTAAACAAGTCAATTGTTTACACACAGATTATTTCACTTATAATTCACTATCACAATTCTAGTGAGTCTGAAGTTTACATACACAAGTTGACTGTGCCTTTAAACAGCTTGGAAAATTCCAGAAAATGATGTCGCAAATGGGTCTTCCAAATGAACAATGACCACAAGCACACTTCCAACGTTGTGGCAAAATGGCTTAGGGACAACAAAGTCAAGGTATTGGAGTGGCCATCACAAAGCCCTGACCTCAATCCTATAGAAAATATGTGGGCAGAACTGAAAAAGCGTGTGTGAGCAAGGAGGCCTACAAACCTGACTCAGTTACACCAGCTCTGTCTGGTGGAATGGGCCACAATTCACCCATCTTATTGTGGGAAGTTTGTGGAAGGCTACCCGAAATGTTTGACCCAAGTTAAACAATTTAAAGGCAATGCTACCAAATACTAATTGGGTCTATGTGAACATCTGACCCACTGGGAATGTGATGAAAGAAATTAAAGCTGAAATAAATAATTCTCTCTACTATTATTCTGACATTTCACATTCTTAAAATAAAGTGGTGATCCTAACTGACCTAAAACAGTGGATTTTTACTCGGATTAAATGTCAGGAATTGTGAAAAACTGAGTTTAAATGGATTTGGCTACGGTGTATGTAAACTTCCGACTTCAACTGTACATGCACACACACACACACACAGAAGACATGAACTCCTGTCTAAAGTTATATGATGAGTGCAATGAGGGGGTGGCTATGTACTCATCCCTGCCAGTGGCCTTATGTTGTTATGGTTTCACAGTAGCAAAAACGACATGCCCATAGTCCACTCTGTAATCTAACTCCACATGTTTTCACCATGTAACCATTTGACCAGTACAAAGGAGCCAGAGAATAGCTTCCATGAATGGCCCAGAGACACGGGCCAGAGTACAGCGACGAGGTCACGGCTTTATATATACGGAGTCTATTCATACCTCCCATGTTGTTTTGAGGATCCTTTTCCATTCTGAGAGAATGACCAAGACTTTAGGTCGACAAGTTTTGTCCCCCTCCCTGACTGTAGTGGAGTCTCTACCTGCGAGTCTACAGGCCAGGACATTCGATTGATTTCCCCGAAGGGCTTTCTGAACATGGGAACATCTTTAGTTTTGACAACCTTCCGACTTCAAAGTGCTTACTTTCCCAGTCCAATGTGTTTATCTGCTTTCAAACCTTTTAGCGAGACGCTGTGGCTCATTTTTGTCATCTTGCTCTCTTTCACGTTCTCTGTCTCTTTTCCTCTCTCTCGTTCTCTGTCTCTTTTCCTCTCTCTCTCTCTCTCTCTCTCTCTCTCTCTCTCGTTCTCTCTCTCTCTCTCTCTCTCTCTCTCTCTCTCTCTCTCTCTCTCTCTCTTTCTCTCTTCTCTCTCTCTCTCTCTTTCTCTCTCTCTCTCTCTCTCTCTCTCTCTCTCTCTCTCTCTCTCTCGTTCTCTCCCATCACTTCACCTAGCTCTAACCCTTTCCGTCTTCCTTTAGAGACATCCTTCATGAGGCTTGTGTTATTCGTTAATGATCCCCTACCTGCGTGCACTGAGCTCTCACTCCATCCCCTGTCCCTCTCTCTCTTTTTTTAGAGCTTTCTGTTTTCTCTCTCTTTGCATATCTCTGTCTCTCTCCCCTGTCTATCAAATTAAACGACAGAGCAGTAGCTAGTTTCCTATCGCCTTCAGTCTTTTTCCCCTCTGTGTTTTTCTAAAGAGGTTCGTGTCCATGCGTTGCGCTGCTAGAATGGGCTATTAGGGAACTGGAATGTTGCGAAAAGCCTATATTTCACTTTCCTTCCACGGGGACTTTGCTGAGCTTATTAAAATGCTTAATCGCTTCCATTAACTTCTTCGGAATAGAGGAGGAGCTGTGACTTATAGAGGGAAATGTGCACATTGTCCAAAAACAAAATGTGTGTGGTTTTTTTCCCAGCTTGGAAACAGAGTATGAAGGGTCCGTATAATTGTGGAGGATGACGGCTTAGTGGAGAGTAGTAGTTGAGATGAGAGAGGTAATAGGTGGATGCGTGTGCGTGTCTCGAAGAGGACACAATCACTCCCTCCTTCAGACGTAAGTATGGCCTTTTCCTGCTCATCCTGCAGCTCAAATGGGGTGAATAAAACTCCAGCTTCCTTCCACCCTCTTGCTGCAGGCCACTTCAAACAAGTAGTCACTGAAGTCCTTCATCTACTGCAGTGGTCTACTGCAGCCCACTTCAAACAAGTAGTCACTGAAGTCCTTCATCTACTGCAGTGGTCTACTGCAGCCCACTTCAAACAAGTAGTCACTGAAGTCCTTCATCTACTGCAGTGGTCTACTGCAGCCCACTTCAAACAAGTAGTCACTGAAGTCCTTCATCTACTGCAGTGGTCTGCTGCAGCCCACTTCAAATAAGTAGTCACTGAAGTCCTTCATCTACTGCAGTGGTCTGTTGCAGCCCACTTCAAACAAGTAGTCACTGAAGTCCTTCATCTACTGCAGTGGTCTGCTGCAGTCAGGAGGATCAGCCTCCAGCAGTTAGGAACCTCGACCACACCTCGACCACACCTCGACAACACCTCGACCACACCTCGACCCACACATCGACCACACCTCGACCCACACATCGACCACACTTTCGACCACACTTTCGACCACACTTTCGACCACACTTTCGACCACACCTCAGCCACACATCGACCACACCTCGGCCCCACATCAACCACAACAAAGGGCTACTATGGAGATAACCTCTAGCCTCTCGTCTTCCTCAGTCGCAGAAAAGTGGGACACGGTTCTTAGACCGTCGTCTCATGGTCTCCTCTCCACACAATGACGAGCCGGCTCGCTCAGTTATTCCCATGTGAACAGGTGTCAATCATCTCTGATCTATTCACACTGTCCGTCCCTTTGTCTGTTCGTCCGCCCGTCTGTCCTTCCGGTCCACGCTTAGCGTAGGTGGGCGTGTTAAATACCTGCCCGTTATATCCTCATCCTACCTAATCCCTGTCCTCAGATCAGCCCTGTACACCACTGGTACAGCCTGTATGGTGTATGGCCCCCTCTACACGCACCAGGTTGTAAAGTGGCTCGGCGGTACTCGAGTACCCAAGCAATACACACACACACACACACAGACAGACAGACAGACAGACAGACAGACAAACAACGGGAAAATATGCTTTTAGCATGTCCAGGTTGGAGACTGTGGTAATGACAGCTGATGTTGTTAGCAGGTAGAATACACACAGCTATCACACAGCTGGAAAATAATCGACAGCTGTGTGTGAAGCTTAGGTGATGTGGAGAGAGGAGGGAGTCTGAGGTGGAAGACTGTGTGTGTTTATGCTTTCCCA
Source organism: Oncorhynchus tshawytscha (assembly GCF_018296145.1). Classification (NCBI taxonomy): domain Eukaryota; kingdom Metazoa; phylum Chordata; class Actinopteri; order Salmoniformes; family Salmonidae; genus Oncorhynchus; species Oncorhynchus tshawytscha. The sequence continues at coordinate 12,955,161 of NC_056450.1, read as the reverse complement.
GCACGGCTAGCCAGCTCTCAGAAGATGTGTTGTGTTGGTATTCAGTAGTAGTACTGTTGGTCCTCTGGAGGAGAAAGAGAAGGAGAGAGTAACCCTTTCATCTGTTTTCATGCTTGTTAACCATTCCTTTCTGTCTGCTTTTTCTTCTCTTTCTCTCATTCCCCCTGTTTCTACTGTCTTCTCTTTCTCTCATTCCCCCTGTTTCTACTGTTTTCTCTTTCTTCTCTCTCTCTCATTCCCCCTGTTTCTACTGTTTTCTCTTTCTTCTCTTTCTCTCATTCCCCCTGTTTCTACTGTTTTCTCTTTCTCTCATTCCCCCTGTTTCTACTGTCTTCTCTTTCTCTCATTCCCCCTGTTTCTACTGTTTTCTCTTTCTTCTCTCTCTCTCATTCCCCCTGTTTCTACTGTTTTCTCTTTCTTCTCTTTCTCTCATTCCCCCTGTTTCTACTGTTTTCTCTTTCTTCTCTTTCTCTCATTCCCCCTGTTTCTACTGTTTTCTCTTTCTTCTCTTTCTCTCATTCCCCCTGTTTCTACTGTTTTCTCTTTCTCTCATCTCCCCCCTGTTTCTACTGTTTTCTCTTTCTTCTCTTTTCTCTCATTCCCCCGTTTCTACTGTTTTCTCTTTCTTCTCTTTCTCTCATTCCCCCTGTTTCTACTGTTTTCTCTTTCTTCTCTTTCTCTCATTCCCCCTGTTTCTACTGTTTTCTCTTTCTCTCATTCCCCCTGTTTCTACTGTTTTTTCTCTTTCTTCTCTATCTCACATTCCCCCTGTTTCTACTGTTTTCTCTTTCTTCTCTTTCTCTCATTCCCCCTGTTTCTACTGTTTTCTCTTTCTCTCATTCCCCCTGTTTCTACTGTTTTCTCTTTCTCTCATTCCCCCTGTTTCTACTGTTTTCTCTTTCTTCTCTATCTCACATTCCCCCTGTTTCTACTGTTTTCTCTTTCTTCTCTATCTCTCATTCCCCCTGTTTCTACTGTTTTCTCTTTCTTCTCTTTCTCTCATTCCCCCTGTTTCTACTGTTTTCTCTATCTCTCATTCTCATTCCCCTGTTTCTACTGTTTTCTCTTTCATTCCCCCTGTTTCTACTGTTTTCTCTTTCTTCTCTTTCTCTCATTCCCCCTGTTTCTACTGTTTTCTCTTTTTCTCTCATTCCCCCTGTTTCTACTGTTTTCTCTTTCTCTCATTCCCCCCCTGTTTCTACTGTTTTCTCTTTCTTCTCTATCTCTCATTCCCCTGTTTCTACTGTTTTCTCTTTCTTCTCTATCTCTCATTCCCCCTGTTTCTACTGTTTTCTCTTTCTTCGCTTTCTCTCATTCCCCCCCCCTGTTTCTACTGTTTTCTCTTTCTCTCATTCCCCCTGTTTCTACTGTTTTCTCTTTCTCTCATTCCCCCTGTTTCTACTGTTTTCTCTTTCTCTCATTCCCCCTGTTTCTACTGTTTTCTCTTTCTTCGCTTTCTCTCATTCCCCCTGTTTCTACTGTTTTCTCTTTCTCTCATTCCCCCTGTTTCTACTGTTTTCTCTTTCTTCTCTTTCTCTCATTCCCCCTGTTTCTACTGTTTTCTTTCTTTCTCTCATTCCCCCTGTTTCTACTGTTTTCTCTTTCTCTCATTCCCCCTGTTTCTACTGTTTTCTCTGTTTCTACTGTTTTCTCTTTCTCTCATTCCCCCTGTTTCTACTGTTTTCTCTTTCTTCTCTTTCTCTCATTCCCCCTGTTTCTACTGTTTTCTCTTTCTTCTTTCTCTCCCCCTGTTTCTACTGTTTTCTCTTTCTTCTCTTTCTCTCATTCCCCCTGTTTCTGTTTCTACTGTTTTCTCTTTCTCTCATTCCCCCCCCTGTTTCTACTGTTTTCTCTTTCTTCTCTTTCTCTCATTCCCCCTGTTTCTACTGTTTTCTCTTTCTTCTCTTTCTCTCATTCCCCCTGTTTCTACTGTTTTCTCTTTCTTCTCTTTCTCTCATTCCCCCTGTTTCTACTGTTTTCTCTTTCTCTCATTCCCCCTGTTTCTACTGTTTTCTCTTTCTCTCATTCCCCCTGTTTCTACTGTTTTCTCTTTCTTCTCTATCTCACATTCCCCCTGTTTCTACTGTTTTCTCTTTCTTCTCTTTCTCTCATTCCCCCTGTTTCTACTGTTTTCTCTTTCTTCTCTTTCTCTCATTCCCTGTTTCTACTGTTTTCTCTTTCTCTCATTCCCCCTGTTTCTACTGTTTTCTCTTTCTCTCATTCCCCCCCCTGTTTCTACTGTTTTCTCTTTCTTCTCTTTCTCTCATTCCCCCTGTTTCTACTGTTTTCTCTTTCTCTCATTCCCCCTGTTTCTACTGTTTTCTCTTTCTTCTCTTTCTCTCATTCCCCCTGTTTCTACTGTTTTCTCTTTCTTCTCTTTCTCTCATTCCCCCTGTTTCTACTGTTTTCTCTTTCTTCTCTTTCTCTCATTCCCCCTGTTTCTACTGTTTTCTCTTTCTTCTCTTTCTCTCATTCCCCCTGTTTCTACTGTTTTCTCTTTCTCTCATTCCCCCTGTTTCTACTGTTTTCTCTTTCTCTCATTCCCCCTGTTTCTACTGTTTTCTCTTTCTCTCACATTCCCCTGTTTCTACTGTTTTCTCTTTCTTCTCTTTCTCTCATTCCCCCTGTTTCTACTGTTTTTCTTCTCTTTCTCTCATTCCCCCTGTTTCTACTGTTTTCTCTTTCTTCTCTTTCTCTCATTCCCCCTGTTTCTACTGTTTTCTTTCTTCTTTTCTCTCATTCCCCCTGTTTCTACTGTTTTCTCTTTCTCTCATTCCCCCTGTTTCTACTGTTTTCTCTTTCTTCTCTTTCTCTCATTCCCCCTGTTTCTACTGTTTTCTCTTTCTTCTCTTTCTCTCATTCCCCCTGTTTCTACTGTTTTCTCTTTCTCTCATTCCCCCTGTTTCTCTGTTTTCTCTTTCTCTCTCTTTCTCTTTCCCCCTGTTTCTACTGTTTTCTCTTTCTTCTCTTTCTCTCATTCCCCCTGTTTCTACTGTTTTCTCTTTCTTCTCTTTCTCTCATTCCCCCTGTTTCTACTGTTTTCTCTTTCTCTTCTCATTCTCATTCCCCCTGTTTCTACTGTTTTCTCTTTCTTCTCTTTCTCTCATTCCCCCTGTTTCTACTGTTTTCTCTTTCTTCTCTTTCTCTCATTCCCCCTGTTTCTACTGTTTTCTCTTTCTTCTCTTTCTCTCATTCCCCCTGTTTCTACTGTTTTCTCTTTCTTCTCTTTCTCTCATTCCCCCCCCTGTTTCTACTGTTTTCTTTCTCTCATTCCCCCTGTTTCTACTGTTTTCTCTTTCTTCTCTTTCTCTCATTCCCCCTGTTTCTACTGTTTTCTCTTTCTTCTCTTTCTCTCATTCCCCCTGTTTCTACTGTTTTCTCTTTCTTCTCTTTCTCTCATTCCCCCTGTTTCTACTGTTTTCTCTTTCTTCTCTTTCTCTCATTCCCCCCCTGTTTCTACTGTTTTCTCTTTCTTCTCTTTCTCTCATTCCCCCTGTTTCTACTGTTTTCTCTTTCTTCTCTTTCTCTCATTCCCCCTGTTTCTACTGTTTTCTCTTTCTTCTCTTTCTCTCATTCCCCCTGTTTCTACTGTTTTCTCTTTCTTCTCTTTCTCTCATTCCCCCTGTTTCTACTGTTTTCTCTTTCTTCTCTTTCTCTCATTCCCCCTGTTTCTACTGTTTTCTCTTTCTTCTCTTTCTCTCATTCCCCCTGTTTCTACTGTTTTCTCTTTCTTCTCTTTCTCTCATTCCCCCTGTTTCTACTGTTTTCTCTTTTCTTCTCTTTCTCTCATTCCCCCTGTTTCTACTGTTTTCTCTTTCTTCTCTTTCTCTCATTCCCCCTGTTTCTACTGTTTTCTCTTTCTTCTCTTTCTCTCATTCCCCCTGTTTCTACTGTTTTCTTTTCTTCTCTTTCTCTCATTCCCCCTGTTTCTACTGTTTTCTCTTTCTTCTCTTTCTCTCATTCCCCCTGTTTCTACTGTTTTCTCTTTCTTCTCTTTCTCTCATTCCCCCTGTTTCTACTGTTTTCTCTTTCTTCTCTTTCTCTCATTCCCCCTGTTTCTACTGTTTTCTCTTTCTTCTCTTTCTCTCATTCCCCCTGTTTCTACTGTTTTCTCTTTCTTCTCTTTCTCTCATTCCCCCTGTTTCTACTGTTTTCTCTTTCTTCTCTTTCTCTCATTCCCCCTGTTTCTACTGTTTTCTCTTTCTTCTCTTTCTCTCATTCCCCCTGTTTCTACTGTTTTCTCTTTCTTCTCTTTCTCTCATTCCCCCTGTTTCTACTGTTTTCTCTTTCTTCTCTTTCTCTCATTCCCCCTGTTTCTACTGTTTTCTCTTTCTTCTCTTTCTCTCATTCCCCCTGTTTCTACTGTTTTCTCTTTCTTCTCTTTCTCTCATTCCCCCTGTTTCTACTGTTTTCTTTTCTTCTCTTTCTCTCATTCCCCCTGTTTCTACTGTTTTCTCTTTCTTCTCATTCCCCCTGTTTCTACTGTTTTCTCTTTCTTTTCTTTCTCTCATTCCCCCTGTTTCTCTCTTTCTTCCTTTCTCTCATTCCCCCTCTTGTTTCTACTGTTTTCTCTTTCTTCTCTTTCTCTCATTCCCCCTGTTTCTACTGTTTCTCTTTTTCTCTTTCTTCTCTCATTCCCCTGTTTCTACTGTTTTCTCTTTCTTCTCTTTCTCTCATTCCCCCTGTTTCTACTGTTTTCTCTTTCTTCTCTTTCTCTCATTCCCCCTGTTTCTACTGTTTTCTCTTTCTTCTCTTTCTCTCATTCCCCCTGTTTCTACTGTTTTCTCTTTCTTCTCTTTCTCTCATTCCCCCTGTTTCTACTGTTTTATTTTTCTTCCATTGGCTCCAGTTTTATCCTCAACCCTCCACGTTCCCTCCATCCTCCCATGTTTTGCCCTGAGATGATATTGGATCCATTTGAGAAAGAAACATCAGCATCAAAGGATAGGGTGAATTCCGATCTGAACTAATAAAACATTATTTTCCCTCTTTCTTCAGAACGGAGTCCGTTGCAGAGAAGATGCTCACCAACTGGTTCGCCTTCCTTCTTCACAGGTTCCTCAAGGTGAGTCTAATGCAACCTCCAGTTTAGCAGTTTTAGTAAGCTAGGGCTGTGGCAGTGAGAATACATTTTATGTCGTTAATCTGTGTTTTATCTCCCTATCCCTCCCCTTCTCTCTCTCTCCCTCCCCTTCTCTATTTCTATCCCTCCCCTTCTCTCTCTCTCCCTCCCCTTCTCTATCTCCCTCTCTATTTCTATCCCTCCCCTTCTCTATTTCTATCCCTCCCCTCTCTATTTCTATCCCTCCCCTTCTCTCTCTCTCTCCCTCTCTCTCTATCTCTCTCTCTTTCTATCCCTCTCTCTCTCTCTCTCTCTCCTCCCCTCTCTCTCTCTCCCTCTCTCTCTCCCTCTCTCTCCCTCTCGCTCTCCCTCTCTCTCTCTCTCTCGCTCTCCCTCTATCCCTCTCCCTCTCTCTCTCTCTCTCTCTCTCTCTCTCTCTCTCTCTCTCTCTCTCTCTCTCTCTCTCTCTCTCTCTCTCTCTCTCTCTCTCTCTCTCTAGGAGTGTGCTGGGGAGCCTCTGTTCATGCTATACTGTGCCATCAAGCAGCAGATGGAGAAGGGTCCTATAGACTCCATCACAGGAGAGGCGCGCTACTCCCTCAGTGAGGACAAGCTGATCAGACAGCAGATTGACTACAAGACCCTGGTCAGTACCACTCAGGCAATCACTCACACACACACACACACACACACACACACACACACACACACACACACACACACACACACACACACACACACACACACACACACACACACACACACACACACACACACACACACACACACACACACACACACACACACACACACATTCGGACTCTACTGACTACATATTTATCTTTCTCACACACACACCATCATGTTTTGCTTCCCTCTGTGTCCTGGACAGCTAATTATCCTGTGGGTGTCAGTGCTGCACCAACAGGAGAGCAGGGGTCTGTGGAGACAGAGACAGGAGCACTAAGACAGTCACAGACAAGACATGACTTTAACTCTGTTTGCTCTGACGGGGAACTGGGCTCATTACTCTAATACCCTGACAGAGCTGGAAATTGGTGTCCTGCCGAAGGTGTGAAATTAGATTTTAGGATGGTGGTGGGGGCGTGGAAATAGTATTTTAGAGGGGGGGGGGGCAACCGGACCGTGACAGGACCCATTAACATACACACATAGTCACAGAAACGCACACGAAGAGGCGTTGAAACACACACAGGCACCGGCATAGCAAACACACACCGGAGCACACTTATGCAGGCACTCTTACATTCATACGCAAGCACGCACACCCACACTTTAACCCCCTCTCCTCTCCCGTCTCCCCCTTCAGATCCTGAACTGTGTGAACCCTGACAACGAGAACAGTCCTGAGATCCCAGTGAAGGTGCTGAACTGTGACACCATCACCCAGGTCAAGGAGAAGATACTGGACGCCTGCTATAAGAACATGCCCTACTCACAGAGGCCCCGCGCTGTCGACATGGACCTGGGTAAGACAGAGATACACACACACACACACACACACACACCCTCCCTAGTCTGTAGCCTGACTGACTGACCCAGGTAAGAGCTGACAGACGGGCACCACAGGTCCACCATGCCAGGCCCACCGCCTCCTACACAGTCTGCCACCCCGGCCCTGGAGAGGCGACACCGCCGTTACCTCCACATCTCCTGCTCCTCCTCCCCCGTCTTCTCATGGGCTCTCACTTCACACCAGGGAGATGGAAACACCAGCCTCCCATCAGGAGTGCCCGACGCCCTTCAACCACACTGGCCCCAGCCACAGGAGGCCATCTCTCCATATCACTATCGCCTAGGTAACGCTAGGGAGGGTGAGAGGGGGGGTCGTGCCTGGAGCAGCAGTGTCTGCTGGCAGTGGCACAAAGTAATAAAGTCCAGTCAACAGAGGAGAAAATCAATGATCACTACCCAGTGATGCCCGACGCTGCCCGTCCATTTCCCCATCAACACACTGATTATCTTTTCATTATCGGGTCAACGTTCCCCCTCCATCCCTCCTCTTCCTCTTTCCCCTCCCGCTTGGCTCACTTTTCCGGGGAGGATTTTCTCTGTCAGTGCTTCTTACCTCTGCGGTGTGTTTCCCCCACTCCACCGTAGCCGCGCCGACCGTGGAATGCGTATGGTTATGCAACAACGTATCACTGACACGAGTGCCAATTAAACCGGCGAGGCTGACTGAGCGTACATCATGAACTTGTTAGTGTGTAATGTTTCATTAAAATGCAAGTCAACCCAGGCGCGGTCTCTCGTCTTCTAACCTAGCAGAGTACACAGAGTGCTCTGTGTGTCTGTAGAACAGAATGGCTGTTGATATGGCTTCATTTGGATAATGTGTTTTCTCAAGAGTCCTTTGGAAGCTCCTGATGTGTGCCTCTTCGTAGCGACACAGAAACACCAATCAAATGAAGTTGCAGTCAGGGAATAACTTAAGAGTTTCACTCATCTTGCCAGAGGAAATAATGGCTATTATAAACTGGGTGGTTCAAGCCCTGAATGCTGATTGGCTGACAGCCATGGTATATCAGACCGTATACCATGGGTATGATAAAACATTTATTTTTACTGCTCTAATTACGTTGATGACCAGTTTATAATAGCAATAAGGCACCTCGGGAGTTTGTGATATATGGCCAATATACCGCGGCTAAGGGCTGTGTCCAGGCACACTGTGTTGCATCGTGCTTAAGAACAGATCTTAGCAATGGTATATTGGCCATATACCACACCTCCTCTGGCCCTATTGCTTAAATAGACAGACAGACAGACAGACAGACAGGGTTGTGAAGCTCTTTATACTGCAGACCAGTGTTGTTGAGTTGAATTGGTTGTAGGTAACTCAGCTCACACCTTATAAAAAGGGTGTTACCGTAAGATACAAAGGCTTCCACAGTAAATGGAAAACACAAACTAGAGGACACTGTATGTGTGTATGTTCATGTGCGCGTTATCTGCGTGTGTGCGTAGGTGCGTTGGTGTGTGTGTGTGTGTCTGCGTGTGATTGTGTTTCTGGCAGCGTGACTGACGCAGCGTCTCTTCTCTCTGGCCCCGTCAGAGTGGCGTCAGGGGCGGATGGCCCGCGTGGTCCTGCAGGACGAGGACATCACCACCAAGATAGAGAACGACTGGAAGAGACTCAACACACTCATGCACTACCAGGTACGGTGAACCGATCTACGTTGCGTATATCTAGACTCGCCACACTCCTGCACTACCAGGCAGTGTTATTCCATCGACATGACATGTATACGTGTTGATGACGGTGTATTGCAGTTTGTTGTGTACAGTATCCATATAAGTCTCTGGAGTTATAACGTGGGATTCAGCCACGTTATAAACGCACATTCTATGTAGTAGTATAATGATAGTTTATAGTAAGGAAATCACCCAGGCCCACTCAGATGTACTGCAGGTGAACTTTAATGTTGAGCCGCTTCTGACTTTGAGACGTTGAATCCTCCTCCTCCAGACTCATTAGAATTCACTCGCCTGGTTTCATCTGATCTGCATGACTCACACAGAATAGAGGGCAATTATTCCTCAGGTGGCGGGAGAGAGAGAGAGAACCGACACCTCCTATAAAGTGTCTTCCCTGGAGAGATACAGTCTCTCGCGCTCTCATTCCCTCCTCTCTCCCCCTCTCACTCTCCCTCTCTCTCGTTCCCTCTCCTCTGAGGCCCTCTACTCCTGCTATCTATATTTAATCTCCCTCCGCTCAGGGACTAGGTTGTCCTTTACCTGTTACCGTGGCAATTAGCCCTGCCTCGCTCCACGCTGAACTTCTCTCTACATCTCAGAGGCTCAGACTTGACCTGCAGTTCCTTGCCACCTTCATGGCCCTGGGGGAGGAAGAGAGAGAGAGGGGGAAAGACAGAGAGAGGGAGAAGGGGAGATACAGAGAGAGAGAGAGAGGTAAAGAGAGAAGGCAGCTAGTCCTCTCCAGAGCACATGAATCTTTCAGTAGTGCAGAGGGTCAGCAGGCTCCCATTACTCAGACAAGGAGACCATCTGCCCAGAGCTCCAGACTGCAGCCTGTTGATCTGCAGCCCTGAAGCCTGCAGCCATGGTGTGCGTGTGTGTGTGTGTTACTGAGGACTAGGTTCAGTCTGTCATGGAGGGGGGGTGGGGCTGCAGCCTTACCATGGGGCCTTTCTCTCTGAGACCTGCTTCCCCAGAGGAGGAGAAAAAAGAGGTAGAATAATTTACAAGGTGTCAGGGTTATTAGATGGGACACATCATAGTGTCCTTCGTAGAGGACTTGGTCCCATGCTGCTTTACTGTATGTATGTACCCCCCTCTGTGTCTCCTTCCTCTTTTCTTTCCTCTCTTTTTTCTCTCCTTCACCCACAGATAGTAAGCAGCGGTCTCAACCTCTCTTTCTCCCCCCTCGCTCTCCCCCCTAAGCACCTCAGAGCGCTCTCTATGGTACCCATACTACTCCTAGTCTATAAAGTACCACTGAGTCTCTATGGTACTACTCTGAGTCCCTATGGTACTACTCTGAGTCTCTATGGTACTACTCTGAGTCTCTATGGTACTACTCTGAGTCTCTATGGTACTACTCTGAGTCTCTGTGGTACTACTCTGAGTCTCTATGGTACTACTCTGAGTCTCTATGGTACTACTCTGAGTCTCTATGGTACTACTCTGAGTCTATATGGTACTACTCTGATTTTATGGTACTACTCTGAGTCTATATAGTACTACTCTGTGATTTTATGGTACTACTCTGAGTCTATATGGTACTACTCTGAGTCTATATAGTACTACTCTGACTTTATGGTACTACTCTGAGTCTATATGGTACTACTCTGAGTCTATATAGTACTACTATGAGTCTATATAGTACTACTCTGACTTTATGGTACTACTCTGAGTCTATATGGTACTACTCTGAGTCTATATAGTACTAGTATGAGTCTATATAGTACTACTCTGACTTTATGGTACTACTCTGAGTCTATATAGTACTACTATGAGTCTATATAGTACTACTCTGACTTTATGGTACTACTCTGAGTCTATATAGTACTACTCTGACTTTATGGTACTACTCTGAGTCTATATGGTACTACTCTGAGTCTATATAGTACTACTCTGAGTCTATATGGTACTACTCTGAGTCTATATAGTACAACTCTGACTTTATGGTACTACTCTGAGTCTATATGGTACTACTCTGAGTCTATATAGTACTACTCTGACTTTATGGTACTACTCTGAGTCTATATAGTACTACTCTGACTTTATGGTACTACTCTGAGTCTATATAGTACTACTCTGAGTCTATATGGTACTACTACTGAGTCTATATAGTACAACTCTGACTTTATGGTACTACTCTGAGTCTATATGGTACTACTCTGAGTCTATATAGTACTACTCTGAGTCTATATGGTACTACTCTGAGTCTATATAGTACAACTCTGACTTTATGGTACTACTCTGAGTCTATATGGTACTACTCTGAGTCTATATAGTACTACTCTGACTTTATGGTACTCTGTAGTGGTTGATGGAGGTTGTGCAATATGTCAGCTTCCATCCTCCGACAGGTCTCTCTGTTGTTGTTATGTTGCTCTGTGTCACTCTGTCTCTTTCATTAGCCATGGGAGACGCTACAGGGCACAACAACACACACACACACGCACACACGCACACACACACACACACACACACACACACACACACACACACACACACACACACACACACACACACACACACATTTGTTACAGCGATAGAGGAGCATCTCTCAGTGCTCAATAGCACATCTGAAGCCTGCCTATTGATCATGGATCTGACGCCCTAACACAACACCACTACAGAGGAGACGCACACAGGCCGGACGCGGAGTGACTAGAGGGAGGGGGTGAGTAGAGACAAGAAAGCAGGGGAAGAGAGTAAATGGGGAGAGAAGAGGGAAAAGAAGGGGAGCGACGGAGCTTCTTGTTTATCATTACAGCTGTGATGAGCCAGGTAGAGGTGTGTGTGTGTGTGTGTGTGTGTGTGTGTGTGTGTGTGTGTGTGTGTGTGTGTGTGTGTGTGTGTGTGTGTGTGTGTGTGTGTGTGTGTGTGTGTGTGTGCGCAATGCCACATCTGGCAAGTGTGTGCCTCCTGGCACGAAGACGTGGAATATTTGCGTGCGTGTGAAATATTTACACGTGCAGAATTAGTGAACCTCACCCCTGTGACTCTGCTAATTCTCACACCAGACAGTGTGACCAGACAGACACACATTCAAATTCATGAAACCCCTAACAACCTCGGAAGCTCTGCTATTTATTTCCTCATGGGAAATGGACGTTTACATACCCCAGATATAGATATACACACCGTCTCCTCGCCTGCCTCCTCCAACTGAAATTAAAACTTTAATGCATCATGCATTTAAAACGAGACAGACTGTACGGAAGCATCTTTATTCAGTAGCTACCTTTGCTACACTCTCAGACTAAACGGGTACCGTTAGCGTACGGGAATTGTTCCCAGGGGTACAAAAATGTTACAATACACAATGTACCTGCATTTCAGAGGTACGCACATTGTCATACACAAAAAAAGGGGTACAGAGAAGATTCATTTCTGTATCCCAAGGTGGAGGTGTGGATTAGTGGGGGCGTGGCTTTCAGTTAGTTTTTTTTGGCCACCCATGAGTGGAAGTGTTTAAGTCGTCTATGGTTATGTTTGAGCATGTCCGAGGTCTTTATCAAGGCTTACATAAGACCATGTCACAATAAAGTGGCGTAATTAATATTGTAGCGACCTTAACCCAACATTGCCAGGAGTTACGGATCTCAAGGCGTAATGGTTAAGGTGTTGGCTGGACCAGGTTCGAGTCCCATTTGAGGATGGCGCTGGCCTCCCGAGTGGTGCAGCAGTCTAAGACACTGCATGGCCCAGCGTTGTCCGGGTTAGGGGCGGGGACTTTACTTGGCTCATCGCGCTCTAGCGACTCCTTGTGGTGAGCCGGGAGCCAGCAGGCTGACTCGGACGTCAGTTGAACGGTGTTTCCTCTGATACATTGGTGCAGCTGCCTTCCGGGTTAAGTGTGTGGGTGTTAAGAAGCGCTGTTTGGCGGGTCATGTTTTTCGGAGGCATGACTCAACCTTAATAATAATAAAAACAAGTTTGATGGCGGAGAGGTGTGTAAACGTGAGGGACTTAATATAGAGAAGGACATTTTTGCCACTTAGAAGGAACAAATGGCTTTGTCAGTGTGGTGGTACCCTTAAAATGCTCATTTGAATCTGTGGACCATATGGTACAATATTGGCTCTTTTATGGTAGGAACTGCAAGGGTACAACTATGTACCTAGAACTAATGGTACAATGACGTACCTTACAGAGTACCACTACAGTGACAAGCATTTGTACGTATTAAGTACAATTCGTCACCGTTTTTTCTGAGAGTATACTTGGAGCTCAGGGGGACTGAATGAAACTCCACAGACACACACACACACACACAGACACACAGACACAGACACACACACACACACACACAGACACACACACAGACACACACACACACAGACACACACACAGACAGACACACAGACACACACACACACCTGGACTGTTGGTCGGAGCAGGAGGAGAGCAGATAAAAGATTGATGAGATAGGAGAGTGCCTGGCTGATTGCTGATGTTGATCTCTCTTTGTTGATTAGTCTTCCTCCTTGTCAAAGGGAGCTTTTCGTCAGCCAAGCCCTTACTTTCTCTGTGCACTCTCTCTACCTCCTACCCTTGCACCTTTTCCTCTCTTGCTATCCCTCTCTATCTCCCTTGCCTTCTCTCTTTTCATCAGCCCAGCTCTTACTCTCTCTTTGTTCTCTGTCTCTCTCTCTCTCTCTCTGTCTCTCTCTCCTCTCTTACTCCCTCTCTCTCGATCTCTCTCTCTCTCTCTCTCTCTCCTCTCTTACTCTCTCTCTTACTCTCTCTCTCTCTCTCTCTCTCTCTCTCTCTCTCTCTCTCTCTCTCTCTCTCTCTCTCTCTCTCTCTCTCTCTCTCTCTCTCTCTCTCTCTCTCTCTCTCTCTCTCTCTCTCTCTCTCTCTCTCTCTCTCTCTCTCTCTCTCTCTCTCTCTCTCTCTCTCTCTCTCTCTCTCTCTCTCTCTCTCTCTCTCTCTCTCTCTCTCTCTCTCTCTCTCTCTCTCTCTCTCTCTCTCTTTGCCATCCTCCGAGGTGAGATGTTTAACCTTCCGTCTGGTGAATAGCATTACCGGTCCAGTAGTTCCCAGGGGAGCAGGGTCTAGAGCAGGCTAGACCAGAGGTGGCACACTCACATCCAATTACCATATAATGGGCTTGAGTGGCATGAGACATAGGGCAAGATTTACAATTCAAATAAAAAACTGTGTGGGAAGTCAGGTGTTTAGAGCTGTGAATGCTTTGCCCATGTGAGGTGTTGGTGAAATCTTAAACTGCAAATAGATCACTTAAAATGCATTGCAGTGGGGGGTGGTTGCAGTTAAATGGATTGCGTATTTGGGAAAAGTGTAGTAATTGTACCTTGGTTTTTCCCGTCCTCTGCCGTGCCTACGTGGACGGTAAGGATTTTTCCAGGGGCACAGCTGGAAATGTGACTGAGGAAAATGGCTGCAGGAAATGACTTGGTTCCCATCCTCCTGCAGTGTAGCGGGCTAAACTGTGCCAAGACATTAGAGCCCTGTCACTGTGCCTCCATGTTGTGTCCTGACCTTGTGTTGTCCTACTGATGTTGTGGAGGAACCGACATGACTTCACCAGGAGCTCCAGTTTCACCCCCCCCAGACTGAGAACCTGCACTGGGACGTTTTGGGTCTATTTTAGATTAACCCAGACAGACACTACGGATAGTTGGATTACAGCAGTAACATATCTTTCCATCAATCTGATTCTCTGTGGCGGCTCGTCCCCTGTTGTCATCTGAGCAAACAACGCCCCACAGACAGAGTTTGAGTTTTAAAATATGCTCAGACAGAGAAGGAAATCTAGATCAACATTTTGGCAGGCATAGTGAAGAGAGTGTTCCTCTGCTCTCCACAGATTCCTTTATACACCAAGGCAGTTGGTATGGGGTCTGATGACAGCCAGTATTGCTGCAGATTGAGTCATCTTCTCTTCGGGAAACACAGTGGGACTCAACTCTCATTGCATTGTCCCCAACCAGTATATGTTATTAGAACGCTCTTAGAAAGCTATTTAGTTTGATAAAAACACAATTTAGTGTTCAAATTACAAAATAACCCTTTCATCTTATATCCTTAAGTTCTATATTAAAGACCTGTCAGTTAGGAAATTGTGTGTGGCTAAACCTCAGCACAGCGCAGTCCAGTCCAATCTGTGATAGATAGGCCTCCTAAGCTAGGTTTGGGCCACAGGATCAGGGGATGAGAGATAGGCAGGTGTGGACATAGGGGGGGGGGACTGTTTGATGAAAGTCTTATCACAGTGTAGCGTTGGTTCCTTATCACACCTGCAGGCCACTGTCAGGCTCACCTCAACTCCCTGCCTCACACTGTGGATTAGCCCTGAAGGACGAAGCTGCACGCCTTCAATCATCTCCACTATCACCACAACCCATCTCTATCTCTACGCTCACACAGCCCGTCTATCAGACTCCATAACATAGAGGAGGAGAGGGAGAAGGATGGGAGCGAGGCAGAGAGAGAGCGAGAGAGAGCCTCCTGTCAGGCAATTCCCATGAAGGAGAGAGGAAGAGAGACAATGCTCGGTGTAGAAAGGAACAGGTGTCACCACTGTCAGAGCTGGAGGAACGAGAGTGAAGGCTTCCGAAAATATGGAGAAGGTTAGGATGGAGAGGGAGAGGATAGGTTGGGCTCGGGAGAGGTCTTCACAATCCATCTCTATCTCTATGCTCACACAGCCCGTCTATCAGACTCCATAACATAGAGGAGGAGAGGGAGAGGATAGGTTGGGCTCGGGAGAGGTCTTCTCAATACAGAGCCAACGGCTGGAATGAGGTTCCAAAGAGCGGTTTGTCGTTCCCCACTAAGAGGGCAGGCGGTGTGGCATCATTTAATGAGATGACTCCTCCTCGAGCTTCTGTCCTTTCAAGTGCTCTGTCTGCTGGAGCTGGAGTTAGCTCTAGCACTTGACCCCGGCTGTGACCCCAGCTAATGGCCTGTTAGAAATGAGTGGAGGAGGGGGGGTTTGAGGGTTGCTACTGTACAACGTGGGGCCACGTCATTAGCCGTGGAGTGCCGAGAAGAGGAGGAGGAGAAGTGTAGAAAGGAGGTGACAGGAGAGGAGAGGAGAGAGAGGTGACCTAGCTGAAGCTTTAGAGAGGCTAACAGTGAGGAGAGGAGAGAAGAGAGAGGTGACCCAGCTGAAGCTTTAGAGAGGCTAACAGTGAGGAGAGGTCGGGGGACAGATTATTTATCTCAACCTTGTTTTCATGTCATATAGGAGGTTTTCATTCAGCCCGTGGCTGCTTGGTGATTTCACACTGTTGGATGCTTGTCCTTCTTGTTCTTTCACTCCGAAAACTCAATTCCCTTCACTGGGTTGGCTGGACATGCCACAGAGGGCTTTGGTATTTTGGTTCTCAAAAAGGAAAAACAGTGGTTTTGTATATTTGTGTGCAATATTTTGTCTATCCAGATTGAAAGAGTGCACGCAAACACACCCTCCCAGCTGTGATTGGCAATGAAATGTAGAGTAAATGACAGTAGAATGTGGAATGGTGTAGAACACTGAATTTTATGGCTGTGGCTCGGAGAGACTGTGGACAGAGTCAGCAATGTGTCGTCCATAGACAAAGACAGAGAGGTAGTCAGAGTGGTCCTGGCATGTACAGTATGGTAAAGGTGTCCTATAAGACTCTTTCATGTGGAGAGAGCTCATCCCCCTGCCGTACCCCGTGTAGTTGAGATCAAAAGCAATCTTTGTAGGAATACTGTAGACAATAGAGCCGGATTGGAGGGCTGACTCTTCCACTGTGCCATTGTTCCCTGTCACTCTCAATATCTTTCTTTCTTATCATCAATTTCCCTTCCATTTTTGGACAATCCCTCCACTTTCGCTCTTTCTCTCTTTTTCCATCACTGTTATGGCTTAATTTATTTTTTTCCTCTCTCTGCCCGTACCCCCCTTCGGGAGATGCTGCGATGACAGTGAGGCGGGGGAGGTTGTTTTCTAGACATGCCAGTGGGAAGCCCTCACTCCGCATTGCTTTAGCTCTGGTTTTCAGCCCACTCCCGCCTCCCCTTCCCTTCTCTCCTCTCCTTATTTCCCTAATGGCTGGGGAGTGATGGGAATGGCGATGCGGATCATCTCATCACGGAGGCATCTGAGTTGTTTCGTACAGAGAGACGCTCTGCAGAGAGAGCCCACGAGGCGTTAGAGATGACAGGAGGTTGAATGGGGAGAATGTGACAGAGTACAGGGAGGGAGGGATTCAAGAGGAAGGAGATGCTGTGTCATGGCGTAGGTGTGAGCACGTGTTCATATCTCTTGGAAAGGGGCGGAGGGTGCTAAACCAGGGTTGCAGATCAATGTGTACTGCATACGGACAACGTGTTGTCCGCGAGCAGCCCGCCTGTCAGTGATTGAGCATGTTCTCTTATCACAATGTTCTCTGTTGTGTTGTTGCAGGTGTCTGACCGCTGTGTGGTGGCTCTGGTGCCCAAACAGACCTCTTCCTACAACATCCCCCCATCAGCCAGCATCTCCCGGACCTCCATCAGCAGATATGGTGAGCACATAGAACATAGAACATAGAACGTTGAACATAGATCTCCATGGTAGGTACTGTACTTCGCTCCTCAAGCCATGGGACCATTTCAAACAAACAACATCAACATAAATATTAACACAGGATGAGGAAGGGAGGGTCGTAGGTCAAAGTGTTCCGTGTCTAAGCCTTTGGGTGTGAGCACACCTGATATACACGTTAGCCTTTCAGATGAGTTTGTAGACATTTTGTTCAGAGACCAGCTCTGTTTGGAGCGTCTAATGCTTTGCTGCGGTGCCATTGCTTACCCTACTATCTCCTCCCGACGGTGTTTACTGCCGTTTACCTCACAGCCCAGAACCTGCAGGGGTGGTAGAGGGATGGAGAGGAAGAGGGATGGAGAGGTAGAGGGATGGAGAGGTAGAGGGATGGAGAGGAAGAGGGATGGAGAGGTAGAGAGGGCCCGATGGGAGACATGGAGAGAGGTGTTTGGTTTTACCATCAAGTATAATAATGAGGATGCCAGACTGAGCCTGGAGCCAGAGTGTAATGGTCCGTCACACACACACACACACACACACACACACACACACACACACTGGTGACAGTCACAGGGGTGAGCCACAGGGCCTCCCATCTGGTTCCATGCCCAACCCCAACGGCAGCATGTGATTGGCTAATTATTCACTGTGAATGATACTTCACACCAGTAGAAAGTGAAAACGGAACACGGTTGGCCAATTATCAGGGCTGGGATTGGATGAGAACCCCCATAGGTTGTTTTCTGTCGCCTGGAGAGATGACCAATTGGTCCAGTAACACCATCACCCCTCTCCTTTCCTATTTACTAAGTCCCCATTTGCCAATCACAAAACCAGCAGTAAATTGGAAATGAGCCCTGGACAGTGTCAGACAAACAATGAGGATAGTTAATGTGTCATGTGCAATGTGCAATAAAAGTCCGATAGGACTATCTCTAATTCATAAAGATGGTGACGTTTACGATGTCCGAGAAAGCATTGCCAGCTCCTCATTAACACGGCCACATTAAGAATGTACTGTAGAGAGACTGCGAGATACAGGAGTAATGACTACATAACCAACAAAAGCAGTATTATGCTCTGATGTAGTAAATAAGTATTACTCTGTAATGACTGAAACAGAGGATCTGGAGATGAATTGCCAACATGAATGATCTAAAGGACACTAACACATTATGTTAGTCTCAGTGTGGTTCAGTGGCTGGTAATGCATACAGTATTAAACAGTATTCCATCCTGAACAACATACTGCTTAAATCTGAATATTTGACCAAAGTCATTAAATAGCAATGAGGGTGTGTGTGTGTGTGTGTGTGTGTGTGTGTGTGTGTGTGTGTGTGTGTGTGTGTTTTGTATGATGCTGCATCAAAAAACAACCTGTCCTCCTCTGGCTCCAGCCCGGTCCCCAATCAATCAAAGCCTGGCACAGCGGGCACAGATGTGCCCCGACACCCGTCTGATTGATTCATATCAATTTAACATTCAGCATTTAGCATCCCGCCTCAATTTACCGTTCCAGCACCCTCCCGGCCCTGAGTAACCCGCTACACACTCCCCCCTGATGCCTACCTCACACACACACACACACACCCCTGCTACCCTCACACCCACCCCCGGGAGTGTGAAGTCTGGTGCAGTGGTTACTGAGCTGAAGATAGGAGGGAGAGGTCTGCCCCCCTGGAGAGGAAGGAGTAGTGAGAGAGAGGGGCAAGGACCTGCCAGTGGCTTAAAATGGGATTTGAGACCTCAATCCACCCCACTCGCACACACAGAGAGAGACACACACAGGGGCTGACAGACCCCCCCGCCCCCGCCAGTCTCAAAGGTCCCAGTGGCCACCCTAGAGACCCTTCTCGCTGCTGCTGCTCTTTAGAAAAGACCACTTAGTGCTGTAAGTCGCTGTAGAGCTCTGAGGCTTTGTTGTCCCACACTGCCCTTTGAAGACAGGTGAGAGGGATCTGACAATGATAGAGAGCCCCTCCAGACCTCTCACACACACACACACACACACACACACACACACACACACACACACACACTCACCGCCACTGGGGAGGAAAGAGCTGCTAAGTAAGAACACTGGTGAAGAAGAGGAGGAGGAGGAGAAGAGCGCCATTCCTTAGTGTCAAAGGACTGAGGGAAAGAAGATGGCTGGAGTGCTTTACATATTAGAGATCTTTTGATGCATTGATTAGGACCCTTTCAATGTGGCGACAGCAGGAAAGAGACAATTATACTTCCTTTTAAGAGGAACCCAGGAGAGCCACGTCTCTGTGTCTCTGTCAATTCAAAAGGGCTTTATTGGCATGGGTAACATATGTTTATATTGACAAAGCGAAATAGATCATAAACAAAGGTGAAATAAACATTAAAAAATTAACAGTAAACATTAAACAAAAAAGTTAAAGGAATAGAGACGTTTCAAATGTCATTATGTCTGTATACAGTGTTGTAACAATGTGCAAATACTTAAAGTACAAAAGGGAAAATAAATAAAACATAAATATGGATTTCTCTCTCGCACTTCTATTCAGAGAGAGGGATAATATGAAGGAAAGAGAGAGAGAGAGAGAGAGATGATATGAAAGAGAGGGAGAGAGAGAGAGATGATATGAAAGAGAGGGAGGGGGGGGGGCACAGCCCCTCCACCACTCCCCCACTCTCTGGACTTAATGAAATATTATTGGTGCATGGCTCCTTTCATCCGTTTAGTCGAGTGAGAGGGTGCTGCTCCTGCTATCCAGAGGGCCAACAGACATGTATTGAGCTGGACGGACGGACGAACAGACAGACAGAGACCTATTTATTCCCCATTCCTTCATCACATTTCTGCCAAGCTAATATGAAATGATCCAACGCTGCAATTGACTTTACAGAAAGGTTAAAGAGGAACAAGGGACTAGGGGTTTTAAGCATTGTAATGAGACTACAGAGGAGAAGGGCACATTAGACAGGAGGAGGTTCAGTGTGTGTGTGTGTGTGTTGGGGGGGAATATCAAATCTAATTTTATTGGTCACATGCCGATGTTATTGCGGGTGTAGCGAAATGCTTGTGTTCCTAGCTCTGACAGTGCAGTAAATATCTAACAATTCACAACAGTACACACAAATCTAAAGTAAAATAATGGAAATATAAGAAATATATAAATATTAGGATGAGCAATGTCAGAGTGGCATTGACTAAAAGTAGAATAGAATACAGTATATACATATGAAATGAGTAAAGCAGTATGTAAACATTATTAAAGTGACTAGTGTTCCATTATTAAAGTGACCAGTGATTCCATGTCTATGTATATTGGGCAGCAGCCTCTAAGGTGCAGGGTTGAGTAACCGGGTGGTAGCCAGCTAGTGATGGCTATTTAACAGTCTGATGGCCTTGAGATTGAAGCTGTTTTTCAGTCTCTCGGTCCCATGACTGAGGCATGCGTGGCCACGCAGTCATGGATGAACAGGGAGTAGAGGAGGGGGCTGAGCACACCCCCTTGTGGAGTCCCTGTGTAGAGGATCAGCAAAGTGGTGTTGTTTCCTATCTTCACCACCTGGGGGCGGCGAGTCCGGAAGTCCAGGACGCAGTTGCACAGGGCTGTGTTCAGGACCAGGGCCCCGAGCTTAATGATGAGCTTGGAGGGTACTATGTTGTTGAAGGCTGAGCTATAGTCAATGAACAGCATACTTACATAAGTATTCCTCTTGTCCAGATGGGATAGGGCAGTGTGCAGTGTGATGACGATAGCATCGTCTGTGGATCTATTGGGGCGGTATGCAAATTGAAGTGGGTCTAAGGTGGCCGGTAAGGTGGAGGTGATAGGATCATTAACTAGCCTCTCAAAGCACTTCATGATGACAGAAGTGAATGTTACGGGGCGATAGTCATTTAGTTCAGTTACCTTTGCTTTTGGGGTACAGGAACAATGGTGGAGATCTTGAAGCAAGTGGGGACAGCAGGCTGGGATAGGGAGGGATTGAATATGTCCGTTAACACTCTAGCTAGCTGGTCTGCGCATGCTCTGAGGACGCGTCTGGGCCGGCAGCCCTGCGAGGGTTAACACGCTTAAATGTCTTACTCACGTTGGCCACGGAGAATGAGAGCCCACAGTCCATGTGAGCGGGCCGTGTCGGTGGCACTGTGTTCTCCTCAAAGCAGGTGAAGAAGGTGTTTAGCTTGTCCGGGAGCAAGACGACGGTGTTCACGACGTGGCTGGTTTTCCCTTTGTAGTCCATGATTGTCTGTAGACCCTGCCACATACATCTCGTGTGTGAGCCGTTGACTCCACTTTGTCTCTGTACTGACATTTTTCCTGTTTGATTGCCTTATGGAGGGAATAACTACACTGTTTGTATTCAACCATATTCCCAGTCACCTTGCTCGAATGCTGTCATTTATCCACAGTTTCTGATTTGGGTAGGTTTTAACAGTCACCGTGGGAAATTCATCCCCTATACACTTCCTGATGAACTCAGTCATCAGTCACCGTGTCAGTGTATACGTCAATGTTATTCTCAGAGGCTATCCGGGAAGTTGGAGTAGCAGTGGTCGAGTGTTTAAGCAGCGCAAGTATTACAGTCAATCTGTTGATAGAACTTCGGTAGCATTTTCCTCAAATTTGCTTTGTTAAAATCCCTAACTACAATATATGAGGCTTCAGGATATGTGGTTTCCAGTTTGCACAAAGTCCAGTGTAGTTCCTTGAGGGCCGTTGTGGTATCGGCTTGAGGTGGAATATATATTGCTGTGACTATAAACAAAGAGAATTCTCTTGGGAGGTAATACGGTTGGCATTTGATTGTGAGGTATTCTAGGTCGGGTGAACAAAAGGATTTGAGTTTCTGTACGTTACCACAATCACACCATGAGTAGTTAATCAGGAAACATACACCCCCGCCTTCCTTCTTCCCGGAGAGTTCTTTATTCCTGTCTGGGCGATGCACTGAGAACCTGTATGGCTGTATGGACAGGGACAGTATATCCGGAGAGAGCCATGATTCCGTGAAACAGAGTATGTTACAATCCCTGATATCTCTGGAAGGAGATCCTCGCCCTCAGCTCGTCTACTTTATTGTCCAGAGACTGAACATTGCCGAGTAATATATACCTATTCTCCGCCGGCGGAGTCTTGGAGCAGCCTCTGGGATAAGTTCAATTGCCCTGGGGAGTACGAACAAAGAATCCAATTTGGGAAAGTAGTATTCCTGGTCATAATGCTGGTGAGTTACCGCCGCTCTGACATCCGAAAGTTATTTCTGGCTGTATGTAATATCATCTCTCTCTAATAATGTAAGAAATAACACACAAAAAAAACAAATACAGCAAAGTTGCTCAGGAGCTAGAAGCAGAGCTTCCCTGTCTGTCGGCGCCATCTTGCGTGTGTGTTACTGAACAGGACAAGGGAATAGAGCACAGAACTTGGAACGCAGTGGCTCATTTAAAGTGTCTAATTTACCTCCCTCTCTCCCTCCGTCTCTCTCTCCTACCCTTTTTCGCTCTCTCTTTCTCTCTCTCTAGACTCGTCCTTCCGGTACACAGGTAGTCCAGACAGTCTGCGTTCCCGTGCCCCTATGATAACCCCTGACCTTGAGAGTGGGGTCAAAGTGTGGCACCTTGTCAAGAACCACGAGCATGGAGACCAGAAGGAGGGAGACCGCGGCAGCAAGATGGTCTCCGAGATATACCTGACCAGGCTGCTGGCCACCAAGGTAACACCCAGCTTACAAACTTCTTTATGTAACAGGCATTGTCCCTCCATATTTCAATTATACTACAGCAGTTTACTTTCAGTCACAGTGGTTTTGTTTCACATAAATTGTACTAAGTGACTGGTGGTACAATCCTGCATTTTGAATCCAGTGGCGAATGAGAGACTTTCATCTGCTTAGGTTATTGCCTATTCATTTAGGAAATCAGTTATTATTGAGTGAGTTTATGTATGTCTGACCTGGTGTGTCCATTGTTTTTACCCAGGGTACACTGCAGAAGTTTGTGGACGACCTGTTTGAGACGTTGTTCAGTACCGTCCACCGGGGTAGCGCCCTGCCCCTCGCCATCAAATACATGTTTGACTTCCTGGACGAGCAGGCGGACAAACACGGCATCCACGACCAAGATGTCCGTCACACGTGGAAGAGCAACTGGTGAGAAACCTGGAGGATGTAGAGTAGAAATGATAGGATTCATCAATAGGATGTATAATGTAGGATGTGATGTGTATCAGTCAGAGGATGATACACTGAGTCATCGGTAAGAAACTTTCCCAAATATAACAGTACTGGATTCTGCCTGTCTGGAGTTAAGAGCCTGAAGCTCCTCCCTAAAGCCAGCACTTTAGTGACCCAGAAATAGGAGAGAAATACAGTACTGATAGTTAGGGGATTCTGACTCAGTGCTTTCATGACCCAGAGAGTGAAGAACAACACTGAGAGGGGATTCTGACTGACTCATTTCTGTGCCCTCTCTCTCTCTCTCTCTCTCTCAGCCTCCCGCTGCGGTTCTGGGTAAACGTGATCAAGAACCCTCAGTTTGTGTTTGACATCCACAAGAGCAGCATCACGGACGCCTGTCTGTCTGTGGTGGCCCAGACCTTCATGGACTCCTGCTCCACCTCAGAGCACCGCCTGGGCAAGGACTCGCCCTCCAACAAGCTGCTGTACGCTAAAGACATCCCCAACTACAAGAGCTGGGTGGAGAGGTGAGTGAGACAAAATATACACAAAGAATTCTATTTCCTTGTTTTCTTACCGCTCATAAACTATTTTGGTCCTGGATACACTTGCAGTATGTTTAAGCAATACGGCCTGAGGGTGTGTGGTATATTGGCCATATACAGTGGCAAGAAAAGTATGTGAACCCTCTGGAATTACCTGGATTTCTGCATAAATTGGTCATCAAATTTGATCTGATCTTCATCTAGGTCACAACAATAGACAAACACAGTCTACTTATACTAATAACACACAAATTATTGTATTTTTCTTGTGTATATTGAATCCATAATTTAAACATTCACAGTGTAGGTTGGAAAAAATAAACTTCCCCAAAACCTAATTGGAGTCAGGAGTCAGCTAACCTGGAGTCCAATCAATGAGATGAGATTGGAGATGTTGGTTAGAGCTGCCTAGCCCTATAAAAAAACACACATTTGAGTTTGCTGTTCACAAGAAGCATTGCCTGATGTGAACCATGCCTCAAACAAAAAAGATCTCAGAAGACCTAAGATTAACTTGCATAAAACTGGAAAGGGTTACAAAAGTATCTCTAAAGCCTTGATGTTCATCAGTCCACGGTAAGACAAATTGTCGATAAATGGAGAAAGTTCAGCACTGTTGCTACTCTAGGAGTGGCCGTAAGGGAAAGATGACTGCAACAGCACAGCGCAGAATCCTCAGTGAGGTTAAGAAGAATCCTAGAGTGTCAGCTAAAGACGTACAGAAATCTCTGGAACATGCTAACATCTCTGTTGACGAGTCTACGATACGTAAAACACTAAACAAGAATGGTGGTCATGGGAGAACACCACGGAAGAAGCCATTGCTCTCCAAAAAAAACATTGCTGCACGTCTGAAGTTTGCAAAAGTCCACCTGGATGTTCTACAGCGCTACTGGCAAAATATTCAGTGGACAGATGAAAGGAACACAACACTATGTGTGGAGAAAAAAAAGGCACAGCACACAAACATCAAAACCTCATCCCAAATGTAAAGTATGGTGGAGGGAGCATCATGGTTTGGGGCTGCTTGAACAGCTTGCTATCATCGACGGAAAAACTAATTCTCAAGTTTATCAAAGCCTTCCATTCTCCTGAAAAAGGTCATCTGTCCGCCAATTGAAGCTCAACAGAAGTTGGGTGATGCAAACGGACAATGACCCAAAACACAGAAGTAAATCAACAACAGAAGAAAATACATCCTGACCTCAACCAGATTGAGATGCTGTGGCAGTCACGCCCTGGCCTTAGTATTCTGTGTTTTCTTTAATATTTTGGTTAGGCCAGGGTGTGACATGGGTGATTTATGTGTTTTGTCTTATCTAGGGGTTTTGTAGATTTATGGGGTTGTGTTCAGTTTAGTTGTCTAGGTAAGTCTATGGTTGCCTGAAGTGGTTCTCAATCAGAGGCAGGTGTTTATCGTTGTCTCTGATTGGGAACCATATTTAGGCAGCCATATTATTTGGGTATTTTGTGGGTTGTTGTTTCCTGTCTCTGTGTTCTCTGCACCAGTTAGGACTGTTTCGGTTTTGCCACATTTTCTTAGTTTGTATTTGTATAGTGTTTTCGTCTTTATTAAAGATGCTTAACAATAACCACGCTGCATTTTGGTCCTCCTCTCCTTCCCAGGAGGAAAGCCGTTACAGTGGCATGACCTCAAGAGAGCGGTTCACACCAGACATCCCAAGAATATTGCTGAACTGAAACAGTTTTGTGAAGAGGAATGGTCTAAAATTCCTCTTGACCGTTCCACAGAAAACATTTGGTTGAGCTTGTTGCTGGCAAAGAAGGATCAATCAGTTATTACTTCCAAGGGTTCACATACTTTTCCCACCCTGCACTGTGAAGATTTACATTGTGTTCATTAAAGACATGAAAACGTATAGTTTGTGTGTTAATAGTTTAAACAGACTTTGTTTGTCTATTGTTGTGACCCAGATGAAGGTCAGATCAAATTTTATGACCAATTCATGCAGAAATCCAGGTAATTCCAAAGGGTTCACACTCTTTTTCACATATGTACTCCACAGGAGGTTGGTGGCACCTTAATTGGGGAGGACGGGCTCGTGGTGATGGTTGGAGCGCAATAAGTTGAATGACATCAAACACGTGGTTTCCATGTGGTTGATGTCATTCCATTCCCTGCTTTCCAGCCATTATTATGAACCGTCCTCCCCTCAGCAGCCTCCTGTGATGTACTCTATGATGAGGCTTAACATTCCGGTAAAGAATTCTGGTGTCGATTGTTTCAGCTCTGCATGTTGAAACTGAGTGTCGCCCCCTGTGTGTGCCTGCAGGTACTACGCGGACATTAACCGTCTGCCGGCCATCAGTGACCAGGACATGAATGCCTACCTGGCAGAGCAGGCCAGGCTCCACTCCACAGAGTTTAACATGCTCAGTGCTCTCAACGAGATCTACTCCTATGTCTCCAAATACAGCGAGGAGGTGAGTCCTGACACAGGGGAGGCCATGCTACAGCCTTATCAACTCTCCTCTTCAGTCAAGTCTAGTCTAATTCATGGGCATTCCTAACTCATTTAGAGTGTTTCAAAAACTTTCAGAGATGCCAAGAGCTTCTCTGATCTGATGGTATTCGTCACAAAGAACCATACCCCCCCCGGCGCCGCCGCCACAACCAAGTCACACAACCCATCCTAAGTGCCATATGTCCTGGGCCAATGAGAGTTGTGGGTGGATGATATGTGGAGGAGAGACAGGAACAGCGGCTGTACAAGCAGCTCAGCATGCTACTCCATCCCCTGAGTGGTGTGAAGGAACACAGCCCTGTTCTCTCTCTCTCTCTCTCTCGCTTGCTCTCTCTTTCTTTCTCTGTGGCTCTCTTGAGCAGAATCAAGACGTGGAGAGGGGGGGTTGAGGGAAAGAAAGAGAACGAGAGAGAGAGAGAGGGCAAAGAGAGAGAGAAAAATGGAGAGAGAAAATTTGGGAGAAAATTAGGGAGAGGGATGGGAGAGTGCGACAAAGAAGAGACGGGGGAGAGCGAGAGAGAGAGAAAAGCTTCTGTAATGGAGACATTCCGGCTGTAATGTCAGCACCTCTTCTGGGAGCCATTAGTCTGCCCTTATTGAGGCCCCATTCACAAGACGAGGAGCATACTCCCTCTTCTCTCTCCCTTTCTATTCCATCTATCTCTCTCTCTTTCACTCTCTCCTCTGTGTTTCTCTCGTCTCTCTCTTCTTCCCCATCTGCCCTAAGAGCTTGAAGCTGCTGCCGCTAGGAGCTAGTGTTCACTTCTCCTCTCTCTTTTTACCTCTCAGAGACCACCTCTTTTACTCCCACTCTCTTTCTCGCACTTTCTTCCCACTTTGTTTCCTTTTCTTTTATCCCACGCTCTTCCCCCACCTCTAGCTTTCTTTCTTTCTCTCTCACAGACAGACAGACACACACACACACACACTCATGCCCTCTCTCTGTCTCTCCTCTTCTCTAGCTCTCTCTCCTGGGCACAGTGCTAAGGCCCTTATCGTTGGCCGTCATCAGTTGTTTGTTCCATGCCTGGCTCCCTGTGTGGCCCCTCTAGCGGGCTAGCGCAGTGCTAAATGGATTTTGGTGATGGCGGAGGGAGGGAGGGAGGGAGGGAGGGAAGGAGCTGTGCCTGCATACAGCACAACAGATTCATAATAGATTGGTATGAGGGGGAGAGGGGGATGAGGAGGAGAGGCTCCGCTGGGCTCTGCTCTGCCAGCTCTAAGAGCACTTAGGCAGATGAGAGGGAGACAACAGGCAGGGAGGCAGGTAGTGTACTATGGGACAGGCTGCTGTAGCTATGTACAGACCTTAAGAGAAACTAGTCTTCGTTAATGTCCCCATAATGTTTTCACCTCAACGCCTTTCCTTGCCCACTGCTCACAATCACATACAGTCCATGTCGGTCATGTAGAAAGGGGAGAGCTGTGCGGCATTAGCATTGGTCCGCAGCTATAATCAATGTCACTTTATATCCACTCACTGTGTGGCATAACTCGTACCAGTGATCTTATTGGGTATTGTTTCTCCTGTTTGATATGAGCACATGAAAAAGCACCGCCCGGCTGCCGCGTTGTCACCCTGGCGTGCATACAGTGTGTTGTGACTCTGTGTGACACCACAGACAGCAGAGAGGAGACCCTGTCGGATTCCACGTTGAACAGCTTGACAAATGCCCACGTTTACAGAGGGACAAAAGAATAAGACAGGGCATAACACCAGTTGGATTCCTCCGTTATTGTGCCACTCTCTCTGACAGAGACAATTCTATTTCCTCTTTAATGTTATAGTCAGGAAATATCAATCACACATGATCCCACCCATCCAACAAAGCATACTCTAAGCCAGTTGACATACAATGGGCATTATGTAAGTCAATACAACTTCATGTATTCCCTCAGGGGCATTTAAGAAAAGCCAAATCACAAATGTCAACTTCCTCAACACATAATACTGTAAACAGACCACAGACAACACATTCCTCAATACATCTGTATGTCTTCCCTGCGTTGAGTGTGACACTGAAGCATGTTGTTGTCCTGGGTTCACAGTAGGCTGTCTTCCTGGTTTGAGTGTGTTAGGAATGACAGTAAAGCATGTTGTTGTCTTGTCCCCCCAACCCCCCTCCCAGATCACCATGGCCCTGGAGCAGGACGAGCAGGCTAAGAAACAGCGTCTGGCCTACAAGGTGGAGCAGCTCATCTCAGCCATGTCCCTGGAGAGCTGAAACAGACCACGGGATTGGACGACTGGACCGGCCCGGGATATCCATCAGCCACAGCCACCCAACCAACAGTCCCGATACTCACAGTGGGGGTGGGGGGATTGGGGGGGACCAACCACCACTGACCTGGGACCTTTTAAATCCAGAAATAAGAGTTGTTGTTTTTTTTAATCAAATTTTCTTCCTACGCCATACTGCCACCAACTCCAAAAGACTCCATAGGCTCTGGAGACATGGGTGGTGATGATGATGTACGGTGGGGCGACCACAGACCTTCATAAAGGCTACATGGCATCTTTCTTTCCAGCTGATATTATTTTGGGTTTGACGGGCAGTGTGGTGTGTGTGTGTGTGTGTGTGTATAGCCCTGGAGGAGAGATATGAGAAGGAACGAACAGAGGGGAGATGTTATGGCCAGATACACTCTCCCTGTCTGCTGAAAACTCACATTAGAGACGGTGTATGAAAAAGAGCTAGCGAAAGTGATAAACACTTCTCCTGATGGATTCCAGAGATATTGTTGCTGAGTTTTGCTTCCAAAAATATCTGCTTTATTTTTGTATGTGTACATTTTGATCTTTATCAGTTGCAGTGGAAACATCTTCCTCTTGTTACATATATGGACATTGCTGTGCTGTACAAAGGCATAGGTTGCATTTTAACACGTCTTATAGGGTGCCGTGGCCATCAGAAAGACATGGTTCTAATGTCATTTCCTGTCCTGTCCTGCTCTCTGTTCTCCTCAGACAGCATTACCATTCGTTATCAACATGATACTCCAGACCAAGTGGACAGAACCCAGCTCTGACTGTAAACCCATCATCCCTGTACAGGAACCCCCAAAACGCATTCCGCATCGTACGGAGACCGGACCTCCTCTGAGGCGGTCAAAGTTCAACCAGCATGCTTATCGACCCCAAACCCCCTGTACCCTGTGTGATAAGAGGAGATCCACAGGCCCACAGAGCGTTTAGCTCATAAGGACAACAACAACCAGCATCCCACTGGTTTCTGGAAGACTCTCCTCTGCAGTAACGCCGTCTGTACTGTACTGTGAATGTACAAATGCTGATGGGTCTTTTTCATTTGAGTATGTTTTTTAAAACAAATAGGAGTTAGTTGAACAGAACTTTAATGGCAAGATAGATGGCCAACTGAACATCCGTCCAAATCCCTTTACCCCTGTCACCATCATTTACCCTGCTACCAAATCCTCTATCTCTACCGTAAGAGGGTGTGTACTCTACCGTCTGTATTGTAGCCGTAGTTGCCGTGGCTACGCTGCTCTTAACGTACAAATACCATAATATACTGGAGACTAGATTCTAGAGTCTGCCAAGCTAGGGACTGAGGCTGGCGGCAGGAGTGAAAACACTCCATTATATAACCTCTGTTTGTATCGCTTTAGGGGGACCGGATCAAGTGTGTGTGTAAAACTTGCATGCATCGTATCACATGTCAGAAGAAGTGTTTTCAAGGTCCATCTTTGTTTGTTTTTGTACGTGCCAATGGATCAGGCCTCGCTGGAGACTGCCAGCGGCTAAATGCTAGCGAACTTAGTTTTCTACCCAACGATGTACCAGCAACGTCTTTCCAAATGAGAATAAGAGAAAGCCTTTGTAGTGCCAAAAGATCCCGTTGTTTTAAATGATTCATCGGTTAATGCTTTACAGCGGGGGCCATCCAAGCCCTCGAACTGAAGTAAAGAGCCTGTGGAGACGTGCTCACGTAACTGGAAGCTTGTGAACCAGCAGCAGGTACGAAAGCAGGACAGTAGCAGGCTCGGGAGAGAGACAGCTCTGTAAAATATATAGTTACTTGTCGAAAGTTGTCTTCTTTTTTTATTTAATTTTTTTTGTCAAGAAGGAAATATCTGAACTGCTTGCATGGTCAAAAGAGGATATGAACATCAAAGACAATGTGTGTTACAGTACCAGGTAGATCTTTGGTAAGATTGGATTGTCCTGTACCAAACTTAACCCGTTTATGAAAGGATAGATAAGAGGGAACCTTCATGTTCTCATCCTAGCTGGATGACAGCATACTGTAGATTCTTTCTGCTCGGTTGAATGACCACCACCATTCTGTTTTCTCCAGACGTCTTTGTTGGCTCACTGTTTACATCAAGTACTTGAAACTAGGTGGTATTACAAGGTGAACAGTATGAGGAAATGACTTATGGAGGGAGAGAGCATAACACCAATGTTAATGGATGTGCTTGTTTTGTCTGTGGCTTTAGAGCACCAAGCTAACCAACCAACCATCGAAACCACTGAGTGCTCCTGACTCGTCTTCACGTCAACATTAATCCACCGCCTCTGTTGGCACCGTTTTGTTGAAATTGGCCCGGTCCTTTTGCCACGGTGTGTAAAGACCTGTTTGAGAAGGATAGGGAAGGTGAGGAGGTCATGGCCTGTTGCTGTACGGGAAGGCAGTGCTTCAGCCGTCTCGCCAGAGCTGTTTGAAGAGTAGGTGCTCAGTCAGAAATGAGAACGAGAGAGAGAGAGAAACCCTTTTAGCTCTAGTTTCCTGCTCCCGGGCTTTGAAGCAGTGCTTTGATCTGAGTGTAGTCGTGTGCAGAGTGTGATCGGAAGATGAAAAAACACATCAAAAACAGGCATAGAGAAAGGAAAGGCGATCACATGATTGACATGGTGTTAATGTGTCCTGCCAGGATGTCTGGCTGTTGGCCCCCTGCTACACAAATAT
Source organism: Oncorhynchus tshawytscha (assembly GCF_018296145.1). Taxonomy (NCBI): domain Eukaryota; kingdom Metazoa; phylum Chordata; class Actinopteri; order Salmoniformes; family Salmonidae; genus Oncorhynchus; species Oncorhynchus tshawytscha. Next base: position 12,924,238 of record NC_056450.1, on the reverse strand, counting down.
CTATAGGTACACTTTAAATACAGACACACGCTCAAACACCAATGTGAAGCATCCGCCGTTGAACAATGGTGTCCTCCCTTCTATTCTCTTCCCCTCATCCAAGAGAACCAAGCCCCTCTCATGCCTCATATTTGCTTGTCTGTGTTATGGTGCCTTTTATATTCCATGTGATGAAACCTCCTATACTATGTGTTCCACTCTGTTCTCTGTTTGGCTTGATAGGGATGGGGTAAATGAAATAGAGAGGCATAGTTTGACTGAAACAAAGTTAGTTTTTTCTCTTGAGGGACCATTGCTTAATGTTCTGTTTTTAACTTGTCTTTATTTTTCATAAACTGCCATTCGCTGGTTATTTCATTTAACCATCGAATCCAACCTCGTCTTCTGGCCAGCATGCTATAGCACCATGACCTTGCTCGTTTCTACATGATGATGATTATATCTTATTAGAAGTCTTAACTCACTGCTGTCTGCACCCTCTGTGTTGTGAAAGAGATTTGAATGAATTGTAAACAGATTGATTTCATACTGTACACTTTGGAGATGATGACGACAGAAACGAAAAGGTGGAAGTTATCATTGCGTTTTGTTTACCATTCTGCAGCTCAGAATTGAATCTCACAGCCAGTTAGTTGTCTCTGAGACATATTGCAGTTGATGCACGTCGAGGATGATTAAAATGGCAACTTCCATTTCCGCGACAGAAGAGGTGGAGCCTAATTGAAGAAGATACAGTATGCTGTGCACTTTTTTTTACTCTTGGCTTTACGTGGTGGCGAAGTGATGGGTCTACTGGCATGCTTCATTACTTACAGGAAAACAAGACAATAATTCACCTTTTTCCTTTTCTCATGTCACCAGTCGGGGGAAACGAAAAGTCAACTATTATTCTCAAGGCAGAAGTATCAATATGAAATGAATAACCTTCCATTCTAAACACAACACAATGTAGACAACCCTTTGTAGACACTGGAGTTCTGTAATTTGGTATATACAAATGACGATAATAATAATAATGGCTGTCTGTTCTTGTTGTTTTATAAAAGTGCTGTGAAAATTCTAAGAAAGTTTAAAGTATTTAAAGTTGTTCTCATTTTTGTTTTGTTTTTTTTTGCTTAGGTTTTGTTATGATAATATATTATTGTGTACCTATTGTAAATATGAAGCACCTATTTTGCAAGCCAGGAATTCACTTTTTACTGTTGTTATATATAAATAAACTTTGCTGGTTAAAAAAAAACGCATAGAGCTGAAATACACTGCCTTGTCTCGTTGACATTAGAAGGAACGAACTGCCTCAGGAGGATCAGACTAGGATAATCCTTTCCAAGCATACTGTATGTGTTAGCTACTGTATAACAAATAGAGACAGGTAATCAGAAGTAGGTGATATCCAATCATGTTTTTGATGACGATGGAACTGCCTAACATTGGTCAAATTCCTGGCTTGACAGTTGATATAGCTACTGAGGTAGATTCCTATAGTAGCCTAGCCACTCCACTTTATGCCCTTGCCCCAGGCCATCAGCCTACAGGGAACAAAGGGCTGCTTTCTCTCATTCATCCCATTTAGCCTGGGTTATTCCTGGGATTTAATCTAAACCCTGCCATCAATGGACACACACACTGAGGCTAGCCGCTTAGCCGCTAACAAGATAACCCATCAATGGACACACACACTGAGGCTAGCCGCTAACAAGATAACCCATCAATGGAAAACACACACTGAGGCTAGCCGCTTAGCCGCTAACAAGATAACCCATCAATGGAAAACACACACTGAGGCTAGCCACTTAGCCGCTAACAAGATAACCCATCAATGGAAAACACACACTGAGGCTAGCCACTTAGCTGCTAACAAGATAACCCATCAATGGACACTCACGCCGTGGCTCTTAACAAGATAACCCATGCCTCTTGTATGGAGAAGTGCAACCGTTTGTCTTCTTCATGCAGCAACATTGACTCAGGCTGCACAATCCTCCACAACACCGGGGATGGAAGAATCCCATTAGGATGGTAATAGATGGCCCCCGGCTAGTTTGATGCTGAGGTTGACCACGCTGCTCCTGTCTGTCCCTATTAACCCACCAATACGAGTTCCTGAAAAAGCCATAGTAGGGCTCTAACGTAAGATATTTTGGCTACCTATCTAACTGGAGACCCAGGATAATAGTTCCTTATCTTAAACCGGCCCACCTCTTGAAAGGTGGTGCTCCTACTATGACCCTCCGAGACGGATATGAACCAGTGCTTGGTTGTTAAACAACACAGATTATGGTACAGTACCTCTAACCCTCCGTGAATAAGTCCCTCCGACTGCCATGGTTGGGGGTCCGTGTGTAATATGCAGGCGTAGTCATAACTCAGCACCTGCAGTCCAGAAGATCTTCGTCATCCTCTTCATCACTATTCAGCCAGACTGTAAGTGGAAAGACAGGCTAGGCAGCTGGCTGGATATTTGACCTGGTTTTCTGTGCTGAGGAAACCACAGACAAGGTGGGAGACTGGGGTGGAAGGATCTTCACATTCATGAATGAATGAAAACAGGATGTCTCACGCTTTGCAGAGGTATTTCATTCATTCTGCATTTTTTTCTGATTGCAACAGACTAGAAACAATGCATCTGAATCCGTCACTTGCACATTACATTGAGATGAGTCAGTGCTGGTGGTTTGGTCCCTAACAGTTAGAGATATGGATCCAGGTAATTGGCTCTGGCTCATCTGATCCAGCTCTGTGTAACTGAGAGCTTTGGCTGAAGGTGAGGTGTCAGCAGCTCTAAGCGGATCCTCTGTGGGATGGGACTCAGATATACTTTATCCCCCATACCTTGTCCCCATATCCCCCAGCCCCAACCTTATCCCCCATACCCCAGCCCAAACTCCAACCTCTATCCCCTAGCCCCACGGCAGGCTACTCCCATCCCCAATTCCCTATCCCCCAGCCCCTGGGCCACCCCCTGCTCCTACCTCCAGTATTTCCTAAGGGGAGGGCTAATCCCCACAGTGCTGTAATCCTGTACTGATGAGACCAATTCAAACCCACATGGGACTTAATGCCCTGTAATGCCTTTACAAGGATGTTGCGTAAAGCTGACATTCCATTTGTTCTGGGTGGGATTCCCTGCTAGGATTACAAGACAAATTCTCAAATAATTAATGCAAGATAGCACAAAGGGTAGGCTATGATATTTCAACCTGGTTTGTGATGCATGGGATATTAACTTCAATATGAAACCAAACCAGACCCTTCTACTCTATGTACCTTGATAGCTATTGCCAAACAACTTTGGGTTAGTATTGTTCCTTTTGTTGGGGTCGCATTGCCTTGGCATCCTAATTCAGGGAGGCCTTGAAGCACTGTGGCACTGTACTTAACACCTGTCACCTGCCTGCCACCTTACAGAACTAGAGTGCACAGTGCTCTGAACACACGTTGTTGCTAATTGTATATTCCCACTGACACTCGGGATTACTGCTGAACGTTTCTTGCATGACAGCAAACCGAACAGCTAAGACAGAGTTCCCTGTGTGTGTTCCGGGGCTTTCTCAGTCACAGCACTCGGATCATTGAGGGCTTTTTGGAAGTGGATCTGGCCTGTTTAACTTTGCATAAGACTCCTCCACTCCAATGTCCATGGCTATCAACTCTCACTGTCAGTCAGAAAGGATGATAGGTCAGCTGGGACCTCTGGTAATGATTTCTTGGAGAACTAAAGTGAGGCTCATCTCTCACCTCCTACCTGTCTGAATGAGAGAAGTGGAGGGACAGACTTGGAGAGAGAAGGACATATAGCGAGGAGAGAGGGAGGAAAGGAGACATGGAATGAGTGGAGTGAAGTGAAAGGGAAAACCGTCAGAGAGATGAAGAGATAATGATTTGGAAAGTGAGAGCAAGTGCAGTAGGAGAGAAAAGGGGACCAAGAGAGAGTGTGTGAAGGAGAGTGAGAATCCAGGTGTCATCAGCTTTTGGCACCGGGTCTATTTATAGTGTGGTGTCCTGCTGTTTGTCTGTCACTCTGTGTGCTCGACTGGTCTCTCTCTCTCTCTCTCTTTCGCTCTCTCTCTCTACATTTGTGTGCACTCTGCATATTTCAAAGGTCAGAGGCTCCTCCAGCAGCACATGCCCACTCCACACAGACATGCATGACACACACACACACACACACACACACACACACACACACACAGACTCACAAATGCATTTACAAATGAAAAACAAAATGCTTGTTCTGTACTGTGGACACGTAAATAATGCACATGATGTAAACACACACTTATATGCTCAATTTCAAACCTAAACAAATACTTGTATAGGTACACTGACAGACACACGGGGATATAGATATGCAGCAGGAACATTTTTCACATTGTAGGAATGTTGACCAGGTGCATGGATGGACTATAGGAAGTTACTGGCTTTGTAAAGGTTACAATTTGTTTCCCTCTTCTTGTCCCTTCTCCCCTGTTTAGTGTCTCTCTGTGGGTGACTGGTCTCTCCTCTCATTGATGGTTATAAGGACGTGTCCTCTCCTTTAGCACTGCACAGGAAAAACTAAGAATGGGTAGGGAGGCACACAACCCAGTCCCCTCTGTTCCTTAGTAAAACTAAAATTGAAAGTAAAACAAGAACTAACAATGAAAACGATTTAGTAAACTGAAATGAAATAATTAAACAATACTGAAACTATTATATTTGACTCCAAAATGAACTAAAATAGAATAAAAACCAGCATGAATTTTTTTCTTCTACCTTTTGGGCAAAAATCTACTGGGATTATCAATGGGATTATCGATGGGGGTTTTCAAGCTTTTTTTTCAAATCGGTTTTCAAGTTTCTGAATCTGGCAAGCCACATTGAGATTGAATCGAATTTAAAGGTAGACTCAGTGAGATGACGATGCCACAAGCAACACCACAGATATTGGTAGCGTTCCCCTGCTCGGACGTTGCGGATGCATGCTAGATCTTTCAACGCCTAGACAGCAGTGGAGTCTGGTGAATTGAAAATGGAGGAGGATTGGAGACCCACGGTATAGGCGCGGAACAAACGGAGACCACAAAGTGTGTTTCAAAAAAGCGCCAGAGACTGATTATTTTAACCTAAAGCATTTCATAAAGACATTTATAGTACAATATTTGGGGTAATGGGAATGAGAAGGCTACTTACACCGTGTTCGAAAGGGATCACAGCGGTGATTGAATGAGGGTATGAGGCATGAGTTGAGGTGTTCAGAGGCTTGACCAGTGCAGGACAAGATTTGACAGGGAAGACAAAAAAGAATAACACAACACACTACACAGTGAGACAAAAGAGCTAAGAATGAGTTAGTCCAAGCAAGGAGTAAAATCTTTGATGTGTAATATTGTGATTGTGTATGTGATTGACTCTACATACAGTAATGAGAGAAAATTGATAGGGGTACTCACAGTGCTTGGGCTGAGCTTGCTTTATGAAAGTGCAAAGCCTACTTGAGGGCATGCAAAAAATTGTGCTCCGTCAACCTCTCTCTTTATCTGACTTTTAATGGATGATGCTACGGAAGCTATCAAATCATTCGGAATTGTTTTCGACATCCCAGAAAAGATGTAACGTGCAATTACAGGCGGCTTGACCAGCTATACTTTTGATACCAGTTGGTATTGAGCACCCTCACATTTTCATCCTTCTTCATGAAACTGATCTCAGGCAGAGGTCAACCCTCGCTTTTAATTCACATCTTTTCCATGTACCCCAGAGAATGATAAGAGTTCAACAAAAAATCCACAACATTTTTGGCAGCGTTGGCCATTCTGGCGAAGAAAACTGCACATTCGCGCTGATAGCTAGCTACCTACTGAAGTTAGCAAGGCAAATTTAAAGAAATACACTAACTGGACAATTCTAAACCCAGGAAAACAATGTATAACATACCTCCTGTAATTTGAAAAACACATTTGAATTGAATAATGTCCCAAAAATGCTCAACTATCACTCCTCACTCTTAATCTCTATCCAACAATGTCACCAAGCTTCACAACACATAGAACCCCCATAATGCTCTGTGGCACAATCTGGAGGACGTCCTCTGGAAGTGGTCTTAATTACCATGTATATCTATGGAAGGGGGTGAGGCCTACGAACCTCTTAGATTTTGCATTGAAGCCAATGTAGCCAGACGAGGATGGAAGCTAGCTGTCCTCCAGCTACACCATGGTGCTAGCCCAGACAGTGCTGTTGAAGTTACTGTAGACCTTCATTGCAAAACCATTTTTAACCAATTATTTGGTGACATATGAATATATTCAGTATAGTTTTATTTAAAAATGACAACTTTTTAGAGAAAAAGTTTAAACTATTTTAATGAAATTTCACTGAAGAGGATGGTCCTCCCCTTCCTCCTCTGAGGAACTTCCACTGCTGGACAGGTATTTTGCGTATCAGCTTACCACATCATATGGCATAGGAGTCTGGTGCCCGACTGCACCATGACGTGGTTAGCTAATACGTAAAATACCTATCCAGGTGTTGTAATATCTGGCAGGCGTCAGCAACGTCTGAGCAGAGCAACACGCCCGTCGAGATGAGCATTCACAAAGAGTCATACTGCTACAATGGGGTAGTTTAGCCTCACACTTCCACTACTACTGTTTACTTTGTGCATCTACGTCATCTGTCTGAGTCTACTTTTAAAGCTCACCTAACCTATGAACTGACCAAATCACCTTTATGCATTACTGCCCCACAGTGGCAAGAATGGGCATCCCCAAAAACACACAAACTATGCAACACATACATATTTCCTAGTCTCCCATGGATAGGCTACTTTCTGTCCCTAACGCTGAAACTAAAATGAAACAAAACAATATAAAACAAAATATAATTTGTTTTATGAAACGTAAACAAAATAAAAAGTAGTAAATCAGATCTGAAGACTAACTGAAACTGAATTTCATATACAAATGTAAAAATAACAGAAATAAAAACGTATATTAAACTACAATAACCTAGCCCTGGTCCTACCCTGCCATCTGCACTCGCTGCAGAAAAACGCTGGCGTAGGTATTTCTCAGCCATGCAAATATGCACAGAGACAGAAACACACACGTATGCACAAACTTACACGCACGCACACACACACACACACAGACACGCAGGTGAGAAGCGCCTGCCAAATTTACCCTGCAGACGCCTCATTTACATATGCAGATGTTAATTACCACTGGAACGTGTCTCGGCCAATCAGCAGCAGGCGTCTGGAACAGCTTGTGCCTCTCCTCTCTCCCCGCAGGTCGTCGTTTCTACGGTTACTCCCCTGGCTGATAATAAAGAAACCCACCTCAGATTTCCTTCATGCCTAATTTCTCCCGTCCCGACCGGTCGCTACAGGACAGAAAGGTTCTAGTCTAGCCTGCCTGCCTCTCTCTGATTCTGATTCTCCACAGCCAGGCCTTATCAGTACACTGCATTACAAGGCCAGGGTAGGGCCACACCATACACAGACACCAGAAGAGACCGTTTAGTCAGAGTCTCAGAGGCGGAGATGTGATTGGCCTCAGATTAGCCCAGAACATTTGATGTGGTCGTGATGATATTATGTGGGTGAGACACAGGCCAGATGAGATCTGATACTATGATGGGCTGGCAGCTGGTGTGTAGTTAGTGCCCAGGCTGGGAGAATATTTGCCTGACGACTCATACTGAACCTAATCCCGCTGCTCTATCGATCACTCCATTACATTCAGTCCGAACCTGCCATCTTAGAAGTTGTTTGTGCTGACGTCAAAATGAAAGGTGTTGTACAAAACAAATTCACCAGGGATTTGACTGTCCCTAACAAATCCGAGTATCAAAGCCAATGACGGCTCTGGCCCTGGCTCTGGCCCAACCCATCGGGATCTGGGACCAATCAGAATGGTCAGAATGTGTTCGCATTCTACACAATGTCAGGGAGGAAAGCAAGTCTAGATTGATTGTGGAGAAGAAATGCTGGGCGTGGCCTTTAGCTGGAGCGATGAGAGTGGGGTCGTCAGGCTAGGAGAGTATGGAGACGCTGAAGGATGTTTGAGGCTCTTTTGGTGTGGTGTTGGTCATCACTGCGGTGTCACAAGGGTGGTCTGCCTTTAAATGGCTGCCAGTTGGAACACTACACCTCCCATAACCCCCTTCCCTACAGGTCACCTAACCGATTAAGCATTAGGTGTCTGTGTGATGGGTTAAGTTGGCAGTACATGTGCTGCATAGGGAGCCAGCCACAAGAAGAGCAGCAGGGCCTGCTGAAGGCTCTCCAACAGCTCTGTGGAAGGACATTTGACTCATTTGATGTTTTGAATTCCATGCTCTAGAGTTACAGAGCTAGGCTTGTTGATTTTCCGCTTGTACCATGTCACTAAAAGCCCCTTTGACCCTGAACTCTTTGTGCTGTTCATCATCTTGCCTGTTCATGGTCCTGGTATCTCTGTGGTCAACCCCTGGCTACGTCACTGCCACAATGCAGGTAAAGCATTCAAGAGCTCTGGATTCATTCGTTTCATTGATACACTACATGGCTACAAAAGGATGTGGACACCTGCTCGTCGAACGTCTCATTCCAAAATCATGGGCATTAATATGATGTTGGTCCCCCCCCTTCGCTGCTATAACAGCCTCCACTCTTCTGTGAAGGCTTTCCACTAGATGATTGAACATTGCTGTGGGGACTTGCTTCCATTCAGCCACAAGAGCATTAGTGAGGTCGGACACTGATGTTGGGAGATTAGGCCTGGCTCGCAGTCGGCGTTCGAATTCATCCCGAAGGTGTTTGATAGGGTTGTGCTCAGGTCTCTGTGCAGGCCAGTCAAGTTCTTCAACACCAATCTCAATAGACCATTTCTGTATGGACCTCGCTTTCTGTACAGGGGTGTTGTAATGCCTTCCCCAAACTGTTGCCACAAAGTTGGAAGCACAGCATTGTCTAGATGGTCATTGTATGCTGGATCAAATCCCTGAGCTGACAAGGTAAAAATCTGTTGTTCTGAGCAGGGCAGTTAACCCACTGTTCGCCGGGTGCCAAAGGTGTGGATATCGATTTAAGGCAGCCCCCCGCACCTCTCTGATTCAGAGGGGTTGGGTTAAATGTGGAAGACACATTTCAGTTGAAGGCATTCAGTTGTACAACTGACTAGGTATCCCAAATTCCCCAATGGTGGGGAGCTTTACACCAGTCCAGCTGACACATGGAATTGCGCATTGTGATCTTAGGCTTGTGTGCGGCTGCTCGGCCATGGAAACCCATTTCATGAAGCTCCTGACGAACAGTTATTGTGCTGGCATTGCTTCGAGGCAGTTTGGAACTCTGTAAGTGAGTGTTGCAACCGAGGACAAGCCATTTTTATGCGCTTCAGCACTCGGCGGTCCTGTTCTGTGAGCTTGTGTGGCCTACCACTACACGTCTGAATCGTTGTTGCTCCTAAACTTTTCCACTTCACAATAGCACTTACAGTTGACTGGGGCAGCTGTAGCTAATTTGACGAACTGACTTGTTGGAAAGGGGGCATCCTATGACGGTGCCACATTCAAAGTCACTGAGCTCTTCAAGTAAGACCATTCTGCCAATGTTTGTCAATGGAGATTGCATGGCTGTGTGCTCGGTGTTATACCTGTCAGCAACGGGTGTGGCTAAAATAGCCGAATCCACTAATTTGAAGGAGTGTCCACATACGTGTGTGTGTGTGTATCGTCCACACTCTATTCCTCTCCTACCCTAGATCAGACATACATGTGTCCTTTGCCCATAGATTGATTTGTATTTTGTCAGTAGACAACAGGTAGCTCGTTTTCACTCCTTACTCCACCATTTGCTTTCAAGCCTTTTTTAAAAACCGTTTACTATTTGCTAAACACAGCATGTTGTGCAGTGTCCCCTACCTCCCTCAATTACTGTTCAAAGCAAGCCATCTGTAATATACAATGTAAAGAATACATCTAAACCAACCCTCCTGTCTGTTTCTCTCACTCGCTTCCTCTTTCTCTCACTTCTTTTCTCTCCTCTCACTTTTCCGTTCCCTCTATCGTTTCCCTTTGTGCTCCCTTGGATCTATTGTCCAGACAGTGAACGTGCCTGGGGTAGCAAAGGCTTGCTTTCGGCACACTTCTTTGAGAATTATTTAAGGCTGAGGAGTTTCTGTGAAATGAATATTTGATGTAGAGGACCTGAGCGGAGTGCCTCTCCCCACCTCCCCTCTTCCACTAGCCCAATGCAACACTTCAGAGATGGGTTGAGGTGAGACGCCACACCCCCCCCCCTCCCCTCCACCTTCACCCCCTACAAACACACTCCACCCATACCTTTTGTTTTAGTCAAGGGTAGAGTTACATTCTCAACACACAGGAAGAGCGGGTATGTTACACATGGATATATACAGTGCCACACAAATGTGTTGATTCAGTTCTATCATACTAAGTTCTACTGCTTCGAGAGCAGTCTTTTTTTATTTTTTTCCCCCATGCCTCTCCAGTTCTTTACCACATAGTGTGCTGTCTGTGTCAAGAATATCGATGACATAATGCCAGGCTTCTTCAGTGTTTTAATCATGATGCTTTTTTTTCTACGAACTTTTAATTCCTAGAATGGCCACTAGAGGAAGGTAACGAGCCGGACAGAAATGACTTTGCTTCCTATTAACGGCAGCTTGGTTTATTAGAAACATAGTCTTACAGTGTCCTCTTGTGGCCAACTCAATAGTTGTCCTTGTTTGTACTCAAATTCACTATAATGTATCACAAGGTCATGGCCAGAAAAGCCTGAAAGCAAAGAAGACAAGCTACACAATGTACAGTACCTTCAGAAAGTATTCACACCACAGGATTTTACCCACATTTTGCTATTACAGCCTGAATTTAAAATGGATTACATGTAAATGTTTGTCACTGGTCTACACACAATATACCCCATAATGTCAAAGTGGAATTCTGTTTTTGATTTATTTTTTATTTTTTACAAATTAATTAAATGAAAAGCTTATTTAGTCCTGAACTTATACACATACAATTATCTGTAAGGTCCCTCAGTCGAGCAGTGAATTTCAAACACATATTTAACCACAAAGACCAGGGAGGTTTTCCAATGCTTCGTAAAGAAGCACAGCTATTGGTAGATGGGTAAAAATAATAATAAAAAGCAGACAATTAATATCCCTTTGAGCAAGGATACAAGCGTCCTTCCTAACTCAGTTGCCGGCAGTTGGTGAAACGTACTTAAGTAGTACTTTAAAGTATTTTTACGTAAGTAGTTTTTTGGGGTATCTGTACTTTACTTTAGTATTTATATTTTTGACAACTTGTACTTTACTTCACTACATTCCTTAAGAAAATATTGTACTTTTTACTTTTTATACAAAAAAATGGTGCCAACTGGTTTGCTTAATATAAGGAATTTGAAATGATATATACTTTTACTTTTGATACTTAAGTATGTTTCAAACCAAATACTTTTAGACTTTTCCTCAAGTAGAATTTTACTGGGTGACTCACTTTTACTTAAGTCATTTTCTATTAAGATATCTTTTACTTTTTCTCAAGTATGAGGAAGGGAACCGCTCCGGGATTTCTCCATGAGGCCAATGGTGACTTCAAATCAGTTACAGAGTTTAATGGCTGTGATAGAACACTAAGGAGGGATCAACAAAGTTGTAGTTACTCCACAATACTAACCTAATTGGACAGAGGGAAAAGAAGAAGGAAAACAAATATATTCCAAAACATGCATTCTGTTTGAAATAAGTCACTTTTTGTCCTTAATACAAAGTGTTATGTTTGGGGCAAATCCAATACAATGCATTACTAACTACCACTCTCCATATTTGCAAGCATAGTGGTGGTTGCATCAGGTTATGGTTATGCTTGTAATCGTTAAGGACTTAGGAGTTTATCAGGATAAAAAAGAAACGGAATGGAGCTAAGCACAGGCAAAATCCTCTGAAACCTGGTTCAGTCTGCTTTCCACCAGACACTGGGAGATGACTTCACCTTTCAGCAGGACCATAATCTAGACCGGAGTGGTTTACCAAGAAGACAGTGCAGGTTCCTCAGTGGCCGAGTTAGTTTGGACTTAAATCTACTTGAAAATGTATGGCAAGACCTGAAAATGGTTGTCTAGCAATGATAAACAACCAGTTTGACAGAGCTTGAAGAATTTAGAAAAGAATAATGGGCAAATGTTGCACAATCCAGGTGTGGCAAAGCTCTTAGACTTTCACGCGTGTAATAACAGTAATCCATGCGTTTCGCGTCTAGGAACACGCAGTAATACAAATCAAATGAAGCTTTATTTACACAGCGCATTTCAGACATGGAATGCAAATGCAATGTGCTTCACAGGGGGGAAAACAAAATGATGAACTAAAAAGACTATTCCAGTGACTGGGGGCATAGTAACTAAAAGCTGCCTCTCTATTCCTCTTGGTTCTAGGTTTTGGGATCGTTAAAAGGGCCAGTGCCAGGGGACCTGAGGAACCTACTGGACACACAACTTATGTCCAACATGTATTGGGGTACACAATCGTGGATTGATTTATAAACCAATAGGAGAATATTAAAATGAATTCTAAAACTCACAGACAGCCAGTCCAGAGGCTTTAAACCCGGTGTAATTTGTGCTCTCCGTCTGGTCTTGGCCAGTACCTGCGCTGCAGCATTCTGTTTGTTTTGCAGTTGAGCAATGGCTTTCTTGGGTGGACCAGACAGGAGAGCATTACAGTAGTCATGCCTGCTTGTAATAAAAGCATAGATGAGTCTATATCAGCCTGAGAGAGAAACAGACGCTCCTTGAAACCGAAGTCATTCACCAGAGACCAATGACAGCGATTTGTATTTATTGCGGGTAAAGTTAAACTAAGCAATGACCTAACTGACACAGAGGTAAAGTATCAAATATTCTTGGTCATTTTTTTGAGTTAAGGTATATACACTGAACCAAAAGTTAAATGCAACATTTAAAATGTTGGTCCCATGTTTCATGAGCTGAAATAAATGTTCCCAAAAATATACAAAAATATACTTATTTCTCTCAAATGTTGTGCAAAAAAATTGCATAAATCCCTGTTAGTAAGCATTTCTTCTTTGCCAAAATAATCCATCCACCTGCCAGGTGTGGCATATCAAGACACTGATTAAACGGTTTGATCATTACACAGGTGCAGCTTATGCTGGGGACAAGAAAAGGCCACTCTAAAATGTGCAATGCCACAGATGTCTCAAGTTTTGAGGGCGCATGCTGACTGCAGGAATGTCCACCAGAGCTGTTGCCAGAGAATTTAATGTTCATTTCTCTACCATAAGCCGCCTCCATCGTGGCTTTAGAGAATTTGGAGGTACATCCAACCGGCCTCACAACCGTAGACCACGTGCATGACATCATGTGGGCGATTGGTTTGCTGATGTCAATGTTGGTGGGTTTATGGTATGGGCAGCCATAAGTTCCGGTAGTGATGTGTGGGTTGACTCATAACCCACAGTTCCGTGGTTATATCTGCAGGGTGGGCGGTTTTAGGGTCATGAAATATTGTGTTTTGAAGGAGGGAGGGAGTGTGGGTGGGTGGGTTGAATAAAGAGAAACAATTCATTTAAAAAATCCATAAATGTACAGTACCAGTCAAAAGTTTGGACACGCCTACTCATTCCAGGGTTTTTCTTTATTTTTACTATGTTCTACATTGTAGAATAGTAGTGAAGACATCAAAACTATGAAATAACACAAATGGAATCATGTAGTAACCAAAAAAAGTGTTAAACAAATCTAAATATATTTGAGATTCTTCAAAGTAGCCACCCTTTTGCCTTGATGAAAGCTTTGCACTCTCTTGGCATTCTCTCAACCAGCTTCATGAGGTAGTCACCCGGAATGCATTTCAATTAATGGGTGTTCCTTTTTAACACTTTTTGTTTACTACATGATTCCCCATGTGTTATTTCATAGTGTTGAGGTCTTCACTATTGTTCTACAACGTAGAAAATGGTACAAATAAAGGAAAACCCTGGAATGAGTAGGTTTGTCCAAACTTTTGACTGGTACTGTATAAGGGACTTATTGACATTGGAACCCATTATAGAGCTGTCAAAGCCAACTCCGTCATCCCACACAGACAGACAGTGTGCGAAAGAGCCAAACAACAGGCCGCAACAGAGAAGGCTACACTGTTCGAGTCAATCAACAAGGCTTTAGATTACAGTGGCGTTGCCATTACCACAGACGTGGACGGATGATTTCAACCAAAGGGAGGATTGGGAAGACAGAAGATTGGCAACTGAAAAGTTGTGTCATCACCACCATGGAGTTTGACCCAAACCTGAGGAAGACGGCAGAGACCATCCACGAGCAAATCAGCAAGGAACTCCACGACTTCGGAAATCCAGGTGAACGTCTCTCTAGAATCGCCTTTGTGTCCAAGACGCGAACAAAGGCAGCGCTGCGCAACGACCACTGGATCCGTTACACAGCTTATGTGCTGAACACAGTCCTAAAACATACATTCCAAGAAAAGAAGGCAGTGTGTTCAGGAAGTTTACTGAGATGATGGAAGCATTCAAGAGCCTTGTGACTTACCTAGAGAAGACCAGTGCTGTCACCAACTTACCCAGTGCAGTAATCCAAGATTGCTGGAACAGCAAGGCTGACATGCTGGAGTCGGTCAGCAAGCAATACCCAGAAATAGGACAAATGCTCGAGGACAAAGACCCACTGGATCGAATGAAGGGTATTTACCAGGATGAACTGAGTACTCTCATCGACTTCATGGCAGCATCTGTAGCGCTAGAAGGAGAGATGTACCCCATTCTCCATTTGTTGATGCTCTGGTTTTACAAACTACAACAACACTGTGAGCAACCCATATAACAAACAACACATATGGAGATCCACCCTGCACGGTACATATCCAGGCGCAACCAACTGAAACCTGGCACAGTGAACACTATTCTGTTCCCTAACGGTGCAACCAGAAGAAACTGTACAGCGTATTTTTGATATTTGCGGGTTAGGGTCCGGTGCGGGCCTTAGATTTTCAGTATGTCATATATAGTCTGGCGGATGGGTTATCAATTGCAGGTGGGTGATAGTGAACAAACAGCTGACCTGTGCAGCTACGGACAATGAAAACAATTGCATTTTATCCATGGCAATTTGAATGCACAGAGATACCGTGACGAGATCCTGAGGCCCATTTTTGTGCCATTCATCGGCCGCCATCACCTCATGTTTCAGCATAATACAAGACCCCATGTCCAAGGATCTGTACACAATTCCTGGAAGCTGAAAATGTCCCAGTTCTCCCATGGCCTGTATACTCACCAGACATGTCATCCATTGAGCATGTTTGGGATGCTCTGGATCGACATATTCAACAGTGTGTTCCAGTTCCCGCCAATATCCAGCAACTTCGCACAGCCATTGAAGAGGAGTGGTAAAACATCCCACAGGCCACAATCAACAGCCTGATCAACTCTATGTGAAGGAGATGTGTCGCGCTGCATGAAGCAAATGGTGGTCACACCAGATACTGACTGGTTTTCTGATCCACGCCCCTACTTTTTATTTTTAAGTTATCTGTGACCAACAAATGCACATCTGTATTCCCAGTCATGGGAAATCCATCGATTAGGGTCTAATGAACTCATTTCAATTGACTGATTTTCCTTTTTGTCAGCTGTAACTCAGTAGAATCGTTGCAGTATTGAACTAAACTAAACCCTTTGGAACGCAAGATAAGTTGTGGTTTATTGGTGATCTATAGGCAAAAAAAAAGAAGATATGAGAGAAAAATATTCATTTGTGAAGGTCACCTGATGGTTTGGTCGACGGAGGCACTGAGCAGCTGGCTGCTGTCCTTGCAGGAACTGAGGCAGGTGACACCTTTTACTGTGGGAGTGTTCAAAGCACCGCAAGCACTGGCCACTCTGGATCTTCCACAACCAATCAGAGGAGAGACGAGTTAGTGCAGGTAATGTGAGTATTCACTCAACCCAATGTAAGAGTTTGAACAAAGAGGGAAAAGTGACACTCCCATCATGTCAGTACAGACCTTTTTATATTTCTCTGTGCTGGGCCCCTGTGGCCATCTGCCCCCTGCTGGTACACATAAACAGCACTGTCGTCCATCATTATGACGTTATCCTGCGTCGCACTCACACATACATACACATACATACATACATACATACATACATACATACATACATACATACATACATACATACATACATACATACATACATACATACATACATACATACATACATACATACATACATACATACATACATACATATGCAATATGTCTGAGCTGTGTGAGGAAGCGCTCCTCTTCCACGTCCTTCACGGCAGCCTTGCACCTGAATAAGTCAGTTGTTATACCTGGGGTCAGGAGACGCTGGTGATACTGCCCTTTTAGGGACAGCGGGAAGAGGTCAAAATGCTAATCAGCCGTCTCAAATGTGAGAAATCAAGCTGCTGCAACAGAATAATAAGCCTGGTGGCAGATCAGACTGTGTGCTGAATTAATGTGAAAAAAGAACCTGTGGGTGCCCAGGGGTATGGGAACATGTAACCTTTCCCAGCAGGACCATGAGATGGGAGGGTGCCACTACACTGACCTCCCCAGCCAAGGCCTCAGCGATAGCCGCGTGATGCTTCTCTTTGCTGCTGCCATCTGGGTAGGCCTGGAGGACACACTAAGAAATGACACAAACACAAGACTGCAGGAGCTCGTAAGAGCCCATAACAAACAGACCAAGGTCATTTCTGAGTGACAAATGTCTACTTTTTCCTAGGATTTCAAAAACCAATGATTGCAAAGTTAAGCCAACCATATACCTCATTTGAACCATTTCCACAGAAAGGTTTACAAACATTTACTTGAACAGTGGTAACAGAATGACAGTTCGTTCTGTTTCTGCTGTCATTCTGTTACTAAACTTCATCTGCACTGTTCAAGCAAATGTGTTTTTGTCAAATGATCCTCGTGCGTAGAGGTGTATGGTTTGTTTGACTTTGCAATCATTGGTGTTTGTTTGAGATATACATTTTTAATGCAAGAAATATGAGTCTCTGCACCCCTCTTAACGTGGACTCGCCCTTCTAACACGGGGCTGCCTAATTAACTCTTGACTAACTGATGAACAGTATGACTTACGTAATTGTAGTGGAAGGGCTCCAAAGATGAATGGGTCCCAACCAGCAGTAGAATAATCAGAGCCATCTGGGCGCTGCTTAATTAATTAATCCCACAAGCCTGATCTGGAAACACGGCCAAAGTGGAATCAGTTACAGCCATCTCCCTCTCTTTCTCTAGTAACTCACAGGATGAAACTAAAGTGGAAGTATTGTACTCAATACTGTCGCTGTACTAGTTTCCTCCAAAAACCAATGCACCCAGTTCGTTCTGGGCTTGTAAGTAAGCTTTTCAAGATGAAGTCTACACCGTATGGGTATGTGGTGCATTCGGTGCGTTGTATCCGGTGCATACGACAAATGAAGTTTGATTTGATACCCCAATAATGCCTTTTTCTACTGCATGTACGCTTATACCACATGTGTATAATCAAATCTAACTGTATTGGTATATGATATAAAGGTAGATGGACGTATGTAGTAATTCAAGACAAAGGGGATGACTAAAACCACATTCTTCTGCGCTGACCAGGGTTTAAGCACATACTCATGTTTATCTTACTCATGTTTATCTTTTTTCTCTTTTTTTTCATCCTTTATTCATTCCTCCATTTTGTTCTTGTGCTTTCCTGTTCCTCTGTAGAAGTTAACCCCATAGTTCAGGTCCTCTGTGAGACCCAGAGGACTTTTTTATTCGATTTGTTTTACCCTACACATAAATCACTTCAAGAAGTCTACCCAGCCAGCAAATCACCGCCAATTAGTGGTTGTTATGAGACTCTCCGCTACTCTTTCTCTCTCCCCGTGGCTCTGGCCCTGCACTACAGGGAAGGGTGGAGGAAGGGAGGGAGGGGGAGAAGTGGAGATGATGAGTTATTGAGAAGGATGGATGGAGAGTGAAGGTGAGAGGTCCAAAACGACGAGGCAGTCAAACTCACACTGATGCCAAAATTGGCCAACGTTATAGAAGCAATCGAGAGAGTTCTTAGTAGAAGCATGTTTGTTTCATCTAAGTTGTTGTGTGGCGTTTCATAGAATTTAAGCGGTACAGATGTGTTAGCTGTTTGGTTTATCGTCGTTGGAGATGTTGTTATTATTTTTTGCTGGACTGCTGATGTACGTGCAGGGCTGGGGTGTAACACACTGCCTGTCTCTCTCTCTCGCTGTGCGTGTGTGTGTGAGTGAATGTGTGTGTGTGAATGTGTGTGTGTGTGTGTGTGTGTGTGTGTGTGTGTGTGTGTGTGTGTGTGTGTGTGTGTGTGTGTGTGTGTGTGTGTGTGTACTGGCGGGGCCCTGTGGGTTGGTTTTATGGACAATAAAAGTATGCGCTCTCCTGAGACCAGCTTTATTAAAGCGGAACATCTGTAGGGAGAGGAGAACAGAGAAGCAAAGGAACTTGGCTCTACTCTTCCCTGTTTTGGGAAGTACATTGCAGCCTGCTCCAAATCGATAAAACAAGCAGGGCATGCATGTCAGAAACGAATGGATGTAGATTGAGAGAACAAATCACTTGGACTATATTGCAACTTATTGACAGGCGCCCGGTCATATGGTCAACACTGTTTGGGCTACAATAATAATAAGGTAACATCCACTTTTTAGAATACATGTAGGTGATGTTTACATTAAAATGCAGCGCTGTCTTCCAGGAACATAACGTGGTTGTTGCGAAGGCTACAGTGTCTTTCCTACCTTCCTGTTTGCCTCTGTCTCCCCTGACAGTCACCGAGATGACGCTAGTGGGACAAGTCCGTAGCTGTCCCTCTGCATCAGCAATGGCATCAGGCCTTGGCAGAACCAGGGTTCCCTGATCGGTCTTCCCTCGGGACAGGGCTGGGCTGAACGGGGCCTCGTCATTGGCCAGCTGGACTGTCTGGAGCCTCTCCATTGTCCAGTACTCATAACAGAGCATTTCTATTGGCCTATACCTTTCAGAGCCTTAACACACACACACAGTGTCAAGCCACTGAGATTAGTGAACAGACAAACAGCAGAGAACATTGGACATGCTCAGAGCCTTTCAGTCTTCTGCATCATTGTGTAAGAACCCCGGCTGTGGAGAGATGAGGCTTAGCGCTTCCATCACCTCGTCCATTAAATTGTCGCTCTTTCCACTCCATACAGTGCATTCGGAAAGTATTCAGACTCCTTCCATCTTGCCACATTGTTACTTTACAGAAATCTTATCAATCTACACACACTGCACCATAATGACAAAGTGAAAACAGGTTTTTAGAAATGTTTGCAAATGTATTAAAATTCAAAAACATAAATATCTTGTTTGCTTAAGTATTCAGACCGTTTGCTATGAGACTCGAATTGAGCTCAGGTGCATCCTGTTTCCATTGATTTTCATTGCTGTTCCTACAACTTGATTGGAGTCCACATTTGGTCAATTCAATTGATTGGACATGATTTGGAAAGGCACACACCTGTCAATATAAGGTCCCACAGTTGACAGTGCATGTCAGAGCAAAAACCAAGCCATGAGGTCGAAGGAATTGTCTGTAGAGGAAGGGTACCAAAAAATGTCTGCAACATTGAATGTCCCCAGGAACAAAGTGGCCTCCATCATTCTTAAATGTAAGAGGTGTGGAACCACCAAGACTCTTCCTAGAGCTGGCCGCCCGACCAAACTGAGCAATCGGGAGAGACGGGCCTTGGTCAGGAAGGCGACCAAGACAGAGCTCTAGAGTTCCCCTGTGGAGATGGGAGAACTTTCCAGAAGGACAACCATCTCTGCAGCACTCCACCAATCAGGCCTTCATGGTAGAGTGGCCAGATGGAAGCCACTCCTCAGTAAAAGGCACATCAGCCCGCTTGGAGTTTGCCAAAATGCACCTACAGGACTCTCAGACCATGAGAAACAAGATTCTCTGGTCTGATGAAACCAAGATTGAATTATTTGGCCTGAATGCCAAGCGTCGCGCTTGGAGGAAATCAGGCACCATCCTTACGGTGAAGCATTGTGGTGACAGCATCATGCTGTGGGGATGTTTTTCAGCGGCAGGGACTGGGAGACTAGTCAGGATGGAGGGAAAGATAAATGGAGCAAAATACAGAGATCCTTGACAACCTGCTCCAGAGCACTCAGTACCTCAGACTGGGGCGACGGTTCACTTTCCAACAGGACAATGACCACAAGGACACAGCTAAGACACTGCAGGAGTGGCTTCGGGTTCAAGTCTCTGAATGGCCCAACCAGAGCCCGGACTTGAATCCGATCAAACTTCTCAGGAGAGACCGGAAAATCGCTGTGCAGCGATGCTCCCCATCCAACCTGACACAGCTTGAGAGGATCTGTAGAGAATAATGTGAGAAACTCCCCAAATACAGGTGTGCCAAGCTTGTAGCGTCATACCCAAGAAGACTCGAGTCTGTAATCGCTGCCAAAGGTGCTTCAACAAAGTACTGAGTAAAGGGTCTGAATACTGTAAATGTGATATTTTAGCAGGTTTTTTATAATTCATTTGCAAACATTTCTAACCTGTTTTAGCTTTGTCATTATAGGGTATTAATAAGGCTGTAACGTAACAAAATGTGGATGAAGTGAAGGGGTCTGAATACTTTCCGAATGCACTGTACGTGGGAGAGGACTGGACTCTGGTCAGGGTCTCCTGTTAGTGACGAGATTTACAGCAGAGAAATCCCCAGCTGCCACAATCACAAGGTCAGGAAAGCCTTCACATTGACTCTGACTGCTGGGAAAGTCACGGTGCCTGCTGCCACAGTGATGGGTGCTCCTGGCTGGGGAGGGTGTGTGTGCACGTTGTGACGCCCCTCCCACTCTGTCTGCCGTATTCTTTCTCTTTGCTCTTGTTTTCCTTATTAGGATGTTGGCGGGCGGAACTGGGAGGGTCGTCAGCGACATGGGACACACCTGGGCCCGGGTGTGTCCCGGGATAAATACACCTCTTCCCCATTCATTGAGGAGACTCTCTCCATGCAGACACACTGATAGAGTTTGGTTGTGGCATGTTTGTTTGTTTGCTTTGCCACCTTTCAACACCACTCATTACACACACCATTGTTAATTGTATTTACGTTACCTCAATAAATATATTTGTGTTATTCCTAATCTCCACGTCGTCTCCCTGTTTGTTACAGACTTCGAGCCGGTTCGTGACAAGATGGGGCTCGTCCGGGATCATAAGGTAGCTTCCTAGACATTTTGTCGTACAGCGCTTTGTTGCGTTATGAAGGACTGATACTAGCGTCGTTGGGATTACCAGTATGTGTGTTGTGTTTGGGAGACACTCGGGAGGTGCTTTTGTTTGCATCTTTTGTTACAGCTTTTTTTGAGTTGTAATGTTTGGTGCCCAGAATTGGTTGCCTTTGTTTGTTTGGTAAACTTGCCACTGCGGTGGATAGTTGTGTGCTGCGTTGGAGAGAGTACATTGGTTAGTTTCCAGGCCCCTAACCAGGCTGGAGACTCTTGCTCTACTCGCTGTTGGGACATCGGTCCAAGGAGGTGAGTACAGTCGGCTGTGTACCTCAGTCGGAGATTTGAGTAGAGTGGTGACACTTGCTACCTGGAGCTATAGCCTTTTTCCCCCATTAGGCTTAGCGACGTGTTTCACTTTGGAATATGTTGGACATGGTTATTTTGTGTGGTGTCTGTGGCCTGAGGGGGCACATCCGTGGATTGGGGGAATCTGCCAGCGTGCTGGGTGGTTTATTTCCTTGCCAGCTGGCTACATTGCATAATTACCCACCGCAAATCCGCATGAAGACTAGGGTTGAGTTACTGTAGGTTTTGGGGAAGCTCCATATATATCTCATCTCTCTTCTGTGGTGCCAGGTGTGATTGTCATTTCTCTGGTTGTGGTCTGGTGTGCTCAGCAGAGGGGAAAAGCAATATTATTTTTGGGGAGGTATTTACTTGTGACGGTGGCGTCTAATGTAGACGAGTTCATTCGCTTTCCGTCAGAGGAACTGTTAGAATGTTGTACTAAAGAACAGCTGTTGAAGACCGCTGAACACTAAAAGGTTGAAATTAGTGATAAATGTCAACAAAACAATTGTTAGGTTGACATTGAGAGCCAATCGGATGGAGAGTGGTATTGTTGAAGTTACCGATGGGGCAGCCTCTGCCGAGGACTCGCCGCCTCTCCGTCTCGTTACAACAGCTGCTCCATCTGTTAGCAACAGTAGTCGTCTTTTTGAACAGCAGAAAGAACTGCTTCTGTTACAGCTAGAGTATGATCGGGTAAAGTATGAAAAGGAATTGGAATTTAAACGTGCTATAATCAAGCTGCGACAGTTAGTTAAGGAAGGAAAGCTCTCAGGGGACAGTTTGCTCTGGGAAGGTGACCCAGATTTATCTAGGGGTCGCTCCTCTCTTGGTCGTGCCCCAGACTCATTTGATATTGTTGGAAACTTACGTATGTTGCCAAAATGTCATGAGAAGGACTCTGAGACACTCTTTTTGTTGCAGCTCGTTGCTGACTAGCTTGCTCGTGCGCCCTGTTCCTGAATGTCTACGTGACTGATCACTGTTTATTTTGTTTGGTATTGTCCTGTTCTGTCGCTCCTGTCTGTTCTCTTCTGGTCTCGTTTTCTTCTTTCCTCTTAAAGGTTGCTTCCTGTGCGCAAAGGTTGCGTGAGGTCTGGGGAGGATGAGGTTGGCTGGGACAAGTGGAAGTGTGAACACATACCCCCTTATCAATTTGGGATGCAGGCTGGGTCAATTACTAGGATCCAGGGCAGTATTTGTTTATGTGTGACTGGTATGGTGTTCCGGGGTCCTTGTTGGTCCCTGGTTTTATGGGGGGGTGACGCCCCTCCCACTCTGTCTGCCGTTTTCTTTCTCTTTGCTCTTGTTTTCCTTATTAGGATTTTAGTGGGCGGAACTGGGAGGGTCGTCAGCGACATGGGACACACCTGGGCCCGGGTGTGTCCCGGGATAAATACACCTCTTCCCCATTCATTGAGGAGACTCTCTCCATGCAGACACACTGATAGAGTTTGGTTGTGGCCTGTTTGTTTGTTTGTTTGCTTTGGCACCTTTCAACAGCTCTCATTATCACATTTATACACGCAACCACTCACTCACACTGCTGATTACTGACTACACACACCATTGCTAATTGTATTTGCGTTACCTCAGTTAATAAATATATTTTTGTTATTCCTGATTTCCACCTTGTCTCCCTTTTTGTTGCAGACATCGAGCCGGTTCGTGGCAGCGTGTGCGCTCGGGAATGTGTGTACTACGATGTAGTCTGCTCAGCATTTAGAAAGGGTGGGCTTGAGGAAAGGGTCAGTAAAGGGATCGGATTACCACACCCCAGTCAGTCCCTAAAGAAAGTGAACATACACAGGGACTAGCAGGAGTGTCCCAGTCCCCGACACTTGCCTGCTCTTGCGTTGATTCAGCCCCATCTGGCCCGATTGTTTCACCAGCAATTTTGCAGGCAATCCCCAAGAAACACCAGTCTGGCTGCATTTACAAAGAGAGAGAAAATAAACTGCTGGATCCCAAATGTTGCTTGGATTAGGGTATGAGATTGCAAAACACTGTGTTTGCATATGGCATGGGTGTATAGGGTGATTTTGTTTGTGTGGGGATTTCTGTGGGTGTGAGCAGCCGCACCGGACATAACTGACTCACCAGTCCAGGGACAAACTTAAAGCCCAGGCGGAGTAGAATGGAGTGATGTGGAGAGATGTGATGTTTGATGCAATGCACTGCTACAGGCCTCTGAGCTATGCAGCACAATATTAAGCAGGCGGGCAGACCAGGGGAGATCGCTTCCTGTTTACCAGGGGCATCTTCAAAGGAGAACTGATCAGGCAAGCCCATCCAGAGCCAACAGGCTGACTGGGATGTCTCAGTTAGGGTTAGATACAGCGAGTCATGTTATGGTCTACTCCAAATATACAGCGCAGGTGCTAGTTCACATGTATCGTAAAGCTTGATTTTAGGGATCATTAAAAGAATGCACAGTTTAGATGGCATACTACTCTCGGCAATAGCTTTCCAGGTTTGTGGAAATAGCTGGATAGGTTTGCTGATCCAGACAACAGCGCACAAATTCTGAATAGACAGATGTGATAATGCACACCCGTATTATATTACCACTCACACAGACCTACTACGCCCTGCTCACGCCCTGAATCACTTTCTACACACACACGCGCACACACACACACATGAAAACGTCCAGCTGCATGAGAAGAGTTTAACTCAGCCAGTCAGAAAAGGGGTGTGGTGAAGGAGACTGAGAAGGAGGGATAGAGAGAGAGGGGGCAAAGGAGAGAGGCCATATGAAACCAGCAGAGCATAAGCCACGCTTTATCCTGCCAGTCTGTCCCGCTCTGCGAGCACAGGAAACACGCGACTCCCCCAGCCCTCACTCACTCATTCATCACGCTCTTTCACACACTTCTACAGACACACACACACACAGCGGCTCACAAAGGACTGGAGGATGGCTGTGTCCATGAGAAGAATGAATGGGTCCTGGAGAGGGATGGCTCTAGCCCTGGTTCTCTGTACTCTGCTCCTACACAGTGAGTACTACACCTCTTAAAGCCTCCCCACCTGGCTCTGTGTCTTAGATGCTCAGTCTTAAACTATGGTTGAGTCAGTAAGCGAACTCTTGTAGTCCTTTGTCTTCTCTCTGAATCTGAGACGCTAGGAGAGAGTTAGAAGGTGCCCAAGGCAGAGTACGGGGGAGAGAGTTTGTGAGCAAGCAGGATGACGCAACATGAACTCGTAACTTAAACTTTATGCCAAGATGTGAACGTGCCAATCAAATGTACCATGATGTAATTCCCAGCACCTTAAATAGCATGTGAGTTTTCTCACAAGTGTGTTCAGCAATGCTTGTGTTATTATGTGACATGAAGCAGTTTGGAGAGTTATGGGGCTGGTGAAAAGTTGTAGCGGTGGCCAGCTGACAAAGGGGCCTCATGCAACTGCTCTGGAGTGGAAAGCTGCCGTTGAGAATAATTGGAGACTACATCCTGAGAAGGGTTTGTGTGTGTGTGAACATAAAGATGTTTCATTGTCACATACACCGGATAGGCGCAGTGAAATGTGTTGTTTTACAGGGTCAGACAGAGTAGTACTACGCCCCTGGAGCAAATTAGGGATAAATGCCTTTCTCAAGTGCACATTGACAGCTTTTTCACCTTTGTCGGCTCAAGTATTTCGAACCAATGCTCTAACCGCTGGTCTATCTGCCGTGTGCGTGCGTGCGTGCGTGCGTGCGTGCGTGCGCGCGTGCGCGTGCGTGTGTGTATGGGTGGAGAGCAAGCTTTTTCCAAAACAGGCTCCGCTCATTTCAGAAACATGGAGGTCCATTAAGCATATTGTATTCAGACATAATTTTCTTAAAATGGGGAAATATACTTCTGGCATCTCTGCAGTGTGTTTGGGAGTCTTTCCATCTGCGTCCAGAAGTTTAATCGGAGGAGGAAGCTTATCCTGTGTCTGATTTCCTGCTTGTCCTCTGAAGATGCAGGATGTGTGTGTGATGGGGAATTGCCTGTACATTATCTGTTGATTCAGCAGGATGTAAAAATAGGTCCCTTAACGGACGCCCCTTAGGTTGGTGGCAACCGTCAAACTGTATGTGTGGTGGGGATTTCTGTTTAAACGGGGACCTCTTTTTCCCTCATGTTGGGAAGGTGAGAGTAGAAGGTTCAGCAGTCTGGTCCAAATCACATCGTTAAGTCTGTTAATATAGATGATAATTGCAGAGTGTTGTGGCTTGGAGAGTTTAGTACCGGCTCATCTGGGCACAGGGACAGTAAAACATTAGTTCTCTGGCACATTGTGAACACTATGCCAGACCAACCAGGAGGAGGAAAATAAATGGTGTAGGGCTTAATGTTACCCCGAAGTGGACCAGAAGGCGTCCGAAAGAACACGCTCTATACACACGGCACATTGGAAAGGCGCATGTGTCTCGAACCGGCTCGAAGTTCCTAACAAAAAGGGAGACGACGTGGAGATAAGGAATAACACAATGTATTTATTCACTAAAGTAAACTAAATACAATTAACAATGGTGTGTGTAGTCAGTAATCAGCAGTGTGAGTGAGTGGTTGCGTGTATAAATGTGATAATGAGGGGTGTTGAAAGGTGCCAACGCAAACAAACAAAACAGCCACAAAAATGCCACAACCAAAATCTATCAGTGTGTCTGCATGGAGAGAGTCTCCTCAATGAATGGGGAAGAGGTGCATTTATCCCGGGACACACCCGGGCCCAGGTGTGTCCCATGTCGCCGACGTCCTAATAAGGAAAACAAGAGCAAAGAGGTAGAATACGGCAGACAGAGTGGGAGGGTCGTCACACATGCCGATTGGAGCAGTCTGGTTATTAGATTCACAAGATTTTAATGGAAGTTCATTAAGGGACAGCCCCCCCTCCCCATAGGTCATGAAGGATGCGGTTTACTTTTTAACTTTTGGCATTAAACAGCTATAGTGTGATTTTTTTCCTTTTGACTGTATCATTGGAGAGTACCCAAACAAATGGTTAGATGTTCAACTAACTATCAACTATTTAGGTTTATAATGTGAAACTGGTTGAATCAGAACACTACTGTACGTCAGTAAAATGTTACCATTCCCGTTTCAGGTTAGCAGCTTTTTCAGCTCTTGCTTTTCACTTAGAGAATCAATAGCACAGAGGTGTTGCCACAAGTCCCCCCTATCTCCTCCCCCATTCCAGACACAGCCAACCACGCTCCACTGGTCACACTCACCTGCAACATAGTTGACACTTGTGCCAAAGGCACTGCTATGTGAATTTGCCAATGAATGCTCAGCATTTGGAACATATTTGAAAAACCTCTGCCAAACTCAGAACATAAACGGCTGTAGATTGTTGCCAGGGTGATTCAGTTCTGTGTGTGTGGCCGAGATCATTGGCATGTTTTGTAGAAGCTGGTGGTACTGCTTTTGAAATGTAAAGATATTCACGCTCCTGATGAGTCTATAGAGAGGCCATGTGTTCCATATCAGCCCCCTGTTATTGACACTTTTCTGTCCCTTTTCTAAACTACATGAAGAGGTTGGATGTTAAGTTCCACGAAAATGACATATTGTCAAAGAGAAATACTATTTTAATGTTTCACAGTGAATTAACATTGTATCTATATTGGGGAGGGGTTTTTATCATGTCTTGGTAAGTTGATGAATCCAGCATCAGTCCAGAGGACAGTTGTGGTCTTCTTCTTGAAGGGTATTTGCTGTGGATAAGGTTTAATCAATGACACAGTGGAATTAGGGCCAGTGATGTAATCAACCCTGGGAGGAGAGGCAGCTGATTCCAGAGTTCTATTAAATAACCTTGTTTGTGCTTCTACTCAAAAGAGCCAAACATGAGCCATTACAGTACAGGCCTCTGGCTATATCTGGAAACTAATAAACTCATACCCCAAGGGCCACTGGGCTTATCTTTCATACAAACATGCATGTTTGTGGATAGTCTGATGGCAGCATAGCATGGAAAGCCTCTGGGGAGATATCATTGAGGTCAACCACATGACCCCCCCCAAGACACTGGAGCTCCACTGTGGTAAGTTACAGTTGGAAGCTACAGTTAGTTGGACCGTCATCTGCACCAGTTGCAGCGTGGCTATGGTGACTCAAGGTTTATCGTGGGTAACTGAGATGGGAGTCCTCTGTAACTGTAGTCATTGGGGCTCCTAAGCACCTGACCACAGAAGGCCATGCATTCCAGTGGTAGATGCAGGGCTCAGATGTTACAGCAGGAATGCCAATGCAAACCTTTTTAGAGGTGTCTACCACTGAGACCAACAACCCAACCAACCAAAATTGGTTGTGTGAAAGTTCACACAACTTTCATTAGGTCGCGCGGCAAGTGTTTTTGTAACACAAAAACTGTCCAGTCGTGCTGATGATAATAGAATTTTTGTACCAAATATTTGCCTGATGTTCTAAGAACGTTCCTAGAAAACATTTAATCTGTTCTTTTAAGGTTCCCAGAATGTTTCATTAAGTTGTGGGAAAAAATATGTTCCCAAAACACAAAAACTGTCCAGTTGTGTGGATGATTCTAAAATGTTTATTTTTAGGGGTTGCAAAAAAAATTCACCTGATGTTACAAGAACGTTAGCGGAACGCATTTAGTCTGTTCTGTAAAGGTTCCCAGAACGTTTCTTTAGCTTGTTGGAACATTGTGGGGATATGACGAAAGAAAGTTTTTTTTTTTATACACACTAATAATTCGATAATCATAATAGTCCAAATGGAATACGCCGACTTTAAAACATCTGATTTTCTGAGCAGTCTTTCAGACGATCAGGACAAGTAAATGGTTTTAATCGTGTTCCCGCGGTGTATTTGAACTACGCAGGTGCCAGCACCAGCAGCACCAGCCTCCCTCTTATGCGCGAGTGAAGTGAGTTTTGAAAAACTCAAAATATACGTCTTTAAAATAGTTTTCACACACAAACTTCATATGTCCGTTATTTTCTGGAATAGGCTTCTCAAAAATAGCATGGTTGCTGTGGTGGAACGTTTTATTTTGATTGGCGATTTTCCTGCATTTGTCAAAGTCCTATCAGGTAGTCTGAGTTCAGATGTGTTCATGTACACAGGGTTATTAGTGAAATCATTCGTCTTACAAAACATTCAAATATTTAAATAAAACTATATTAATCTGAATATTCACAATTATCATATTATTGTGTGCATGTAACCAGTGGTGGCCCGTCATCCAGGGTAGGTGGGGCTCCGCCCTAACTGTTTTGAGACCCACATTTTTAGCAAAGAAATATACTTTGGGGGGGGGGCTTGCCTGTTTTGCATGTTATTTTGGCATTAATACATGTCACATCAGTTTGCAAACAATGTCAAAAATATACATCATTGAGTTAATAAAGCTGCATACAAACATGGTCTCTTTTGTTTTCTGGAGTAAGGCAGCTCCAAAATGCAGGTTTTTCAGCCTAGCGCAGTGCTTTCTGTGGTGGTGGGGCAGCCAGCAGAAAATAGGAGCGATTGGCTTAATGTTCTGTCACTCATGGGGACACTATGTCACCACCAAGTGTAAGTCCTTGGTAAGGGTAGACATCGAAAGTTCAAGCCCTTTGGGTCAGGTCATAGTTACATTAGTAGTGCCCTTCCAAGAAGGCTCAAGGTCATTGGCCACAGATAAAATTACATCAAATCACGTTATATGTACAGTAGCTTTGATTGGACTGATGTCAACATCTAACTTTTAAAATCTTAGCTAGCAGTCATCATGAATCAAGTCGACAATCTACTGGCAAATCCTTTTTAAATTATAGATAAAATGTATTGGTGCTCATCGGCCATTGGACATAAACATTACACAACAAGTCACGAACTCAACAATGAGTGGTTTGAAAGGAATTGGTGACAGTGGCTAACGAGCTCCGACTGGGAAAATCAGTGTTGAACGGTCATCCAACTCGGAATTGTAAATCCGGCCTCTTTCTCTTTCGTTGATGAAATGAAGGACCGACGCACATTTCCATTTTTTTTTAAATGTAACCTTTATTTAACTAGGCAAGTCAGTTAGCAACAAATTGTTATTTACAATGACAGCCTATCCAGGCCAAACCCTCCCCTACCCCGGCCAAACCCTCCCCTACCCCGGCCAAACCCTTCCCCTACCCCGGCCAAACCCTCCCCTACCCCGGCCAAACCCTCCCCTACCCCGGCCAAACCCGGACGACTGTGCACCGCTCTATAGGACTCCCAATCACGGCCGGATGTGAGCCAGCCTGGATTCGAACCAGAGACTGTAGTGAGGCCTCTTGCACTGAGATGCAGAGCCTTAGGACCACTGCGCCACTTGTCAAACATGTCTTATATGCTGCTGCATAAATGATGTAATATGCCAGGAAGATATGTATACTGTAGCTAAGAAAGTAATACTAAGTGTATGTTGTGTAGTAAGCTGGGTTAGGCTTAGTTATTGACTACGTCCATCCTAGCTCGCTCATTAATGTCTTAATCGAAATTGTGGATGGCCTCTTATCCGCTTGTCGTCCCCTTATGCCATAGTTTGTACATCTCAATTGTCAGTAGAAACCATATTTTGTTTAAGCAAGTCAGCCATATCAGCTATGGTTTTTTTTAAAGGCCGTAAATGAGGCTGAATTAACTGTTTCGCTGCCAGACAAGGCTCTGCTGATAGCCAGGTGTAGCAGTGGTAAGATGTTGGGACTGCTGTTGGGACAGCTTTATGTAGGCCCTAACAGTTTATGGGCAACGTTTGTCACCGTTATAGTTCAATTCATGTATTGTTTAGTGTTGTGGCTTTGCTGGCATGCATCCCACGTTGTTTGTTTTTTGCCTCACCATGACATACATGCTCAAATCGCCACTGCATGTAACCGTACTCTGAACCAACTCAATGGTGTGTTGAGCTAACCCGACGTTCTCTTCATATCCAAGCCTGCTGTTTAAACTACGCACTTTCCTCACGAACACTGATATCGTTTGTTTCCGTTTCCCACTGCTTTGATTCAGCATCTAGACAGTGTCAAATATGCATCACCGAAACGGACTGGGTCATAAATGCTGCATGATGTCATATCAACGCCTCTTGGAATACATGAACGCGAGGAGCCGTGGCGTCTGTAGAGAGGGGGGAATCTAGCTCTTACCTTTACAGCTATATGGAGAAGAGAAAATTACACTTGAATGTGTTTTAATTTCACGGTTGGGTTGGTACTCCAGTAGCTGCTAAATGTGCCACTAACTCAGTGCTTGTGGCACAGTGGAGTGAGCCATTGCATTCCAAAGTATTTGCATCCATTCCGAACGGCTGAAGTTGGACAGACACAATGTTCATTCCTATCATTTGGGGGAATTCCAATCCTGTGCTCTCCTCACACCACGTCCGTCTGAGTATGTTGTCTCTATGACAACCGCTTGATTGATGTTTTGACAGCCCGGCTAGACATTCA
The DNA here is from genome assembly GCF_018296145.1 of Oncorhynchus tshawytscha. NCBI lineage: Eukaryota > Metazoa > Chordata > Actinopteri > Salmoniformes > Salmonidae > Oncorhynchus > Oncorhynchus tshawytscha. Next base: position 12,893,188 of record NC_056450.1, on the reverse strand, counting down.
GGTTAGCAGTGAAGCATAAAGTCTGGACAAAAATACGGACACCCAAAGCAGCACAGTGAAGACCAACACAAAGAGGAGTGATGGCTCTATGTTTGAGCCGGTTGGACGCCAGAGTACCCGTAGTTGGAGTGGGATCGGTTCTGAATCTCGTTTCTGTGATATAAACTAACGGACAAAATACAAAGTTCAGTTTAAGGAGAGGCATTCCATTGCCAATGGGGAGATAAGATTGTGCCCTTCAAGTCTCCATGCTTTGACTCTGCAATGCTCTCAGACAACATCTCCGGCCAACATAAACAAGGGCAGAATATTGGCACATTTTCTCATGGCCCTCGGATATTGACTAGCATTCCATCAGTCCCAAGTCAGAATGGTTAACGTTGGACTCACGTCATCCAGAGTGGGGTGTGGGGCTTTTTACGTAACCGGCTGGCAGATAACGGTCTTATGACCGAGTGAGAGCAGGGTGTTGGGTGTGTGTCCTCTTTGGACTAGAGCTGGATGACAGTTAACTGGCAGTTTCCTCAGTGGTTTTGTAAAGACAAATATGTACCAGTCAAAATGAAGTTGAAATCATCTTGTTTGTCGGTGTCATTTCTGGTTCGAGGGCCCGACAGGAAATGTTCTCACAAACAAACACAATCGCTCCCCTTTGTCCAGTCGATTACCTCGAACTCTGGACTATATCAACACACACGCGCCATATCAAAGACCTCCTCCAATAACAAAGAGCCGTTCTCTTCAACAGAAAATCTCCATTTGGGCATTGGCTTCTATCAAAACTTAAACGAAGGCAACAAACCCAAGGTTAAGCACAATCACTACTGCCGACAATTACCTTTCCAGGACAAGGGATTGGACAAAGACAAAAGACTGTAGACTCTAGCAACAATATTTACCCAGCTAAACAGTCTTAATGAATTAGAGACGGTGTGTTACCATTCAAATATTGCTCTCATCATTATGACTGTTTCTAGCAATCTTTTTTGTTCCTTATTCCCCTGGCACAGTTTTACAACTGTTGTGGCTTTAACAAAATCTGCATCCCAAATACCACCCTCTTCTCAACATGGTGCACAACTTTTTAACAGAGCCCTATGTACCCTGGTCAAAATGATTCCACTCCACTAGGGAATTACGGTGGCATTTGGGATTATACCAAGGAGCAACAACATTCAACTTCTCTCCGCCACATTCTCTTTCATTTCAACTTACCACTGCAACCTGCCAGAGAGAAGAAACATTTTGGGAGCTTCTAGACAACACTCCTCCAGACTAAAGTCAGTGAATCTAATGAACAACCATGAAATTAGGGGACATTTCAAAACACCGACATGGACTCACGCTGTGTCTGTGCGTCTTTCTCCAATGCTTACATGAGCTCAGCCTCTGTGTTGAAACCGTATCACAAATTGAACTCATGGTCATTTGACGTCACAGATTGTCAGAATAGAAAACCACAGTGGGTTTACAAGAACAGTAAGTGTATGGCAAGTGTACATCGAAGGCAAGACATGCTTGTCAAGAGAAGGCAGAGTGAGGCACGGCTCTCAAGGGTGTTTAGTTTAGCCTGGGGAACAAAGGATTTTTAATGAGGGTTGGCTGAGGCCCTTTCACTGCTAGAGTAATTGCTCCTGGTAATTAATGTTCAGCTAGAAACTCGTTGGGGCCCTTTATGTTGCTGGCTAATTTGAAAACATAAGATTACATCCTGTTCCTGCTTTTAATGGCACTTTCTCTGTGTGTGTATATGTGTGTGTGTGTGTGTGTGTGTGTAGGGGCCCTGGTGTCTGGGAAGGTCTCAATGTGCAGGGTAATGAGGGCGTTTAACCAGTCAGTCTTTTATTCTTCACTCCCTAAACCACTGCATAAAGCCATCCAGTGGAGGAGGACTATAAATGTAGATATCCTAAACACAGCCTCTCCCCATTCTCTTCCCACTCTGATGTCAAAAAGCTGTGGGAACTCATCCAGCAAAATCTGCACTCAGCAACAGTAACAGCCCAGGCAGCTTTGGTTCTGACAGTGGGAGCTGTGAGGCGAGGAACAGGCCTGTCAGAGCAGCTGGTATTTGGTCTGTATCCCAAATGGCACCCTATTCCCTACATAATGCACTACTTTTGACTGGAGCTCTATGGGCCTTGGTAAAAAGTAGTACACTATGTAGGGAATAGGTTGCCACTTGGGATGCAACTTTGGTGTAGAGGAGCGAGGAGCCGGCCCAGTCCTATCCTTCAGTAATGAGATGAATGGACTATTTAGGAAACAGAGGCTTAAGTTACGGAGGGGCTGCCTGCCCAAACTATTTTGATGAGAGCGTTGTTAGTGCTGGAAAAATACCATGCCCATTTATTAAGCTTATAACAAAGCCTCATCCACATTCAGGCCTTTTTAGCCCTAGAATTGATTTCAAAAGCAGATTTATGGAAATTGATTCTTGGCATAGTCCACAACAAAGTTTTGACAGTCACAATATATAGAAATATGCCTGTGGCAGTATAGAACCTTACATGTAGCCTATGAGTGATGGCTCTCTGTCGTTATGAGGTAACTGGTGAACCTGCTGTGTGTGTTTCTATGGGAGGCCTGCTGGGTATTATCGATGGCCCCAGCATACTCACCTCTGAGGCTTAGTGAAGTCTCAGCATGCCGCGTGCCGTGAGAGCCATATCCTGTCCAAGGATGTGCATGGATCATAACATTCCACCGTCGGTTGCGAAAAACACTTAGATGGTGCCACAGTGGATAGCAGACGTTTTACAGGCTGCTGACCAATTCTGCTATTGTTTTTTGTTGTTGCTGATTTTAACTTGTTCGAGTCTATCCTATCAACGGGACTTGAACTGTAATGTTCTTTGTTTCAAGGAGTTGCCCCCACAGTGACCAGTACAGATGGACTTGGTTGACTTGCTGACTAGTAGGAATGGGATCCCTTTTCAGCCTCCGTGGAAATCCACCCTGGCCTGGGTCTGAGGCGGGGTGGGGGAGGGGGGGCCTCTATTAGGAGAACACGAGACTTCAGTTTTATAGCGCAATTGAAATTGAAAGAGAATTACCAATTGAGCCGACATACAGTATCAGTCAAATGTTTGGACACACCTACTCATTCAAGATGTACTATTTTCTACATTGTAGAATAATAGTGAAGACATCAACTATGAAATAACACTTATGGAATCTTGTAGTAACCAAAAAAGTGTTAAACAAATCAAAATATATTTTATATTTGAGATTCTTCAAAGTTGCCACCCTTCGCCTTGACAGTTTTGCACAAAGAATATTCCAAAACATGCATTCTATTTGCAACGAGGCACTAAAGTAATACTACAAAAAATGAATACAAAGTGTTATGTTTGGCGCAAATCCAACACAACAAATTACTGAGTACCAATCTCCATATTTTCAGCATAGTGGTAGCTGCTTCATGTTATGGGTATGCTGGTAAATTGTTAAGGACTGGAAAAATCTTCCAGATAAAAAAAGAAACAGAATGGAACACAGTCAAAATCCTAGAGGAAAACCTGGCTGTCTGCTTTCCACCAGACACTGGGAGATGAAATCACCTTTCACCAGGACAATAACCTTAAACAGAAGGCCAAATCTACACTGGAGTTGCTTACCAAGAAGACAGTGAATGTTCCTGAATGGCCAAGTTACCGTTTTGACTTACATCTGTTTGTAAATCTATGGCAAGACCTAAAAATGGTTGTCTAGCAATGATCAACAACCAACTTTGACAACTTGAAGAATTTTGAAAAGAATACTGGGCAAATGTTGATCTTAGACTCACTGAGAGACTCACGGCTGTAATCGCTGCCAAAGGTGATTCTAACATGTATTGACTCAGGGGGTTGAATACTTATCTAATCAATATACTATATATTAATGTGTATTTTTTTTCCCATGTTTTTTAAATTTAAAAAAAAAAAATTACAAATGTTTGCATTTTTATTCTCCTTTTGACATTAGTATTTTGTGTAGATCATTGACAAAAAAAGTGACAATTAAATACATTTTAATCCCACTGTAACACAATAATGTGGGAAAAGTCAAGAGGTGTGAATACTTTGAAGGCACTGTATATGTACTTATTATCGCTAATAATGCTGTGTGCCTTTTTAAAAATCTATAACTGTGGTTCCTGTTGTTGCAGGAACTGCCATCTATGTCAGTCTGCTTGTGGAACTGAGGTTGTGGTTAACAAAATGTACCTGTTAGCGTGCATTAAGGCACATCACCCGAGGGAGGGGGAAGTTCCCGAGCCCAGAAAAAATAAATATTGGTTCATAAGCTTAGCCAAGTGTGCCTCCTTTGTGAGTGTCTCCAGAAGCTGACGATGCATTGACAAACGCATTCTGTCCAAGAAGTATTAGTGCACTGTATTGACGAAGTAACTGCTGTGTCAATGAAGTACTGCTTAATAGTCTTGCCGTCCTAAGGAAGTTCTGTTTGTGTATTATTTGAGTCCGCCTCCCCTTCAGTTTGGAGGTGAGCCCAAGGGTGTAGGCCGAGCCTGAGGCCTGTCTGTCTCTGAGTGGCTTCTGACGTCAAGGGGCTCCTGATCGTCTGCCTGAGACTAGGCAGGGCTAGGGAGAGAGACAGACAGGGATTCCCCAGGGAGACTGACATCTGCAGTGCTGAACCCCACCCTGTTGGAGGCCCCCAGGACCCTACCCTGCTACAGGCCAGGCCACATCCACAGCCCTCCCCAGGCCCTAATTACAGAGGGGTTAGAGAGGCCATGCTCTCTGCGTGACCCTTTAATTCAGTGTGGAGATGTTTGTTTTGGTTCAGTCTCTATTCTCCTTCCCCACCCTGCATCTCTTACACTAGGATAACAAAAAGGGTCAGAGATGGCTATCGCAATGGGAAAAGGTTTCGGAAGGAAGAGTAGAGGGGGCGAGGAAGAGACAGGGACACGTGAGAGTAAGTGCGAATAGCAGACATCTTCACAATAAATCAGCAAAAACGTAATAATATTTACATGACATTTTAGTCATTTTCAGACGCTGTAATACCAAAAGCAAGCATCTACAAAAGAGCCCAGTAAATCATGGTTTAATGGTCTGTAATTGAGGCATTGTGGTGGGCGACGAAAGCAGACAGATACGTGGCATGGCCAGTGGTGCAGAGTAAACATGATGCCACACAGTTTGTTGATCTCTCCACACGGCATTCCTCCTGGCTGGGCTGGGGAGTCGGCCGCGTTCAGCTAGATCGTTTACAGCAGCCAAATGGCAAAAGTCACTCAAACCTCAGTCGTGTGCTCCTTAGACCCTCCTGGGGATATGGGGGGGACACTGGGTCATTTTCTAGTGCAAGGTCAAACACACGGATACCAAACGCACACATGAAGATTCACTGGGGCTTGAGGTGATTGAACATGTTCCACTGTTCTCCATGACCTCTTCTATTAGGCGTGCTCATCAAGACGTCTCTCTGTTTCCGTTCAAATAAAAGTGTACTGGTTGCGTGCACAGTTTAGCTGATGTTATAGCGGGTGCAGAGAAGTGCTTGTTTTACTAGCACCTAACAGTGCAGTAAAATGTCAAACAAGTACACAAATAATCAACAATAGAAATCAAGAGATGTCAATGAATCCAGTTAACAACTCGAACACTATCAGTAATCCAAATGCAATCTATGCGTATATACACCAAAAATATATACTAAGATTGGTTCCTGGATGTACACAGAGAGCAACATTAATAATATGCATGTCAATCTCTCCTGGCTCAAAGTGGAGGAGAGATTGACTTCATCACTACTTGTATGTGTGAGAGGTATTGACATGTTGAATGCACCGAACTGTCTGTTTGAACTACTGGCACACAACTCGGACACCCATGCATATCCCACAAGACCTGCCACCGGAGGTCTTTTCACAGTCCCCAAGTCCAGAACAGACGATGGGAGGCGCACAGTACTACATAGAGCCATGACTACATGGAACTCTATTCCACATCAAGTAACTCATGCAAGAAGTACAATTAGATTTAAAAACCAGATAAAAAATACACCTTATGGAACAGCAGAGACTGTAAAGCAACAAACACAGGCACAGACACATGCATACACACACATAACATACACACTATACACACACACATGAACACATGGATTTTGTGTAAATATGTGGTAGAGTAGGGGCGTGAGGGCACACACTTAATATGTTGTGAATATATTGTAATGTTAAAAGAATGTATAATTGCCTTAACTTTGTTTGACCCCAGGAAGAGTAGCTGCTGCCTTGGCAGGAACTAATGGGGATCCATAATAAACCCCAGGATGAGTAGCTGCTGCCTTGGCAGGAACTAATGGGGATCCATAATAAACCCCAGGATGAGTAGCTGCTGCCTTGGCAGGAACTAATGGGGATCCATAATAAACCCCAGGATGAGTAGCTGCTGCCTTGGCAGGTACTAATGGGGATCCATAATAAACCCCAGGATGAGTAGCTGCTGCCTTGGCAGGTACTAATGGGGATCCATAATAAACCCCAGGATGAGTAGTTGCTGCCTTGGCAGGAACTAATGGGGATCCATAATAAACCCCAGGATGAGTAGCTGCTGCCTTGGCAGGAACTAATGGGGATCCATAATAAACCCCAGGATGAGTAGCTGCTGCCTTGGCAGGAACTAATGGGGATCCATAACAAATACAAATACACTGAGTGTACAAAACATTATGAATACCTGCTCTTTCCATGACAGACTGACCAGGTGAATCCAGGTGAAAGCTATGAACCCTCATTGATGCCAACTGTTAAATTCACTTTAATCCGTGTAGATGAAGGGGAGGAGACAGGTTAAAGAAAGTTTTTAGGAAGGTCTTCCTAATGTTTTGTTCACTCAGTGTATGTACAGCAGTATATATTTCAGTGAGATATGTCAAGAATCCAGTAAATGAATAAACTGCTGCTGCTCCAGTTACAACTGTTCTGCCTTATTATTATTCGACCATGCTGGTCATTTATGAACATTTGAACATCTTGGCCATGTTCTGTTATAATCTCCACCCGGCACAGCCAGAAGAGGCCTGGCCACCCCACATAGCCTGGTTCCTCTCTAGGTTTCTTCCTAGGTTTTGGCCTTTCTAGGGAGTTTTTCCTAGCCACCGTGCTTCTACACCTGCATTGCTTGCTGTTTGGGGTTTTAGGCTGGGTTTCTGTACAGCACTTTGAGATATCAGCTGATGTACGAAGGGCTATATAAATAAATTTGATTTGATTTTGAGGTGCAGGACAGAGTACCGGCCCGGTAGACAGCTTGTGATTTCTGTTCAACAGTCTGATGGCCTATCGATAGAAGCTGTTTCCAAGCCTCTTGGTAACAGCTCTGATGCACTTGTACCGTCTGCTAGACTGTAGCAGAGTGAGCAGTCCGTGGCCCGGGTGCCTGAGGTCCTTAATGACTTTCTTGGCCTTCCTTCGACACTGAGTGCTGTAAATATCCTGGAGGGCAGGCAGCGTGCCCCGATAGCGTGCCGGGCTGACCGTACCACCCTCTGAAGAGCCTTGCGGTTCAGGACTGTGCAGTCGTCGTACCAGGTGTTGATGCAGCCAGCTCTCAACGGTGAATCTGTGGACATTTCACTTCTTCAGCCGCCTGAGGTTGAGGCACTGTTGTTCCTTCTTCACCACGGTGTTGATGTGACGGGACCATCGACCACTGTTGGTCCTGCTGTGATCAAACAATTTTTACCCCGAGCTGTCATCATCTCACCTGGCATGGGTCCTGTCACACTCCCTGTGTGTGTGTTTTCCAAGTGGGTTAGGTATACTGGCTGCCCCGTTCCTGACCCACAGACTCACTACACTGCTCTGCCATGTGCACTAGCAGTGCGGAACAAACAAATTATCCTCTTGTAATCTTTCCCCTCTGCGCTCTTGCAAATCTGGCAACCAAATGTTATGCATTTCGTTTTGGAGACCCGAGCTGCTCAGGAGCACAATCTGTTCCATTGGTGCCACGATGACATCAGAGTGAGGGGCCCGGAAACACTCTCCACAGAGCTGGACACACACACACTGGACTCCTCTCTGCACAAACACAGACACACCCACAGTCACATCTCAAACTCTCACTGTAAGAGTCTGTCCTCAAATTCAACAACTATATCCGCTTGGATTGTCGGATCTTTTGGTTTCATTGTCTGTGTACCGCTGTGTATATGTGCAATGAATTGAACCGTAAAAACAGCAGCCATCAACTATTATGGGCGAATAGATTCATGTGTATAACTCTCTCTAGTCCCCTCGATATGCAACTTTTCAGGGAAGCCAGGAAGCAATACACACAGTCAGTTAGGAAAGCAAAGGCTAGCTTTTTCAAACAGGAATTTACATCCTGCAGCAGTAATTCCAAAAAGTGTTGGGACACTGTAAAGACTATGGAGAATAAGAGCACCTCCTCCCAGCTGCCCACTGCACTGAGACTAGGAAACACTGTCACCACTGATAAATCCATGATAATCGAGAATTTCAATAAGCATTTCTCTACGGCTGGCCATGCTTTCCACCTGGCTACCCCAACCCCGGCCAACAGCTCTGCACACCCCGCAACAACTGGCCCAAGCCCCCCTGCTTCTCCTTCACCCAAATCCAGACAGCTGATGTTCTGAAAGAGAGGCAAAATCTGGATCCCTACAAATCAGTTGGGCTAGAAAATCTGGACCCTTTCTTCCTACAATTATCCACCGCCATTGTTGCAACCCCTATTAGTAGTCTGTTCAACCTCTCTTTCGTATCGTCTGAGATTGGTAAAGATTGGAAAGCTGCCACGGTCATCCCCTCTTCAAAGGGGGAGACACGCTTGACCCAGACTGTTACAGACCTATATCCATCCTGCACTGCCTTTCTAAAGTATTCGATAGCCAAGTGAACAAAGGGATCTCCGACCATTTCTAATCCCACTGTACCTTCTCCACTATGCAATCTGGTTTCCGAGCTGATCACGTATGCACCTCAGCCATGCTCAAGGTCCTAAACGTTATCATAACCGCCAATCAATAAAAGACAGTACTGTGCAGCCGTCTTCATCGACCTGGCCAAGGCTTTCGACTCTGTTAATCACCGTATTCTTATCGGCAGACTCAACAGCCTTGGTTTCTCTAATGACTGCCTCGCCTGGTTCACCAACTACTTCTCAGATCGATTTGACACACTGAACTCTGAGGCCCTGTTGTCCGAACCTCTGGCATTCTCTATGGGGGTGCCACAGGGTTCAATTCTCCGGCCAACTCTTTTCTTTGTATATATCAATGATGTCGCTCTTGCTGAGGGTGATTCTTTGATCCACCTCTACGCAGACGACACCATTCTGTATACATCTGGTCCTTCTTTGGACACTGTGTAAACAAACCTCCAAACAAGCTTCAACGCCATACAACACTCCTTCTGTGGCCTCCAACTGCTCTTAAATGCTAGTAAAACAAATTGCATGCCCTTCAACCGATCGCTGCCCACACCCGCCCACCCGAACGGGAAATCGCTACTCTGGACGGTTCTGACCTAGACTATGTGGTCAACTATAAATACCTAGGTGTCTGGTTAGACTGTAAACTCTCCTTCAAGACGCACATTAAGCATCTCCATCCAAAGTTAAACCTAGTATCGGCTTCCTAGTTTGTAACAAAGCCTCCTTCACTCATGCTGCCAAGCATACCCTCGTAAAACTGACCATCCTACCGATCCTTGACTTCGACGATGTCATTTACAAAATAGCCTCCAACACTCTACTCATCAAATTGGATGCAGTCTATCACAGTGCCATCTGTTTTGTGACCAAACCCCATATACTACCCACCACTGCGACCTGTGTGCTCTCATTGGCTGGTCATCGCTAAATATTCAACGCCAAACCCACTGGCTCCAGGTCATCTATAAGTCTTTGCTAGGTAAAGCTCCGCCTTATCTCAGCTCACTGGTCACCATAGCAACTCCCACCCATAGCACCTCCTTTGGCCGCCTTTCCTTCCAGTTATCTGCTGCCAATGACTGGAACGAATTGCAAAAAATCACTGAAGTTGGAGACTTTTATCTCCCTCACTAACTTCAAGCGTTAGCTTGAAGAGCAGCTTACCGATCGCTGCAGCTGTACACAGCCCATCTGTAAATAGCCCATCCAACCAACTACCTACCTCATCCCCATATTTGTTTTTGTTATTCTGCTCTTTTGCACACCAGTATCTTTACTTGCACATCCTCATCTGCACATATATCACTCCAGTGTAAATTGCTCAATTGTAATTATTTCGCCACTATTTCACTATTGGCCAATTTATTGCCTTACCTTCTTACTTCATTTGCACACACTGTATGTTTGTTTATCCTATGTGTAACTCTGTGTTGTTTCTGTCGCACTGCTTTGCTTTATCTCGGGCAGGTCGAAGTTGTAAATGAGAACTTGTTCTCAACTGGCCAACCTGGTTAAATAAAATAAAATAGTCCAGACACAATCCCCCAAGCTCAATCGCTCAGCATATGCATGTCAGGATTAGTGTAAAGGGGAGGTATAGAGGGCCCATATATCTCAGATTTAGCTAGAAGGGCCAAATGGAGGTTGCCTGGCTGGTTGGGAAGCAAAAACAACTGTGGGATCTGGCTTTCATACAGACATCAACACACATAAATTAATGATAAGAGACATCTTCCCTCCCGCTCATAATCCTCTCCCTCCACTCCTCCATGGTTGGTTTACCCCGAGCAGCGATGGGAGGACTTGGTCTCTCTCCAGGCCAGGAGCAGAGCCCATGGGGCTTCTAACATCTGCTATGGCAACTTTGTTTGCTATGGCAACAGGGCCAATAAAGAGAACTACTCTCACTGTTTTTCAGTGAGTGTTGTATCAGCTCCAACAGGGGAGCTACATGGGAGAAGAACCCATTATGTGTTTGTGGGGCTTATGAATGTACCATAAGTTTTTAGGTCTGCACATTTGGGTGTGTGCGTTCATAGTGATAGTGGTGGTGGCTCATCGTTAAAATGACCTGCGATTTATAAATACAATTTATTCCTTGTGACCTCTTGACCTCTCAATATAAAAATAAAATGATTGTGTACGGTCGTGAAATACACACTTTCGGGGATAGTGCACACGTATTTATGGATATGTAGATACTATAGACAGTCACGTTGTACATATATCAAGTATGTCAAGTCAGTGACCTCATCCAGTGACATACACCGCTCCCCTAAGACAATATAACCATGGAGTCAACCTCCTCATCATAGATCAACCCATCAGAAATATCTACAGACATGTCTCTACAGTCTGTCAGGCAGACCCATGGCTGTCCTCTCCTCTTATTTGGCCATAGAACATTACTACTAACTACTGTATCATGGGCCAACAGTGTAATTGCGGTTGATGGGTCAGGCCACAGCCACGCTGTAGAGGCAGACCACAGAGACCAGGCCCCTGTCACGGCCACACTGCAACCCATGATTTAGTGGCCTATGGCGGCCATGCCTCATCACCGCACTGTGATACATGCTAAAAACAGACAGGGTAGCATTGGCTGTGGATGGCTGAGTGTATTGAAGAGATTGTGGCCACCGCCTCACACTAGGTCAATGGTTTGACTTTCACTGGTTTTTAGGCTCAATGCTCCAAGACCTCCAAAACAAAACATACTCATACAGGAAAGAAGAAAAGGTGTGTGTTTATGTGGAGTGTGATTTTTTTTGCGCACCTGAGTGTGTGTGTGGGCTGAGAGCAAGCTCATGTGGTGGTCTGACATGGTAGTGGAGTGTGGGGCTAACGGAAGGGCTTGGCTGTGGGGTAGGTAAGATTTCTCAATCAGACCTCAGCTGTGCAGTGTCCACTGAAGCCTCGCTCCCAGAAGTGCTTAGCACATTCCATGCTCGCATCGAGGCAGACGATACTGAGCCATCCAGGAACGCTCCGGACGACCAGGTGTTTTCGATCTCCGAGGCTGACTTGAGGAAAACTCTCAAAATAATAAATACTCACAAAGCCACCAGCCCAGATGGCCCCTTGCGTGTGCTCTGACCAGCTGATGGGCGTCTTCTCAGAACGTTTCAACCTGCCCCTGTCCCTGCTGTCCCCACTTGCTTCAAGGAGACCACCATCGTCCCAGTGCCCAAGAAGACCAAGGTGACATGTCCAAATGACTATCGTCCCGTCCCACTCACTCCGGTCATCATGAAGTGTCTTGAGAGGCTGGTCATGGCCCATATCAAGGCCAGCATGCCAGGCACACTGGATCCACTCCAATTTGCCTCCCACTCCAACAGAACCCCGGGAGATCAATTTCCATCGCTATTCACACGGCCCTAACACATCTGGGCAAGAAGAACACCTATGTGAGAATGCTGTTCATTGACTACAGTTAATTAAACCAAAACTCCATCCCACCAAAACAGGCTGAAATTTCAAGCAGTCTTTTCAAACAGCTCTTACACTAAAAGGGCATTGTCAATTTTACGGTATTATTCCAACCTCATAGTGTGTATAAGTGTATATAAAACACAGGAAATTCACATTTTTGACTGCACTGAGCCTTTTTAAACATTGAGTTAATTCCCAGCTAAGCCAATTAAAATGTATACCCTGCTCTGCACAATGTCAAGATTGAATTGTAGCACATTTTACAGGGCTTAGTGTGCAGTTCTGTACACATGCTATCACTGTGGCTACTTGGCAACTATTAGCCAAGGAAAATGTTGAGGTAATGCTTTAAACTTGTTGACGATGCTAGCTAACTAGAACTAGCTAACTTTCTAAACCTTGCAAAGAGGTTGGCTAACATCCTCATCTGTGGTTGGCAGTATGTTCAATTCTTAAATTCATCATCGCAATAGAAGAAAAAGGAAGTTATTAAGATAAATAATATGTTGTGGGGTGCTCATAAGCTCTGATTATGCCGCAGCGTTGGGTAGATAACTGTTCCAGTTATAGATAGGGCTTTACAAACCACACTTGTTTCCACCCACATCAGGAAGTGTTTAAACTGTTAACTTGCGGTGTAAAGTTAGTGCCGGTTAGCCATACACAGATGTTTTTATTTATTTGATTTTATGTGTGTTTTACAAAACAGTGTTTTGCTAACTTTAAAGGGTTGTGGCCAGAGAAATGTACGTGACATATGCTAAGTTTACCTCTTTGAGCCAGTGCCCAGAAAACAGTGGTTATCTTCATGTACTGTACCATATCTCAGTAAACCTGCTTTTAACAACTTGTACACACGGAGACAAGCACAAGGCCTCCGCTGTGTTAGGGTAGAAGAATACGTGTGCCTTTGTAAGTGTAACTAGATATCCCAGCTGAGGGGTATTGACGGTTGTAGAGCATGGCCAGTCCTTTCAGATGGAGCGTTAGCCTGCATTCTGGAGCCTGGGTGACGATGAGTTTGTACTCTAGAATACCAGCTCACACACTAGCCTGTTAGTGATCCCTCCGCGCGCCAATCTCTTTAGCGGGGTCAATTTGACAACACCCAGTGAAACTGCAGAGTGCCAAATTCAAACTACAGAAATATCCACATTCAAGATAACTGAAAATATGAGTGTAATAGATCAAAATAAAGCTTAATTTCTTGTTGATCCAGCCGCAGTGTCAGATTTCAAAAAGGCTTTATGGTGAAAGCAGACCATGCGATTATCTGAGGACAATGCCCCGCACACAAATACATGAAAATAATTTTCAACCAGGCAGGTGGTGACACAAAAGTCAGAAATAACAATATAATAAATGCCTTACCTTTGAAGATCTTCTTCTGTTGGCACTCGAAAATGTCCCAGAAACATCACAAATAGTCCTTTTGTTTGATAATGTCCTTCTTTATATCCCCAAAATGTCTATTTATTTGGCACATTTAATTCAGAAATACACCGGTTCCAACTCGCACAACATGACTACAAAGTATCTAATAAGTTACCTGTAAACTTGGTCCAAACATTTCAAACAACGTTCCTAATACGACCTAACGTATCCTAAAATGTAAATAATCGATACAATTTAAGATGGGATATACTGTGTTCAATACCGGATAAAAATAACTTGAAGCGCGTTCCAGTTCATGCGCACCAAACAGAGTCCACTTGGCTTGACACTCACAAAGAACAGCAGTATTTCTTCCTTTCTCAAAAGAAAAACATAAACCAATTTCTAAAGACTGGTGACATCTAGTGGAAGCCATAGGAACTGCAACCAGGTTCTTATTAAATAGAGCTTTCAATAGAAAAACAATGGGAAATACTATGTCAGTTTTTTTCCCCCCCTGGATGGTTTGCCCTCAGGGTTTCGCCTGCCAAATCAGTTCTGTTATACTCACAGACATTATTTTAGCAGTTTCAGAAACTTTAGAGTGTTTTCTATCCAAATCTACTTATTATATGCATATCCTAGCTTATGGATCTGAATAACAGGCGGTTTACTTTGGGAATGCTTTTCATCCGGACATGAAAATACTGCCCCCTATCTCTAAGAAGCTAGCTCATCTGCCCATAGGAACAATGCTGAAATTGCTCAACATTTGGACAGATAAATCATATCAAATGATTTTCAAAATGTACTTGCTCGTTATGAATCAGCATTCTAGGGTAGGCTTAAAGCAACATTTGTCAGTTATCTTGTAAATGTCCACTCTGGCCCCAATAGCAAGTGTAGAACCAATAAGCCTATAGCAACCGTAGACTCCAACAATAACAAAACATGATAAAATAGGCCTAAATAAATTGACCTCATATAAACTCACATGGGTAAAAAAAATTATACAGTTTCACTTGACTTTACCAACATCCAGGCTTGCCTGCAACAGCTAACTAATCTTATTTTATAAATGGGATTTTTTTCCCTGATGGTCGGTGTAGAGTCAGGGGTCCTGAGTTTAGAAGGTAGGGTTTATTTGTGCAGTCTGTAGAGGTTAGTACCACACACTTTGACCATTAACTACCTAGGGTTACTGAGCAAACAGCCGAAATCAGTCCACTGTTGGGGTGGTCAGTGGGCTGAGGCACAGGGTGGCAATCACGGGGGGCCAGGCTGGGTTAATCTGCCTTCCACCCCCGGACCACATTCACACAAACACACCACCCACGTGCTAAAAAAGTCAACCCACAAATTAGCCATCTGAATCTGAGGTGTATAGCTGTGTTAGCATTAGGTGGTGACACGTAGACCTACACCTAAGTTACCACAGACAATTTTTTTGAGAGTGCCGAGCTACTTTATGAAAGGAAAGTAACACTAAATAAAGAAGTGTTTGAGCTCTCCCTTCTGTGAGGTATACAAAGGCCTTGGATCAAGGCTACATACACTATATACACAACAGTATGTGGACACCCTTTCAAATGAGTGGATTTGACTATTTCAGCCACATCCATTGCTGACAGATGTATAAAATCAAGCACACGTCCATGAAATCTCCATAGACAAACTTTGGCAGTATAATGGCCTTACTGAAGAGCTCTGTGACTTTCAACATGGCACTGTCATAGGATGCCACCTTTCCAACAAGTCAGTTCGTTAAATTTCTGCCCTGCTAGAGCTGCCCCGGGAAAACTGTAAGTGCTGTTATTGTGATGTGGAAACATCTAGGAGCAACAAAGGCTCAGCCGCAAGGTGGTAGGCCACTCAAGCTCACAAAACGTTACCCCCGACTGCTGAAGCGTGTTGCGCGTAGAAATTGTCTGTCCTCTGGACTCTGGAGCAGTGGAAAAGCGTTCTCTGGAGTGATCATCAAATCAAATCAAATTTATTTATATAGCCCTTCGTACATCAGCTGATATCTCAAAGTGCTGTACAGAAACCCAGCCTAAAACCCCAAACAGCAAACAATGCAGGTGTAGAAGCACGGTGGCTAGGAAAAACTCCCTAGAAAGGCCAAAACCTAGGAAGAAACCTAGAGAGGAACCAGGCTATGTGGGGTGGCCAGTCCTCTTCTGGCTGTGCCGGGTGGAGATTATAACAGAACATGGCCAAGATCTTCAAATGTTCATAAATGACCAGCATGGTCGTATAATAATAAGGCAGAACAGTTGAAACTGGAGCAGCAGCACGGTCAGGTGGACTGGGGACAGCAAGGAGTCATCATGTCAGGTAGTCCTGGGGCATGGTCCTAGGGCTCAGGTCCTCCTCCGAGAGAGAGAGAAAGAGAGAATTAGAGAACGCACACTTAGATTCACACAGGACACCGAATAGGACAGGAGAGGTACTCCAGATATAACAAACTGACCCTAGCCCCCCGACACATTAACTACTGCAGCATAAATACTGGAGGCTGAGACAGGAGGGGTCAGGAGACACTGTGAATGAATCACACTACCTGCCCCAATGCATAGTGCCATCTTTAAAGTTTGGTGGAGGAGGAATAATGGCCTGGGGATGTTATTCCAATGAAGGGAAACCTTAACGCTACAGCATACAATGACATTCTAGATGATCCTGTGCTTCTAACTTTGTGGCACCATTTTGGGAAATGCCCTTTCCTGTTTCAGCATGACAATGTCCCCAGGCACAAAGCAAGGTCCATACAGAACTGGTTTGTCGAGATCGGTGTGGAAGAACTTAACTGGCCTGTACAGAGCCCCGACCTCAACCCCATCAAACACCTGCGTTGTTAATTGGAATGCTGACTGCAAGCCATGCCTAATTGCCCAACATCAGTGCCCGACCTCACTAATGCTCTTGTGGCTGAATGGAAGCAAGTCCCCACAGCAATGTTCCAACATCTAGTGGAAAGCCTTCCCAGAAGACTGGAGGCTGTTGTAGCAGCAAAGAGGGGACCAGCTCCATATTAATGCCCATGATATTGGAATGAGATGTTCAACAAGCAGGTGTCCACATACTTTTGGTCATATAGTGTATCTTATCAATGGTATCAGGTCTACATGTTGATTCATGTTGGTTTCTCTCACCCAGATGAAGTTCACTGTCAAGATTCCATTGATACACCTTATACATCCGATGCCAAAGATTCCCCGGGTGCTGCACCCACAGACGCCCCAGGTGCTGCACCCACAGACGCCCCGGGTGCTGCACCCACAGACACCCCGGGTGCTGCACCCACAGACACCCCGGGTGCTGCACCCACAGACACCCCGGGTGCTGCACCCACATACACCCCGGGGGCTGCACCCACAGACGCCCTGGGTGCTGCACCCACAGATGCAACAGGTAAGATCCCTGACCAAAGTCCACATCAAACCTTTGAAGTCAGTAATTAGGCCTATATGCTATGGAGGATCCAAGGAGATGACAAAGAATCATGATTTTAAGATGGGCTTTTACTGCGCCTATTAAAATGATAGGAACATAATATTGATAGAAGTAGAGACTTTGTATAGCTCTGGATAATGACTATAGGGTAGAGTAATGAGTATAATACCTTTCCATTAACCAATGGTCAATCATTTATAAGTGAATTACATTCAACCCATTCGTAATGCATTTAATGACATTTATAACCTCAGCAGAGCTACTAGTGCTGAGAGTTCTAACGATCACACTGCTCTGCCGGTTTAGGAGTCGCAGCCCACGCAGACGACACTCAAGGTATTGATTTTTATTATTATTTTATCTGATAGTCCTCTTACTTTTTGTTCTTCATTTCCTTCTCTCTATTTAAAGAACATTGAACTAGATACGAATTGTGTTGACAAAGAAAGATGTCGCTAAAACCGAACACAACTCGTCCCCAATAACAGTCTTCCTCCCAAATGAACTTCAATCCACTTGACCATTCGTTTGGTCACCTCCCTTTCACAACTGTCGGTTTGTTATTATACGTTGTCCTGTCCACCTGTCCAGTAAGTTCGTCTCTACCAGTACCTGTTGCATGTTTGTTTGTTTTCTTCTTCCCTTCCATGGTCTTCCATCAGGTGACTGGGTTAGGATTGGTCAAAAACTAGGTTTGTGATGGGGCATGTGGGTGGGATTGTGAGGATTCCGGAGGGTGGTCAAGGGGACTGTGTATTCAGAACTGTATGTTTTCAATAAAAAAAATGTTTAAAAAAAACAGGTACTGATGCCACCATCGAACCCCAAACCCCTGTAGACGACAAGGCCACTACTGTCGCTAACTCCACAGCTGACAACACTTCTGGGACCAGTACTCCAGTACCAGACCAGGACACTACCTTCACTCCAGTACCAGACCAGGACACTGCCTTCACCTCCATGGTGCCAGATCATGACCCCTTAGCCACAGGTGACACCTCTGGCACCACAGCTGGACCTGTTGTCGACACACAGGGCACTGAAGCTACTGATGACCCGGGCGCACCTGTTGTGCATCAGGCCCCTGTTTTTGTTCTTGTGAGTAATACCCAACTACATCATGGTGGGGAATGCCTACAATGCATTTAGATGCTGTATCATATTAACGTGCTAAAAGAAGGCTCAAGACAGTACATTTCTTTCAAATTCCCTGTATTATAATTCAATGTAAAGGGGCTGCTGCCAATATACATAGACTTGAAATCACTGGCCACTTTAATAATTGGAACACTAGTCTCTTTAATAATGTTTACGTATCTTGCATTACTCATCTCATATGTACTGTATATACAGTATTCTATACTATTCTACTGTATCTTAGTCTATGCCACTCTGACGTTGCTCAGATATACCATATATTTATATATTCTTAATTTCATTCCATTGTGTGTATTGGGTGAATGTTGTGAAATTGTTAGATATTACTTGTTAGATATGACTGCACTGTCGCAGCTAGAAACACAAGCACTTCGCTACACCCAATAACGTCTGCTAAACACCTGTGACCAATCAAATTTGATTTGATTTGAGGGAATGTAGCAGATGATTAGTGAATGGAGAGATACGTTTACAAAACTGATGTCAATTACTGAGTTGAAAGCTGCCGTCTCTGTCTCTGCAGCCCACCGTTGAGTGTGTGGACAAGGACGCAGTGAAGGACAAAGACACAGTCAAGGTGGAGCTTTCTTCAGAAACTAGCTGTGTGAGTATCGACATGTTTTACTGTTGTTATGAAATACATCCTTATGGGCTTTTCACATGCCCTATTAGCCTCTGTGGTGTACCACCCGACCAGGTCTCATCTGTTACAGTACAGTATAGTCTAAGCCATTAACAAGGGTATCTCTGGTACAGTTACCCTCCCCCGTCCTCTACCAGTGTATACTGTGCTGTACTCTTTTCCCAACCACAACACTAACAGAGATATCAGCCTGTACCAACCAGCTACCTGTGAGACCAACATACAGACAGAGATAGACAGACAGGAGGAAAACGTTGTGGCCCCTTACCCCTCAATCCTGGTGCCACATTCCTTTATACCCTGGCCCTTATCTGGCTCCCAGCACCTTGGCCCGGGAGGAAGTCTCTGTTTCATTCCACTTAGCCACGGGAAGATTAATACGTCTCAAACTGCTCGTTGGAAATATGGGGCCTGATAAAGGCAGATGTTTTCTCAGATATTCTTTAGCCATTCTAAATCATCCATCCATCTGTCGTCATGGGAGATAAATGAGGAGGAGGACTGATGTCTCCTCCCTGGACGCCTCTGTGGGCTTCAGGGGGGGTCTAAGGTCAGTGGAAGAATAGTAGGGGTGTAGCGTGAGTCGCTGGCAACTGACTAGGTATTCCCCTTTCCCTTTCCATTAAATGAGATCCATTCCAAAGAAGAGGAAAATCTCTCAATGAGAAAAGTCATGTAATGTGGTCTCAAAAAAATGTGCCCTGTAAATTCCCATGAGAAGCAGTCCCTTTTTCTGAAGAACCAGTCAACACTCCCTATAAAATCAGCACCTAATAATAACACAATTGTTATAAAGAACAGAGACATTAGTCTCACTCAAATGTCAATAGAAAACAGCACTCTCGCAGACCTAGCAATAGAAATGCAGACATGGAGTCGTGGTTTAAGAGTGAGGCACGACGGAGAAGGGTGACATCTTACGAGTTCCTACCCGACTTTGCTATTTAGTGACTTTTTTGTGTTTTATCTATACTTTTTTTGTACAGAAAGTTCATACTATTATTACATATGTCAAAGCACTTCTTCTGGACATCAGATTACCAACCTCGATTTCGACTTCAAATCGGACTTCAACTTCTACTAAGCTGTTCCCTTGTTCATGTATGGCCTTAGCCCAAATGACAGGTGATTGGCTAAAGAGTATGGATGACAGGAAGTTAGTGGATACAGTGTTGTTAGACGTTAGTGTTTCTTTTGATGTAATTGATCATGTGCTATTGACAGGTAAACTCAAGTGTTGTGGATTCACATCCACTTCTCTATCCTGGATGGAAAGCTATCTATCCAGAAGAACACAGATTTCTATTAATGGAAGTTTCTCATACAGTATACACCTAAAGCTGTGGGATTCCGCAAGACAGCTGTCTAGGCCCCTTCTGCTACATTTTTACAAATTATTTACCATTTGTAATTTAAAAAGCAAGTGTGGTAATGTATGCTGATGACTACCATGTATAGACAAGAAAATGCATTTACTTTGTCAGGTGATTCAATCTTTGGTCCTGTCACACCTAGAGTAGTGTCCATTAATATGGTCATCTGCAGTAAATATATATCCAGTACCAGTCCAAAGTTTGGATACACCTACTCATTGAAGGTTTTTTCTTTATTTTTACTCTTGTGTTACTATTTTTAGTATACATGTTTTACTCTGCCTTGTTGGGAAGGGTTCGTAAGCAGGCATTTCACAGTAAAGTCTACACCCGTTGTATTCGGCGCATGTGACAAATAACATTTATATTTGAGAGGCCCACTGTGATGAACATAGAGATCCGGAATCCTGCTTTAAAAAGACACTGGTGAGTGAGTGAGTCTCTTCCATTACGCAAAGGCATATGGCGTGGTGAACGCACGGACATAACAGCCTACTGTAATGAACACGATGGAAGACAGAGAGCTAGTTTCAAGTGCAGGGCGCAGCAGGTGTTTATTGTAAAGGACCACGGGAGGAGGCAGGTAGCTGGGCAGAAGGTCATATACAGGGGATCCAAAAAGACAACAGTACAGGCAGGGAAAAGGCTAGTCATGTCGTCCAGGAGATCAGGCAAGAGGTCAATAACAGGAAATCCGATAGGCTAAAATACAGGCAAAAGGCATCGTTAGTGAGGCAGGCAAAAACTATCATACATGGGTGTAAATGACAGGAAACCCAGGGCTCCGAATAGAAGTGTGTCACAAAACAAACAATACCTCACAATGACAGGGTGCAAAGAACTGAACTAAATAGTGTGTGATAATGACATACAGGTGTGTGAACAGGTGATCAGAATTCAGGCGATTGGGATCTGGAGAGTGAGCTACGTTCAGGGGATCTATGTGTTTGAGAGTGTGAGCTGTAAGGTGGGTTGGAAAGTGAGCTGCGTTCAGGGGATCTATGTGTTTGAGAGTGTGAGCTGTAAGGTGGGATGGAAAGTGAGCTGCGTTCAGGAGATCTATGTATTTGAGAGTGTGAGTTGGAAGCAGACGTTACACCTACAGTAACCTTTAACACGCTGCAAGTCTACTGTGAAGCACCTGAGAGGTATCAACACTACAGAGAGGGAGAGAATGCCGAGAGAGAGCATAGTGTACATTTGTGGGAAAGCAGCAGACGGCTGAAATACTGGCGTCATTGTGTGTTTGGTGTGGTGATGTTCAAATGATAGTTCAAATAGTGAGCAAAACGATAGGTTAACGATAACGTTAATCTGAAATGTTTTTCCCATAGTCAGTGACCAAGAGAATCATGGAGGATTCAGCCTGGTGCACAGGAGACTGCAACCTTAAACTGTTCCAGGAGGAGAACTCTAACACACTGGTTTTGACACGCTCTAATGGTAGATTTACCTGTATTGTCTGTCGTACTATAATGTGTTCGATTAATTTTTTAAATATTTTTTTTTGGGGGGGGGGACTTTGAATATTTGAATGATAAGACTATTTGATTATTGGAAATTGAAAGGTGCCTTTTTCACAACTGCCATTTGTCTCTCCCTTAACAGGTGGAGTCAAAGATTTGTCAGAGAGCCTGAACAGCCAAGACATCAAGGACCAGGTATGTATGATCCCTGTTAGCACAAGAGATGGAGTGTTCAATACTGTATTTATTCATGTTATACTATGTTTTCTACACAACTCTGAATGTACTGTGACACGAGTGCCATGACGGCTTTAGTTAGTAGTTTCATAGCAACCTCGATAGCAATTTGTTTATAGGAGAGACACAGCGAGTATAAAGAACCAAACGGGGAAGGGAAACACAAGGCCCCACTTACAAATCACTTTGATTTAATATAAAACCCGGGAGTGAACAGTCCCGTCACCAGGGTGAGGAATATCCCCCAGCTTCCCAGCGTCCCCTTCACCCCAATGACGCCTCTACCAACTGACACAGCTCTGTGATCACAACGCTGGCGAGAGTCCCTCCTCCCCACCATCTCCCTGTGATGTTGTCTTGTCCTGAGTATCCCAGTCTAGGTTACAAACTCTACCTTGGTCCCCTCCTAGATACAGTTATTGAGCCCATTCATTTTAATCACTTGAACAGCCATATTGAAATGTGCCTGGACTAATCATGTCAACTTCTTGCCACTCATTGTGATGCCAATGAGTGAGGCTAAGGTTAAGACGGTTGGTGCTATCATTATTGTCATGCCATGTTTCCAATTGGCTCATTCATCCCCCCTTCTCTCCCCTGTAACTATTTCCCAGGTCGTTGCTGTGAATGAGAATGTGTTCAGTCAACTTACCTGGTAAAATAAGGGTTAAAAAAATAATACAATCAGCAATGGAGTTCAATTGGCAAGAGATCAGGTGGGATCTAGCACATTGGCTAGCAAGCAATCCTAGATTCATGAGCAGAGTAGCTAGCTGCATGTCTTTTATTTTTGGAATGTATTTGCTGCATTGCCACTGGTTAGCAAGGTCACCAATTCATTGCCACTGGCTAGCAAGGTCACCAATTCATTGCCACTGGCTAGCAAGGTCACCAATTCATTGCCACTGGCTAGCAAGGTCACCAATTCATTGCCACTGGCTAGCAAGGTCACCAATTCATTGCCACTGGCTAGCAAGGTCACCAATTCATTGCCACTGGCTAGCAAGGTCACCAATTCATTGCCACTGGCTAGCAAGGTCACCAATTCATTGCCACTGGCTAGCAAGGTCACCAATTCATTGCCACTGGCTAGCAAGGTCACCAATTCATTGCCACTGGCTAGCAAGATCACCAATTCATTGCCACTGGCTAGCAAGGTCACCAATTTGAAAACTGTCAATGTCTTCATAATTTACACTTTACTGAATTCACAATTCGTTTAGCTTTACATATACACTGCTGATGACAAGATTGTGTACGAAGCTAACGTCTCTGCAAGCCAGCAAAAAATCTACCGTCTATGTCGTAAATGTCTCCTTCTTTGACTGCTTTCAGCATCCGTCATCTGCCAATCTTTTTTAGTTAGCTAGCTAACCTTTTGGTGGCCCATTTTGCCCATTTCTGGTCCATCTACCCACCACTCTTTGAACGGCAACTTTCCCTGCGAAATCCAATATGTCTGCCAACTGATGAAAGCCTTTTCATCTGTTTAGATGTTCTGTGTTTTTTGTATGTTTGAAAGTCTAATTGCCTGAGAAATTTTAAATATAACATATTTGCAGTAGGGTCACTATGATTATATAACTCAGTATTAACCAGTCATCTCTGTCTCTTATTTATTTCTCGTTTGTTCATTCTCTCTCTTTCTCTCGTTTGTTCGTTCTCTTGATTTCTTTTCTTTCTCTGTAGCTGGGTGTGGTGAAGGCAGCTCCTCAGTGGGGTAAACACTCTTCCACCGTGCTGGTGTCTCTGCTCATCAGTGGCCTGCTGCTGGCTGCTGCCCTCATCGGAGGCTACTGTCTGAAGAAACACTGCAGACACAACGCCAAGGGCATGAGGCTGGTCAGTCATCGTTGTTAGGCTATTTACTTAGTCAAATCAAATCAAAGTTGTCATGTGTGCCGACTACAACAGGTGTAGACCTTACAGTGAAATGTTTACTTACAGGCTCTAACCAATAGTGCAAAAAAAGGTGTTAGGTGAACAATAGGTAAGTAAAGAAATAAAATAACAGTAAAAAGACAGGCTATATACAGACACTGGTTAGTCAGGCTGATTGAGGTAGTATAGTATGAACACGTAGGGCTATTCACCTGTTTACTGTTGTGGTTGACCGTTGTTTCAATGCATCTAGATTCTAGTTGCAATATGTAGGCTACCCTAGATCTCATTTGTGTATGCCCTTAGGGTGGTACCCATTAGTTGTACTGTATTGTATTGCAGCACTGATTAACCTTGAGCATAAGCCAGAGATGCCCTATCCCCTTATCTGAAGCTCCACCGGGTTAAATTGTCAATGACTTGATGTAGATGGTACACTGTGCAGCTTAATGGAGTTTTTAGCATTGTGTGATTTCAAACAATGTTTTCACTGACCTGTGTTCCATTAATTCAACATGCAATGCTCGGTGCTTTCAATAAAATTGTACATTCCCCAAAAATATAATACACACATTTTTGCAGGCAGGTTTTTCTGTTTCATGATATTTTTAACACTCATACAAATCAAAATGGGAAAATAATCAAAACACTTTATTTTAGAGGAATTGTTGCCAGCCTTGTCATTTGGAAAGTTCTGGCAAACTGTCACAGAGGAACTTTTATAAATTTTTTCATTAAAAAAAATGTAACCTTGATTTATCTAGGCAAGTCAGTTAAGAACAAATTAGCATTTACAATGACGGCCTACACCGGCCAAACCTGGACGATGCAGGGCCAATTGTGTGCTGCTCTGTGGGACTCCCAACCATGGCCGGTTGTGATAGAGCCTGGATTCGAACCAGGGTGTCTGTAGTGACTCCTTTAGCACTAAGATGCAGTGTCTTAGACCGATGCACCACTCGGGAGAACTTACAGTAACACTGTGAGTTCCAGCAGCACACACCCTATATAATGAGATCTATACAGCTGTGTGTAGGGTGCAAAGGTTTCATCTCCTTTCCAAAGAGCTACAGCTGTTGTCACTGAGGTCACATGATAAAAACCCTCACCAGGTATGTGCCATAGAGAGAAACCCAGAGAGTAGAGCCATATTGCGGACGTCACTGCTTTAGTTCAGTCACTACTGTAGCTCAAACCCAACTGCAGCTCAACTCCTCTAAGGGTTGTTTGATACTTTCAATCGACTCCAGTGATTATTAGATTCTAACATTCCAAATCGGTGGTGTGTACTGTATACAGTAGCACATTCTTAAATATATCCATCCACATTTGTTTGTAATAGTCCAGCAGCATGATGTTATGTTGATCGTGTTTGTGTTTGCCCAGGCTGAGGATGCGTACCCAGTGGATGAGGAGAACCAGGGGAACACCCTGGTGTCTGTGGCGCCTCTCAACCCCCTTGAGACCCGGGAGAAGCCCGCTAACGGGGATTCCCAAGAGGCCGCCAAGACCCAGCCCCCTCCCACCAACGGCCACTCCACCGCCAACTTGGCAGACACAGAGCTGTGAAGACCCCACTAGAACCCCTGGAGAAGAATGAAACTTACCCCTCCATCCCTCCAACACCAACCCTTCCCCTCAGAACATGGCAGAACTCCAGCGACCCCCATCCTACAGTGGACATCAAGGACAAACTGCCCCTCATAACCCCAATATAAACACTCCTTCAGACTCTCCATGTCCCCCACTTCTGCTACATACAACTCCATGGTAAAGACAGATAAGATTGATAAG
This sequence comes from Oncorhynchus tshawytscha, assembly GCF_018296145.1. Lineage (NCBI taxonomy): Eukaryota > Metazoa > Chordata > Actinopteri > Salmoniformes > Salmonidae > Oncorhynchus > Oncorhynchus tshawytscha. The sequence continues at coordinate 12,867,453 of NC_056450.1, read as the reverse complement.
GCTTGATACTAATGTGAATGATGATGATAATAATGAGGCCGAGGGCTGTATCCCTGTCCCTTGGATGCTTTCGTCATTCAGGCCTGGAGGTTGGGCCGAGGCAGGACTGGGTGGGGAGGGTTTTACGTTGTTAATCACCACTGGCTCCAAGACGGCGGCTGGGGTCCCATCAACCACGCCATGTGCCCTGCCTGCACGTCATCAGGTTTAAAGCTTCCTTCCAAAAGTCAGTTAACCATAAATAGAAGTAAAGCTTCACGTTCAATTCAAATTGGTCCTTAGACCTTAGTTGATCGCAAAAAAAATAGCAAAAAAAAAGTAACATCCTTAAATCTGTTTACAAAGTTCTGAATGGAATAAAGGAGCGCTCTGAGCTTGTTTGTTCATCTTTGTGCATGCTTGTGTGTTTGTGCTTGTTTTTTTTGTGTATGGGTGTGTATTTGAGCTAGCAATTTTGTGTGCGCAAGACTGTCTGCGTGCGTGTTTTTGCGTGTGTGCACCAGCTATACATTTTTTTTTTTTTCTCAATTTTGTAAAATGACTAGACAAGGTGAAGGCTTAGGGAGTTAGGTCCCCAGTAGTGGTGAGGAGAGGGGTCCTCTTTTGGTGCTTAATCTCACTGCCAATCTGTAGGAGACGAAGCAGGAAATAGTCTCCCCTGCATTACTGCAAGCTGAACCCAGATCAGCCAATGGTCTGACAGGAGGTAGAAAAAGAAGATCCACACCGTGTCACCATGGCAACTGCTGAAAACCACCCCAGACTGATAATGTCTGGGTCACAGTGTAGTGTGTATATAAAGAGGTCAGGTGTGCCAATCCTTTCAAATAAGTCAGTATTATGATATTTTCAATACCTTTTGTAATGGTATCGAATTAGACACTTAATACATAGAGTATTATATTGAACAATGTTATATAATATGCTTCTGTTTGATGTTTTTGTGACTCTTGTGTACTCACACTTGCTTTGTTCTAAGCCACAGAAATCATTTTCACCAGCTTGCCATGCAGACATTCTGTATAGGAAGGAGTGATCATACACAGAAATCATTTTCACCAGCTTGCCATGCAGACATTCTGTATAGGAAGGAGTGATCATACACAGAAATCATTTTCACCAGCTTGCCATGCAGACATTCTGTATAGGAAGGAGTGATCATACACAGAAATCATTTTCACCAGCTTGCCATGCAGACATTCTGTATAGGAAGGAGTGATCATACACAGAAAGTACTTGTAGCTTCTTTTTGTTTTTCATTTTATGTCATACGAATTCTGAGGTTAAGGTGTTGTTTGGGTCTCTTTTAGTGTGTCTGAAACATGTCTTTAGCCTAGTTGCCCATATACGCAGGTAGCCTAGTGATGAGAGTGTTGGACCAGTAACCGAAAGTTTGCTAGATAGAATCCCTGAGCTGACAAGGTAAACATCTGTCATTCTGCCCCTGAACAAGGCAGTTTAGCCACTGTTCCTAGGCAGTCATTGTAAATAAGAAATTTGTTCTTAACCGAGTTGCCTAGTTAAAAAATATACATGTTGCGCAAATGCTTGGCAATACATTTCAGCAGAACTGCATTTAAAACACAGCCCAATCTATTGTTTAAAAGCACATTCGGCATGAATAGCCGGGTGATTTCTCGTTTATAGACCTCTACAAGTAGATGAATTCATATAGTCTACCCTTAAAATCAGGCACTAAGAGGAATGTTACAATTTCCATTATGCATAACATTACATCACTGTTTTTGTTTTATCTAACTGGAGGAATTTGCCATTTAAAAAAACAAACATTTGAGCACATAAGTGTTACCTTACTTTGATTTCTACTTTTCAGAAATGTTCTATATTTTTAACATCCCAAAATTACTGTTAATTCTACTAGCATCATAAATTTCAAGAATGGAAATGGGAAAATAAAAGAATGTTTTTATAAAGTTGACATTTTGATCTAATTCCCAGTGTAAAGAAAAGTTGTAGGCCTCTTAACCATAACTACATGTATCCACTGGTTACCCCCAGTTGCCTTCACTCTGTCTGTCGCCTGCAGTGTTGGAGGGAATGTTGTCGCCTGCAGTGTTGGAGGGAATGTTGTCGCCTGCAGTGTTGGAGGGAATGTTGTCGCCTGCAGTGTTGGAGGGAATGTTGTCGCCTGCCGTGTTGGAGGGAATGTTGTCGCCTGCAGTGTTGGAGGGAATGTTGTCGCCTGCAGTGTCGGAGGGAATGTTGTCGCCTGCAGTGTCGAAGGGAATATACAGTCGTGGCCAAAAGTTTTGAGAATGACAAATATTAATAATGACAAACTGCTGCCTCAGTTTGTATGATGGCAATTTACATATACTCCAGAATGTTATGAAGAGTGATCAGATAAATTGCAATTAATTTCAGTCCCTCTTTGCCATGCAAATGAACTAAATCCCCCCAAAAACATTTCCACTGCATTTCAGCCCTGGCACAAAAAGGACCAGCTGACATGTCAGTGATTCTCTCATTAACACAGGTGTGAGTGTTGACGAGGACTAGGCTGGAGATCACACTGCCATGCTGATCGAGTTTGAATAACAGACTGGAAGCTACAAAAGGAGGGTGGTGCTTGGAATCATTGTTCTTCCTCTGTCAACCATGGTTACATGCAAGGAAACACGTGCCGTCATCATTGCTTTGCACAAAAAGGGCTTCACAGGCAAGGATATTGCTGTCAGTAAGATTGCACCTTAATCAACCATTTGTCGGATCATCAAGAACTTCAAGGAGAGCGGTTCAATTGTTGTGAAGAAGGCTTCACGGCCCCCAAGAAAGTCCAGAAACCGCCAGGACCGTCTCCTAAAGTTGATTCAGCTGTGGGATCGGGGCACCACCAGTACAGAGCTTGCTCAGGAATGGCAGCAGGCAGGTGTGAGTGTATCTGCACGCACAGTGTAGCGGAGACTTTGAGGATGGCCTGGTGTCAAGAAGGGCAGCCAAGAAGCCACTTCTCTCCAGGAAAAACATCAGGGAATGACTGATATCCTGCAAAAGGTACAGGGATTGGACTGCTGAGGACTGGGTTAAAGTCATTTTCTCTGATGAATCCCCTTTCCGATTGTTTGGGGCATTCGGAAAAAAGCTTGTCCGGAGAAGACAAGGTGAGCGCTACCATCAGTCCTGTGTCATGTCAATAGTAAAGCATCCTGAGACCATTCATGTGTGGGGTTGCTTCTCAGCCAAGGGAGTGGGCTCACTCACTTCATTTGTTTGCCTAAGAACAAAGCCATGAATAAAGAATGGTACCAACACATCCTCAGAGAACAACTTCTTCCAACCATCCAGGAACAGTTTGGTGATGAACGATGCCTTTTCCAGCATGATGGAGCAACTTGCCATAAGGCAAAAGTGATAACTAAGTGGCTCGTGGAACAAAACATTGATATTTTGGGTTCAAGGCCAGGAAACTCCCCAGACCTTAATCCCATTGAGAACCTGTGGTCAAACCTCAAGAGGCGGGTGAACAAACAAAAACCCACAAATTCTGACAAGCTCCAAGCATTGATTATGCAAGAATGGGCTGCCATCAGTGTGGCCCAGAAGCTAATTGAAAGCATGAAAAAGAAGGGTCAACACTGCAAATATTGACTCTTTGCATCAAATGAATGTAATATGGCCACGACTGTACACAGACTAGGTTATGGCTGGGGGATTTTTTATTTTTTAAAGCTCAACACCGCTGTAAATCCCATACAGCCAATAAGGTCACACAGCTGGTTTGCATAAGCAGTAGTAATGACATCACTTTCACTGTTTGGGTGGGGCAAAGAAAGCATCCCACAGCTGTCTCTCTGTGTTGGTCGTGATAACCAAGTGCCCGACAGGTTAAGATTGATAGGGAAACCGACAAGTTTATTATTTGCTGTCTCTTTATAGACAGTTTGTAAGATAAGAGAGTAAAATATTGCTCAGCCCACCGTGATATCTACACACCCAAGCTATATTCAGCCTGTACTTTTGGATATAGCACTTTCTGTCAATTTATCTACACGGTTAGTCAACAGATATCTGCCACCATTTACACACCGCTCCCAGTAATCACAAGACACCCATGTGACCCCCCAAAGGGAAAATATTCATCCAAGGCCGTTAGTAAGATTATGAATGTGCCCTCATACCAAGAGCCAATGTGTCACAGACACTAGACAAAAGCAAGGCAATGCCTGGGGACAGTCTAATCAACAACTCTGACTTTATACAGATATGCCTTTGTCCAGAAGAGGAGTATAAAACAGTATATGACAGTGGAGAGGCAGTATTACAATCACAGTACACAGTAGAGCCATAGTTTATTAGAATGACAGTATTCTCAGGCACCATAGCTTAGAACACATAAAAGCATGAACATTCTGTCTGTAAATCCGTCTCTCTACTGTTATCTTTTGTATCATCAATAATATTGGCAGGAAAGTAATATTGGCAGGAATCTTGCTCCATATTGAGAAATTGCTGCATGATTTAAACATGATTTCACCAGGTCATTTTTCTGTAGAGGTGAGGCAACGTTCGGAGAGAAGACATCTATATTTTACCGGACAGATGTGTCTGGGCTGGGGTGGAGCTGAGTTTTGTATTTATTGTGTGGGAGGACCAGAGGAACCCACCCATGTGAGACAAACGAACGACTGCCCCCTCTCGGAAGTTCAAGGCCGACCGCGGTACTGCAGGCATTGTTAACAGAAAGCAGTAAATGGGGAAAAAAAGTCGATCTTCATTGTTCATCTTCGTGTAAATAAATAAAACATTCAAAGACAATCATGTTACCAATTGTTATTTCTAATAAATCAGATGTCCTTGAACCGATTATTTTAAAATCGCACACAGAAGTAGTTATAAGGATAATTTAGTTGCTAATGGCAGCCTGCAGTACCCCGGTATGCCTTCAACGTGAGTTAACCAATGAGAGGCAGCAGCACTGAGTTAGCCTGCAACGTTACGGCCACTTCAAGCCATTCACTCCTCCCTTTCACATTTATACCACTCCATCCCTCTAACCCGGCCCTGTGTGTGACTAGGGTAGTCAGAGATTATGAACACATCTCAACTGGCTGTTTTCATGGCGGGCGGGTCTCCCTTGGTGTAGACACAGCTGTGCGGCACGTCATGTTTTTCCTCTTCCTGCCAAGACGCGCCCCTGACACCCCATCTCCCCTCACTGATGGTAAAATAATATCCGTCAGGAATGGAGGGAGAGGGGAGAGGACAGGCCCGTAGCAGGTAAATCTGGCCCATAGGATTAGTGTCGCCAATACGTAATGGCAGGGAAGACTGATGATTCAAACTGTCAAGTAAAAATGAACAAAATCGTTCCCTAATCCCACTGATATTTTTTTAGGACTATGTAATGTTATAGTAGTTACATACTACACACAGACTAAGGCATAGTTTCTCAAGGAATAGTGTGGCAGCACAAGTATGTATCGTCCCTTCAATTACTCACCAGTAGTCATTGAAGGTGGAGTCATGGCAACAACAACTGAAAATAATCAAAAGAGCTCCTATTTTAGATACGGGTGTGTTCGTAAATTCAATCTAGAGTGACAGAGTGCCCTCTGGGCATGCGTAAAATCAGAGCTTTGTCAGATTGTCCATTCATAAATGCAGAGCGTTGTTCAGAGCGCACACTGGATGCTGTGGCGGAGGAGTAGGGTTGATCCTCACAACCGCAGTCAAGCACCCAACGCTAACGTGGGCTAGCTACTTCCATACACAATTTGTACTCGCCCTTGCAGAGCTGGTTAGGGTGTTTTCATGTTATCTAGCGCGTTGGTGACTGTAACTGCTGCTGGCAACATTTTAATTACGCCTTTTGCCGACTTCACTGACACCGGCCATATTCAATTGGTGTTGAGCGTTCGTAAATGAATCGGTTATCCTGCGCTCTGGCTCTGAAATCGGAGTAGATAGCCAGAGTGAATTTACGAAAGCACCCTACTTCTTGAAATTTATCTCAGCATCAAACACCCTCTTCGTGTGCCGGACGTAATTGCGTTACATCCCGAGCTTCATTTTGAGCCGGATCCACCTCTCAGGTTTGGAATGTTTCGTTCCGGAACCTATTTGCCAGTATCCTGTATGTCTCCTGACATTAAACATAATTTTCATTGTTTCTAATCCGAGTTGCCTCCTCTGTAATTCTGATACCCCTTAAAAATATGTAGACTAATGTGAAAACGTTCATTTTCAGCCTGCGCCTGATATTCTAAGAATTGTTATATTTTGGGCCAGCCCAGGTTTATGATTTGCGCAACATTGTAGCCTAGAGACCAACTCGCGGCAGTGGCTGTTGTGTGAGAGAGAAGCCTGCCTGTATCACTCACAGAACCAGAATGAGATTAACTTTCTATGATCTCTCTCCCTTTATCTACTCTGATAGACATGAACCTGCAACTCTCATCTCTCCAGCGTTGCACTTCATCATGTATTTCATTGTAGAATCATAGCCATGGGAAGGGTACTTCATCATTTATTTCATTGTAGAATCATAGCCATGGGAAGGGTACTTCATCATTTATTTCGTTGTAGAATCATAGCCATGGGAAGGGTACTTCATCATTTATTTCATTGTAGAATCATAGCCATGGGAAGGGTACTTCATCATTTATTTCGTTGTAGAATCATAGCCATGGGAAGGGTACTTCATCATTTATTTCGTTGTAGAATCATAGCCATGTTAAGGGCACTTCATCATTTATTTCATTGTAGAATTATAGCCATGTGAAGGGTGCTGGACAAGTGCTGCAGCACCCCTGATAAATTGGAATAAATTTGCCAAAGTTCAAATCAAAATCAAATAACATTTTATTGGTCACATACACATGTTTAGCAGAAGTTATTGCGGGTGTAGCGAAATTCTTGTGTTTCTAGCTCCAACAGTGCAACATAATCTAACAAGTAATATCTAACCATTTCACAACAATACACACACAACACACACAATTTTAAAGTAAAGGAATGGATACAGAATATATAAATATTTGGACTAGCAATGTCAGAGCGGCATAGACTAAAATAGAGTAGGATAGAATAGAATACAGTATATACAGTGCCTTGCGAAAGTATTCGGCCCCCTTGAACTTTGCGACCTTTTGCCACATTTCAGGCTTCAAACATAAAGATATAAAACTGTATTTTTTTGTGAAGAATCAACAACAAGTGGGACACAATCATGAAGTGGAACGACATTTATTGGATATTTCAAACTTTTTTAACAAATCAAAAACTGAAAAATTGGGCGTGCAAAATTATTCAGCCCCCTTAAGTTAATACTTTGTAGCGCCACCTTTTGCTGCGATTAGAGCTGTAAGTTGCTTGGGGTATGTCTCTATCAGTTTTGCACATCGAGAGACTGAAATTTTTTCCCATTCCTCCTTGCAAAACAGCTCGAGCTCAGTGAGGTTGGATGGAGAGCATTTGTGAACAGCAGTTTTCAGTTCTTTCCACAGATTCTCGATTGGATTCAGGTCTGGACTTTGACTTGGCCATTCTAACACCTGGATATGTTTATTTTTGAACCATTCCATTGTAGATTTTGCTTTATGTTTTGGATCATTGTCTTGTTGGAAGACAAATCTCCGTCCCAGTCTCAGGTCTTTTGCAGACTCCATCAGGTTTTCTTCCAGAATGGTCCTGTATTTGGCTCCATCCATCTTCCCATCAATTTTAACCATCTTCCCTGTCCCTGCTGAAGAAAAGCAGGCCCAAACCATGATGCTGCCACCACCATGTTTGACAGTGGGGATGGTGTGTTCAGGGGTGATGAGCTGTGTTGCTTTTACGCCAAACATAACGTTTTGCATTGTTGCCAAAAAGTTCAATTTTGGTTTCATCTGACCAGAGCACCTTCTTCCACATGTTTGGTGTGTCTCCCAGGTGGCTTGTGGCAAACTTTAAACAACACTTTTTACGGATATCTTTAAGAAATGGCTTTCTTCTTGCCACTCTTCCATAAAGGCCAGATTTGTGCAACATACGACTGATTGTTGTCCTATGGACAGAGTCTCCCACCTCAGCTGTAGATCTCTGCAGTTCATCCAGAGTGATCATGGGCCTCTTGGCTGCATCTCTGATCAGTCTTCTCCTTGTATGAGCTGAAAGTTTAGAGGGACGGCCAGGTCTTGGTAGATTTACAGTGGTCTGATACTCCTTCCATGTCAATATTATCGCTTGCACAGTGCTCCTTGGGATGTTTAAAGCTTGGGAAATCTTTTTGTATCCAAATCCGGCTTTAAACTTCTTCACAACAGTATCTCGGACCTGCCTGGTGTGTTCCTTGTTCTTCATGATGCTCTCTGCGCTTTTAACGGACCTCTGAGACTATCACAGTGCAGGTGCATTTATATGGAGACTTGATTACACACAGGTGGATTGTATTTATCATCATTAGTCATTTAGGTCAACATTGGATCATTCAGAGATCCTCACTGAACTTCTGGAGAGAGTTTGCTGCACTGAAAGTAAAGGGGCTGAATAATTTTGCACGCCCCATTTTTCAGTTTTTGATTTGTTAAAAAAGTTTGAAATATCCGATAAATGTCGTTCCACTTCATGATTGTGTCCCACTTGTTGTTGATTCTTCACCAAAAAATACAGTTTTATATCTTTATGTTGGAAGCCTGAAATGTGGCAAAAGGTCGCAAAGTTCAAGGGGGCCGAATACTTTCGCAAGGCACTGTACATATGAGATGAGTAGTGCAAAATATGTAAACATTATTAAAGTGAGCTTGGAGGGTACTATGGTGTTGAATGCTGAGTAATAGTCAAAAAGTGACTAGTGTTCCATTATTACAGTGGCCAGTGATTTCAAATCTATGTATATAGGCAGCAGCCTCTAAGGTGCTTGAGATAGAAGCTGTTTTTCAGTCTCTCGGTCCCAGCTTTGATGCATCTGTACTGACCTTGCATTCTGGATGATAGCGGTGTGAACAGGCAGTGGCTCAGGTGGTTGATGTCCTTGATGAAAATGTTGGCCTTCCTATGACATCGGGTGCTGTAGGTGTCTTGGAGGGCAGGTAGTTTCCTCCCGGTGATGCGTTGTGCAGACCTCACTACCCTCTGGAGATATGCGTTTGCGGGCGGTGCAGTTGCCATACCAGGCGGTGATACAGCCCGACAGGATGCTCTCAATTGTGTATCTGTAAAAGTTTGTGACTGTTTCAGGTGCCAAGACAAATTTATTCTGCCTCCTGAGGTTGAAGAGGTGCTTTTGCACCGCCTTCACCACACTGTCTGTGTTGGTGGACCATTTCAGTTTGTCATTGATATGTATGCCGAGGAACTTGAACTTTCCACCTTCTCCACTGCGGTCCCGTCGATGTACTCCCTCTGCTGTTTCCTGAAGTCCACGATCATCTCCTTCATTTTGTTGCCGTTGGGTGAGAGGTTATTTTCCTGGCATCACACTCCCAGGGCCCTCACCTCCTCCCTGTAGGCTGTCTCGTTATTGTTGGTAATCAGGCCTACTACTGTTGTGTCATCTGCAAACTTGATCATTGAGTTGGAGGCGTGCGTGGCCACGAAGTCATGGGTGAACAAGGAGTACAGGAAGGGGCTGAACACGCACCCTTGTGGGGCCCCCCATGTTGAGGATCAGCAAAGTGGAGGTGTTGTTTCCAACATTCACCACCTGGGGGTCGGCCCATCAGGATGTCTAGGACCCAGTTGCACAGGGCAGGTTTCAGACCCTGGGCCCCAAGCTTAATGATGAGCTTGGAGGGTACTATGGTGTTGAATGCTGAGTTATAGTCAATGAACAGCATTCTTCCATAGGTATTCCTCTTGGCCGCATAGCACAGTGTTATCCTCAAAGCGAGTGAAAAAGATGTTTAGCTTATCCGGGAGCAAGACGTCGGTGTCCGCGACGTGTCAGGTTTTCCCTTTGTAATCCGTGATGGTCTGTAGTCCCTGCCACATAAGTCTTGTCTATGAGCCGTTGACTTGCTACTCCACTTTGTCTCTGTGCTGACGTCTTGCCTGTTTGATTGTCTTACGGAGAGAATAACTACACTGTTTGTATTCTGCCATATTCCCAGTCACCTTGCCATGGTAAATGCGGAGGTTCGCACTTTCAGTTTTGCGCAAATCCTGCCATCTATCCACGGTTTAGGAATTGGGTATGTTTCAATATTCACAGTGGGTACAACATCTCCTATACATTTCCTGATAAACTCAGTCACCCGTATCTGTGTATTCGTCAATATTATTGTCAGAGGTTACCCGGAACATATCCCAATCCGCATGATCAAAACAATCTTGAAGCGTGGATTCCGATTGGTGTTATAGAATTACCGCCGTATGTTCATAAATAAATTAAATAATTCAGAGTAAAACATCAGGAGTAGATCTATAATTTACCCACAGAGGATCAATAGCTTATTTGTTCTAAAAATAGCCTAGCTATGGATTGTGTGTAGACCAATCACAAGGCATTGACTACAGTCAGGAACACTTGGAAAACCTGTCAGTGAACAAACAGCATGTGGCCAAAATGACATGGAATTGCATGAAATGCGTTGATTAAAGTGCCTCCACTCTAATGCGCTAGTCTAGACCCCTATTCACATGGGACAATATGCATGCAATGCTTTAATATGAAGGGGATTTTCCGGTACCTCAGAGCTCCCAGGTCACCCCCCTCTCGCGCTCACTCTTTGTTCTGGCACCTCCAGATTTACAAATTAAGTACTGTTTACATCATGGCCACCCATGCTCGGGAGTGTCCCATTAGGAAGGAATGTTTACCAACTTCCTGTTTCTCTGGGACTGTGTTCCCTGTTGGCCTGTTGATGTTGACTCAGAGCTTATCTCTCGGCAGTGTAGACTCAACATCTGGCTTGACAGAGCAGGGCAGGATAACCTCTGGCAAGAACCCTTTCCACAGCTACAGAACAGATGTCCACGTAGTGTCTATCTGAGACCCTCCCCTGGTACGCTGTATGCAAATGGGAGAGGGTTTTATTTTTACCTAGGAGTTGATGGAGAACTTGAAATTCTTTCTAGAGGAAATTGGCATTTCGCTGGTTATTGGATAGTGGTAATGTAGTACAACAGATAAGGATATGTTTTATCCTTTATGAACATTTTAGTTGATACATGGCACTGCTTTATGATAATAACGATTGGCTCAGGAGACAAATATGAAATCATTTAAATGGCAATGTCATTCCCTCACTTGACTATACAATAACAGTCACCATATGGAAACATCTGGTAAACACCTTTAATGGCAGTAGAGATGCATATAATGATTGAAATCAATGGGGAAATCCATAGAGTTCTCTCAAGCTCCAAAATATGTTACACTGTAGTCATGAGGCCAAACAATAAGGCGTAGAAACAGAATCCCAATCGGCCAATCTCAGTTTTCTAAAGCAAGGAGTCAATGAGGCGGGAACAACGGCTGCTAACGTGCAGGCGGGATATCTGCAGAGTCAGGGGAGTCTAGAACGGTCTGGCTGTGTTCTCACTCTGTTTAGCCCTGAGAAAGCAACCTCTCAGACCCTCAGTCTGTTTCAACAAATCTGTAGTTGCAGTGTGGAGGGCGGAGAAGAGAACAGATTATAAAAGAGTTCTTTCATCAGGAACACAATATAGGCTGTCAGTTTGCTAGCCTAGGATCAGGTGCTTTTATAACCGAAGGAAATGTCTCATTTTGACAGGGCCTTTCTTTTTTGGGGAAATACCATTCCAAATTGGCACAGAGAGGTTTACTGTAATGAGCTACAATATGAATCAACATCAGCATAGAGCTGTAGGAACGCTTGTATCAGCTGGCCATTGAGAAGAGAAAAGCACGTCACGGTCTCATTTCAGAGGGGGGAAAGTAGACATACATTTTTAGGCAAGTCAGTGAAGAACAAATTCTTATTTTCAAAGACAGCCTAGGAACAGTGGGTTAACTGCCTTGTTCAGGGGCAGAACAACAGATTCTTACCTTGTCGGCTCAGGGATTTGATCTCGCAACCTTTCAGTTATTAGTCCAACACTCTAACCACTAGGCTACCCGCTGCCTCTACATCTTAACCGGAAGGTCAGCTAAGGACAAAATAACTGCAGCAAATAGATGTCTGATTATACACGGCGTGATGCCATGATGCCTAATATATGTGGAACTTAATCTGACCGCTACCCTGACATGGTTAACCTTTAGTTGGGAATGGGGATCAATGTGTCCAACCCAGCCCCCACCGCCTGCACCCACCCAGACATTGGACAGTTATTTTGCAGATGTTATCACAGGTGCAGCAAAATGCTTTTGTTTCTAGCTCCAATAGTACAGTAATACCTAACAACACAAAACAATACACATTAATCCCCAAAATAAAAAGAACGAGCCGTCAGAGTCCGGAATAGAAATATACTCTGAGTGTATAAAACATTAGCAACACCTTCCTAATATTGAGTTGCACCCCTTTTTCCGCTCAGAACAGCCTCAGTTCATCGGGACATGGACTCTACAAGGTGTCGAAAAGCAATCCACAGGGACGCTGGCCCATGTTGACGCCAATGCTTCCCACAGTTGTGTGAAGTTGGCTGGGTGTCCTTTGGGTGGTTGGTGGACTATTCTTGATACACACGGGAAACTGTTGAGCGTGAAAACCTCAGCAGCGTTGCAGTTCTTGACACCCTCAAACCTGTGTGCTGGGCACCTACTACCGTACCCCGTTCAAAGGCACTTAAATCTTTTGTCTTGCCCATTCACCCACCGAATGGCACACAATCCATGTCTCTATTGTCTCAAGGCTTAAAAATCCTTCACTTTACCTACACTGATTGAGGTGGATTTAACAAGTAATAGCAAGAAAGGATCGTAGCTTTCACTTGGATTCACCTGGTCGGTGGTGAAAAGAGCAGCTGTTCCTAATGTTTGTACACTCAGAATACATGTACATGATGGCGTGTATAGACAGTATACGAATAGAAAAGGTGTGTGCAGCAGTAGTTAAGATGAGCCTTGACTAGATACAGTATATGCAGTGCCTTCAGAAAGGATTTATTTTGTCCACATTTTGTTGTGTTACAACTTGAATAAGACGTGCATTACTGAACTATACACACAACACCCCATAATGTCAAAGGGATTTCATCACGAGGCCAATGGTTACAGAGTTGAATGGTTGTTATATGAGAAAACTGAGGATGCACAGACAACATTGACCACATTGACGTGTGTACAGTATTCCGGATAGTAGGTCATATCCCGTTTAAGGTCTTATTCGGGATAAGCAGTTTACATGCACCTTTTATATCCTTCTCATGAGTATCATTGTATCCATGAATAAACAGAATATTCCTAATTTAATTATGGATTAAATGGAACAGTAATTGAAATATAGACAATGACAGTAGGCCTATAACTTCTCATATGTAGAGTAATATAATATTAACTCCTGCAGAATTAGGCTATGTATTTCCTGCAGTGAAATTATAAAATAATTGCTATTTTTGTCTCAGTAACAGGATTGGCGAAATATGATTGATTTATTTCAGCATGCGAATGACTGTGTAATGTGTTGTCTTTGACACTGTTATGCAAACAGACAGTATTTCAACCACATAAAATACAGTATGTACCTAAGACAAACTGAAGTCTTATCGGAAACGCATTTGGTTTTCTCAGCTTTAATTTCCTTAAAACGGGTCAAACTGATGACATTTGGACATTTTGCACAGGACCAACCTTTCCACTGTTTTGGAGTTTTCTCCCCGGTCTTAAACGAAACAGACAACTTTACCGCTGTTAACTAGATTACTATCGATTCATTCTATCGATGATGACATTATTCTGGTGAGCACTACTTAATTTATGCTTCTAGGTTAACAAGTTATGACAGAAGAGAAGCTGCATGTATCAAACTATAGTGGACAAACAAATGGCCAGTAGTAAATTATAGTAAATTCATTATAGTAGGTTAAATCATTTTGGAATTATTGTGGTGGAGCGAACTGCACATCAAATCAATCAAATCAAATATATTTATATAGCCCTTCGTACATCAGTTGATATCTCAAAGTGCTGTACAGAAACCCAGCCTAAAACCCCAAACAGCAAGCAATGCAGGTGTAGAAGCAATTTACATTATGGGGTGTTGTGTGTATAGTTCAGTAATACATGTTTTATTCAAGTTGTAACACAACATGTATCCTACTTTATGAAGTGATTTGCTTGACAACCAGATGAAAACATCATCACACAACAAACATGGTATGTGAAACAGCCTGTGCAGACCACAAAAACAACAGTAAACAGGATAAGATGTTTCATGCCACAGTATCCCATCTTAGATCAGCTTATCCCAAGGACCTTATCCGGGTTCCTCATAACCGGGATATTGTTGTAAACAGGATATGATGTGTATATGCGTCAAATCAAAAACAGAATACTTATCCTGAAGTATTAGTATCCTGAATAATAACGGTATATTGGTGTGCATGTAAACGTGGTCTTTGTAGTTACTCCGCAATACTAATCTAAATGAAAAGAAGAAAGCCTGTACAGAATAAAAAATATTCTAAAAAATGCATCCTGTTTGCAACAAGGCACTTAAGTAAACAATGTGGCAAAGAAATTATATTTTTGTCCTGAATAGAAAGTGTGATATTTGGGGCAAAACCAACACAACATATTACTGAGTACCACTCTTCATATTTTCAAGCATGGTGGTGGCTGCATCATGTTATGGGTATGCTTGTCATCGGCAAGGACAAGGGAGTTTTTTAGGATAAAAATAAACGGAATACAGCTATAAACAAAGGCAAAATCCTAGAGGAAAATCTGGTTCAGTCTGCTTTCCAACAGACATTGGGAGACGAATTCACATTTCAGCAGGACAATAACCTAAAACATAGAATCAAATCTACACTGGAGTTGCTAACCAAGACGACATTGAATATTCCTGAGTGGCCTAGTTGCAGTTTTGACTTAAATCACCTTGAAAATCTATGGAAATACTTGAAAATGTATGTTTAATAACAATGATCAACAATCAACTTGACTGAGCTTGAAGAATTTATGAAAGACTAATGGGCAAATATTGAACTATCCAGGTGTGCAAAGCTCTAAGAGACTTACCCAAAAAGGCTCTTAGCTCGAGACCTCCAGTGCACCTCCACGGCCCAGTGTATCCGATGCCTCGGCCAAGGACAAGGCCTCCTGTATGTCTCCCCAGCCTGGTGAATCCTGTGCCTGCTCCCAGAGCCAGGCCTCCTATGTGTCTCTCCACTCCAGTGATGATCCATGGCAAGAAGCCTCCAGTGATGATCCATGGCACGAAGCCTCCAGTGATGATCCATGGCACGAAGCCTCCAGTGATGATCCATGGCACGATGCCTCCAGTGATGATCCATGGCACGAAGCCTCCAGTGATGATCCATGGCAAGAAGCCTCCAGTGATGATCCATGGCACGAAGCCTCCAGTGATGATCCATGGCACGAAGCCTCCAGAGACGGCCTCCAGTCCGGAGCCTCCAGCGACGTTCTCCAGTCCGGAGCCTCCAGCGACGTTCTCCAGTCCGGAACCCCCAGCGACGGTCTCCAGTCCGGAGCCCCCAGCGAGGATGCCCAGTCCGGAGCCCGCAACGAAGGTCCCCAGTCCGGGGCCCGCAACGAGGGTGCCCAGCCAGGGTCAGCGGCGAGGATCCCCGCACCAGAGGCACCACCAAAGTGGGGGGAGCCAGAGGCGGAGGGGGGTTTACGTCCCGCACCAGGGCCGCCGCCATAAAGCCCATCCAGACCCTCCCCTTTAGAGTCAGGTTTTGCGGGCGGAGTCTGCACCCTCTTTGGGAGGGGGGTACTGTCACGCTCTGGCCATAGAGAGGCTTTTTATTCTCTATTTTGGTTAGGCCAGGGTGTGACTAGGGAGTAGGAAAACATGGAGGATGCGGAGGACGGCTGTGACCTCCTGATCAAGGCTAAGATCCAGCTGGAGGCCAAGGTCAAAGAGATGATGGAGAGGCTGGAGGACGAGGAGGGGATGAATGCCTGCGTGCTCGCCAAGAAACGCAAGCTAGAGGATGAGTGTGCTGAGCTGAAGAAAGACATTGATGACATAGAGATAACCATGACCAAGGTGGGAAGTTGACTTTGTTTAGGGCACATAGCCTTTAGCCTCACGTAGTGTTTATTATTTTGTTCAGCGTCTTTTCAAATAAAGAGAAAATGTACGCTCACCACGCTGCACCTTGGTCTAGTTCTTTCGATGGCCGTGACAAAGTGTGTAAAACAGTATGTAAACATTATTTAAGTGACCAATGTTCAATGTCTATGTACATAGGGCAGCAGTCTCTAAGGTGCAGAGTAGAGTACCGGGTGGTGGCCAGCTAGTAACAGTGACTAAGTTCAGGGCAGGGTACTGGACGGAGGCCAGTTAGTGGTAACTATTTAACAGTCTGCTGGCCTTGAGATACAGTAGGAGTTGTTTATCGGTCTCTCTTCACAGCTTTGATGCAACTCTACTGTCTCCGCCTTCTAGATGGTAGCAGGGTAAACAGGCCATGGCTTGGGTGGCTGAGGTCCTTGACGATCTTATGGTTTTCCTCATTCATTGGGCTGATCGTATCACCCTCTGGAGAGCCCTGCGTTTACCGTGAAACAGCCTGACAGGATGCTCTCTGGTACATCTGTAGAAGTTCATGAGAGTCTTAGGGGCCAAGACTAATTTCTTCAGCCTCTTGCCTCGCTGTTTCACCTTCTTCACCACACTGTCTGTGTGGGTGGACCATTTCAGATTGTCAGTGATGTGCACTCTGAGGAACTTGAAGCTTTTCATCCTCTCTACTGCGGCCCCGTTGACGTGGATGGGGGCGTGTTCTCTCTGCTGCTCCTGAAGTCCACGATCAGCTCCTTGGTTTTGTTTACGTTGAGAGAGAGGTTATTGTCCTGGCACAACCACCAGGGCCCTCACCTCCTCCTTGTAGGCTGCCTTGTCGTTGTTGGTAATCAGGCCTACCACTGTTGTGTCGTCTGCAAACTTGATGATTGATATGGAGATGTGAATGGTCATACAGTCATGGGTGAACAGGGAGTACAGGAGGGGGCAGAGCACGCACCCTTGTGGGGCCCTGTTGAGGATCAGAGTAGCGAAGGTGTTGTTGCCACCTGGGGTCGACCCGTCAGGATGTCCAGGACCGAGTTACACAGGGTGGCGTTCAGACCCGGGGTCCCGAGCTTAGTGATGAACTTGGTGTTGAAGGCTGAGCTGTCGTCGATGAACATCATTCTTACATTGGTATTCCTTTTGTCCCGATGAGATGGGGAGTGTGCAGTGCTATGGCGATTGCGTCATCCGTCAATCTGTTGGGGCGGTATGCAAATTGTAGTGGGCCTAGGGTGTTGGGTAAGGTGGAGGTGATATGATCCTAAACTAGCCTCTCAAAGCATTTTATGATGACAGAAGTGAGTGCTATGGGGTGATAGTCATTTAGTTCAGTTACCTTCACTTTCTTGGGTATAGGAGCAATGGTGGACGTCTTGAAGCATTAAGGGACAACAGACTGGGATAGGGAGAGATTGAATATCTCCAGCCAGCTGGTCTGCACATGCTCTGAGGACGCGGCTAGGGATGCCGTTTTGGTCGGCAGCCTTGCGAGGGTTAACACGCTTAAATGTCTAACTCACGTCTGTCACAAAGAAGGAGAGCTAACAGTCCTCATGAGCGGCGGTGGCCTGCGTCGGCGGCACTGTGTTTACCTCGAAGAGGGCGAAGAAGGTGTTTAGCTTGACCAGGAGCAAGGCATTGGTGCCCACGATGTGGCTGCTTTTCCCTTTATAATCCTTGATTCTCTGGAGTCCCTGCCATACGTCTCATTAGTACCGTTAGTGGTCATTTTTGCAAGGATATACCAGTAGTGGAGCATGCTCTGGAAAGCTTGATCCAAAGATCTAGGCAGAGACTATTTAAGGTACAGTAAATCTTTAATACAAGCAGCTGTAGGGGAGAGATCTGTCTCTCTGATCACAGATCAGGGAAGGACTCGGTGGGGAGATGGTTGGATGTCCCTCGTATAGAGGGAGGTGATAATACAATCATATCGGTTACACAACAGTTATTTTATACAAGCAACAGTTCCAGAACCCAATGGCCTTGTGTTAGGGTGCAACAGTCTATGAAATACAGTTCGTCACAGTTCACCACAGCACAGAGTATAAACCTTGAGAAGTTACAACAGCTCACCCCAAATTCCGCCACCACAATGCCTTTCCAAACCTGAGAGGGTTAATGAAATGGAGAGATACGCTGTAGCTGGCTCACATTCACATAATTTGACCCCTGTGACAGGGCTGGAATGTCCCACTGTACATCATACACATACTGTGTATGGTTAAAACACACAGGCACACCTCACACATAAATACATATACACACACACACATGCACACTTACACACACTCAACAATATCCAACAGAAACACAGCTGTGACATAGTAAGATATCCGCCAAACTAAACGCAGCATGGCAGATTTTCTCAAGAGATATCCACCCCCCCCAATGGTGAGGATGAGATCCATTAAAAGGGTGAGAGCGACATAAAGAAGCTAGTCTGGGTCCCCAGTGACTGGTCTGAGCACATGAGGGACGGGCCAGACACATCCACCCCAACCCCAGCCAAACACTGTCCTATCCTGTCAACTCTCTCTCTCTCTCTCTCACACACACATACACGGGGGTGCAACATTAATCTGTTAATGTGTTTAATGTGAAACTATCTATTTGACCTAGACCGTTTGTCTGTATGTATTGATATGTTGGCTATGTGTGCCTTTTGTTTAAAAAAAAAACATCAATGTATGTAGTTCTGTCTTTGAGCTGTTGTTTATTACTGTTCTGTATTATGTAATGTTTCATGTTTTGTTTCATGTTTTGTGTGGAGTAGCTGCTGTTATTGCAACAGCTAATGGGGATCCTAATAAAATACCAAACACCAAAATAGTGGCTGTTGGTTTTATTCGTAAAACAGAGAGAGATTTTACACAAGGAGCCCTCTCTCCACATACCACTGGAGGCCACGGTGAGGGGCGGGATAACTGGACAAACAGTTCGGTTTCGGAAAGGGTAGTAGTTGGTATTCACTAACATTGGACCTTCTGATCTTTCTACCATTTTTCCCGCCTTCACATAGGAGACAGACTGAACTGCCCTGGTTTTGGCAACCTCCAACTCTTTCACCATATTTGGACATTACAAGGATGTTGCCTCATGCTCTCCACCACAGTTACATCACTTTATTAATTTGCCACTCTCTTCTGTTACTTTACTCAGCGCTTTCTCCGCCACTGTGGATGTTTTAACTGGGTTCACAAAGTGGGGCGTACATAATCCCAGAAAACGTACTCCTTCCAGATACGATGGGGAATTATAAACAGTAGCCATTTTCTTTCTCAGATAAGATGACAATGAGCTATGTAGCATAAATATCCGGTGCAATGTTTGTTGTACACTGTCCCTGTCAAGTTAAAAGACATGTAATTGTATTGTTTGCATTAGACATCACATCCAAGTGACGAGTGTTGGGTTGCATAAGTGATACAAACATATGTTTCACACAAAGCAGAAGTCCTCTGATGTGAATGAAAATCTATGAGGAAGCTCCCTGTTAAAGCACATCTGTTGTGAGGAACAAGAAATCATCTGGAAAACATTGTCTCTTTCTCTCCACTGTGATTCAATGTTACACTCAACCAAGTTGATTTCCTTTGGCCCTCAAGTCAAACACTGGTCCATGATACACTGTCTGAGGCGCCACACATTCATTTATCTCCACATTTCATTTCTGCCTAATTGTTGTAATGTAGCCTAATATTGACATGAATTTTTCTGAAGTATTTTCTTAGACACTAATCAAGTAAAACTGTGAAAGACTGCGTCAGCGCATTAGTATAGGCCAAAAGCCACGAAAGATATGGCAACACAACGAGAGAGAACAGCACTGTTCACTGTTCCACAAGCAATAGAATGTCCTTCAAACCAGGATTTCTATCCTTGGGAGAGTACGCCCCCTTCTGTACTAATGGCCGCTCTACCTTTTTGTAAGGGTTTCAATAGGTTATTATTGAAAGGGAAAACTGAAAGAAACGAGTTAATTTCATTAGCATAATGACACATTGTAATTATTATTTAATCAGAGGTGTAGTTTATGGACAGGTAGAACTATTGTTTTATTGGGCAGTAGGCCTAGGCCTATGATAGGCTACTACTCTAATTGCGCTTCACCATCATCGTACAAATAAATCAAAAACATCGTGTACAGTACAGACTGGTAAAATGGCTACATTTTAACGTGTGACAGTTCCAAACGTATTTAAACATGCGTCAAAAGCATGTGATTCCAGACGACGCGCCATTACGTTTTTGTACAGCAGCCAATCCAAAAGCAGGGGTGTGTGAGAGGGCGTGGTTTGAATGGGGCGCTCTGGAAAATTCGATGGATTAACTAGTTTTAAAAGGAAACGTCTTGAAATAAAGGATCCAGGGACCAATGCCAGGATCATGTATTGTTGTCCAGAATGTCTACAGGACTTGCTATATGTGCGACATAGGTGAGTCCTTTCTGGCCAAGAGGGATGAAGCATGGATCATCATCACACACCACCATGGCTGCAGCCTACTGTCATTGTCAACGTCCCAGGTTATCACAGGTGACATTTTAAAAAATGTTTACATGTAGATAATCAGGAAATAATTGCTCACATTTGTATTGCGCACTCCAAAATGTCTGGGTAACT
This sequence comes from Oncorhynchus tshawytscha, assembly GCF_018296145.1. Classification (NCBI taxonomy): domain Eukaryota; kingdom Metazoa; phylum Chordata; class Actinopteri; order Salmoniformes; family Salmonidae; genus Oncorhynchus; species Oncorhynchus tshawytscha. Next base: position 12,846,713 of record NC_056450.1, on the reverse strand, counting down.
CTTCTATAGTCTTCAAGCAGTTCCTGTTTCTAATATTTTATTCATGTTCATAGACGAGTCAGTCTTGACGTGTAGGCTATGGGGTTATGAAACAGTTGTTACGAAATATTTTTACAGTACGAATAAGCTGCTGCGTACAAATGTATGATCGCATAGTAAAAATGTGCGTTTTTACAAGGGAATAGTTAAATAAACTAATTGAAGACAGGATGGTGGGGAGGGTACCGTAACAGTAAAAAAAAAGGATGCTGCGAGAGAAGGGATAAGGGCTTGGCGCCTTGGAGAATGTTGCGTAGTTCTATTTACCTGCATGGTCCGTATTTCTTTGAGCATCTTATGATGCTGCTTCTCAATGCTGAGTGGCATAGCAAGTTGCGTTATATTTTGGATTGAGGTCAATTTACACCGTTTATATTATAAGGAATGTATACTATATAAAGAGATCTGCAGAACTTCAAAACAGATGTAGATATTAATAATGTCATCCAGTAAATGGCCTAAAATACGTCATTCTGTTTTCTTTGACTCTGCTAATGTTTACCAAAGTAGGCCTTTTGATAAATGACATGTTCATTGAAAGTACGTGAGATGCGCACTTATTATTTCTGATGTAAACAACAACACAAACATTACTCTTCTTGGACGATGGGTGTCGCTGTTCTGCAGCTTAGATTAACATACATAATCATTATTTTTTTCAATACTGAACGTGGACAATGGACGGTATCGACTCATCATCAAATGTATCTGATTTTTCCACTTTAAATTATTTTACCTTTACATGGAAATCGCTTGACTAGTGAAACATTTACAGCAGTATTTCAATTGGAGTTCAATAAAATCAGTGATATTCCTTTTCCCCCCAGATCAGGGTTTCCCAAACATGGTCTTGGGGCCTTCCAGGGGTGCATGTTTTGGTTTTTGCACAGCTGATTCAAATGATCAAAGCTTGATGATGAGTTGATTATTTGAATCAGCTGTGTAGGGCTAGGGCAAAATCCAAAATGCAGGCCTCAGGGCTGAGTTTGGGAAACCCTGGTCCAGAGGTCAGGTTTATGAGGCTGGCTGGCACATCCATCTGCTGTGTGTGCGGGTGTGTGTGCGCACGCTCACATGTGTGGGAAATAATGACGACGGCTCTCGTGACATCAAGGCCTCAAACCCTCAAGAGTAAAATGTGACGTCAGTGGATGCCAGCCCACACAATGTTGATCTTATTATCTCCGCTATACAGAGATCTTTTTTAATGGTGTGCAGATGTGGGCGGATTAAATCAATTACCTTTATTAAAGTCAGGATCTGAGTCAGGATTCAATGGATTAAAATAACGGCTGTGGTGATCATGCTATCAAAACACATATATGGATACAAAGGGGGTCGAAAAGGTAACAAGCGTAGCACCAAGTATCATCGCTATGTAGGCATGGGCTAGATCATCAATCTACTCCTGTATGTACACGTGTATAGAGCTGCATAGGCCATATCCTGATATGAAGTGTTGAATACAGTTTCATTGCGTACATATTCATCCACATACCATTACATTTCTTATCTTTCAGTAGACCAAAGGTGACATGGCGTGGGCAGTCCAAATGATAGGTAAGTGTACACACAACATGATAATAATAAATACCAGTTTTCTGAGTGTGCCAACTGCTGAGCCATATGATGTTATATTTCAGGGATGGATGGCGAAGGCTGTTTCCCATACAGCAACTACAACAGCAGCCATCCAGACCAGGGCACGTACCTTCCCTGAGAGGGAGATTAGGGTTTAGGAAGTGGAGCAGGCCTTTGAGATGACATGGCTAAAATGAACCCCGTGCCTAGTGAATGCGTGGTATAAATAGCTGACAGGAAGATCTCCAGGTTGCATGCATCATTAGTGACTGCACGTCACTATAAACACTGTCAACAAACATTGCCCGGCCATTGTAAACATGACACAGATTGGGATTTTTCTTGATATGATGACTAGTAGTGGTGTACTAGTCAACTATGTCATGCTTACTGGGCTTTCGATGTACACAAAGATTTACAGTAAAGGCAACAATATGAAGCATATTTGATAGGATTAGTCTTATTGATATTTTTGAAACAGTATTTATGTCTACTGAAGTGTTGATCTTGGTATAGTATCTTTTAGCACATGTATCAGGGGCGGATCCTGGCTTTAACCCAGTCCACTGGTAAACCCTCACACCATGAGCCTACTGCTTCTGTTCCACATGTCTTATGTTGTGCTGGGTTGTTTAGTCTGGGGATCTACTGACTGAGAGGAGACCAGATCGCCACCTCTCTCGTCAATACTCCTGCATGTACCATGTCTCCTCAGAGAACACACGCTTTAATCAGACAGATCCCTTACATCTCCTTGCTGCTGGCAGAGAGAGAAGCAGTGCGGAGATAAACGCGGATTATTTTACCGATAAGACTCCTTCCCTTCCCACCATGGTAAGATGAACCCAAGGAGTGAATGCTGATGTGAACGCTTTCCCTCTCTTTCTCTCTATCTGAACCTGAAATGGGTCAATGCAACATACTGTCCTTACAATATGTAATTGACTGTATCGTTAAACTGTTCCTAAAGCTGTTCCCTTGACATCCATTTTATTATCACGTTATTACGGTATCGTCTTCATCCAAGTCAAAAAGTTGCCTATTCAATGCTCAGTCCAGTTGTGTCGGATGGGGTCAAACGGGAAAGAAATCAAGTTACTTTACACTTAGTGGTCTCTAAAACAAACGCTTCCTTTACAGCCCAGATAACAAAAGTTAGTTTCTAGTCCGTGAGAGCTGTAGACAGACATGTTGTGGTAAGCCTTGTGGTGCGTAGCTAAACCTAACTACGGTTCTCCAGCCCTGCCTATGTCTGCTGGTTAGGGCTTCTCATTGTAATTCTCCAGCCATAGCTAACACCAGACACTTCCCACAATAACAGAAAGTGCGATCGTCACCACAGGTGAAATTGGACAATGATTACAGGACTTTCTTTAAAACGGTACACGTTGAACATCACATTTCCCAGGTCCTCGGTTGTCTTCTGCTGCACCAATTGTTCCCGTGATGGCATTAGGTCTGTTTTTGAATATTGATGTTGTAATATCTTGGATGGTTCCTTGTCCCCCCCACTCCTAAAAACGAGATGCTCCTGTACTTAAGAGGCTTTATGTACCTCTCTGTTTTTTTTGTTGCTTGATGTGCCTTTAAAACAAGTGGCTAGTCAGGTGACCAAGGAGAGGAGGCTCGTCTCTGTCAGCTTAGCTCTCAGCTGAGAGAGAGAGAGAGAGAGACCCAAATTGAAAGGGGACACGGGGGAAAATGGGGACACGGGACACAGGATCCGTTACAGTCAGAGAGAAATGGGTGGATAGAGTGGGAGGTGGCAACAAGGTCTCTTTAACTGCAGCCCCAGCTAGCTGTGCTCAGCTGTCTGCTTGGCAGCCAGCAGTGTGCTGCTGGGTCGAGTTCTTCAAGAAGCTGCTGCCTGCGTTGGTGCCTGTAGCCACAATAGTAGCAGCCGAGAAAGCCCTGAAAATGAGTGCTGCGTCACACCGATCGAGGAAGAGAAATAGAGAGTGATCGTAAACCGTTGTGGCGTTCTGTTTGTGTGTGTGGTCTGTTGGCGCATATCTGTGTCCGTGCAAAACTAGCTGTCGGGAAGAGCAATTCTGCTGTTGCAACAAGATGAAAATAGAGTGTGCGTGTGTGTCTGAGGGAGGCAGGGAGAGAGGGCTGAAGAGAGGGGGGAAGAGAGGGAGGGACTGGGGGGGGGGGAGTCAGAGAGCGAGAGATTTTGGATTAGTTGCTACGTCACTTTTTCACGTCGAGGGGGGAAACAGAAGCTAAGATAATAGAAGCCCGCAGTCATCCAGTTTTCTACCTGAGAGTTGGACGCAATGGTTACGGCGAGAACCCCTGCCTCCTCAGCCTCATCCGTAGTGCTTGTTACCAGCTTCTCCCTCAGCCACTACATCTGTGTAGTAGTTAGGCAGGGATCGTCAGAGAAGACTTCCAACATGGATGCTGAAGATGTGACAGTTAGTTTGTGTAGGTGTTTGGTGTTTTGATGGCATTGTGAGGTCGGAGTAGGGGGTGGGAAGGGGTGAGGCGCAGGGGTTATCGAAAGAACGTTCTGGAAGGTTCGTAATGTCAAGACGACGCACGTTGGGGAGCATGTTCAGAGAATTATCGAGGTAATCGAATATTGCTATTATATGATTACATATATACCAATACATGATTACATAAATTATTACGTAGATATAGATATGTGTGATGTGTTGTCTGCCCTTATACAAAACCACATAGTAACCGGTATGGAGGTAATCTGCAGTCATTTTCTTCCATAGTACCTCCTATAAGGTGCGAACCAGGCGATACAGTTTGTTTGTATTGCTATTCAGCATATTTGTGTGTTTTTACCTTCAACTTGTTGTGATTAACTCTTCATAGGGTCGAAGGCAGGAAGGAGGATGAGTGAACCGGGATCGAGTAAACCCGGAATCAAGTAAACCTGGGCTTATTTTGTTATTAGGGAATCCAACAGGAGACCTATTTGGAGCCTTTATTTTGTGGCAGACCAGTATTTTCTTGTGATTTGTTTTCAGTCTATAGGGCCACTGGCTGGGATTTAGTGGAAACCCTCCCTGAGGCATTTGTTTCTGCGTAGTTAGTGGAGACCGAAACAGAGGTGGTGACGCAGTCCTCCACTGAGCTGTACCTCTATGACAGCATGGCTGGACTTGTGTTTTTCTCTCCCCCATGTAGCTCTCCCTCTTGTTCTTTCTCTCTCTCTCTCTCTCTCTCTCTCTCTCTCCCTCTTGTTCTCTCTATCTCTGGGAGGGAGGGAGAGCAGCAAATAGGGTCTAAATGTCATGGCTCGAGTTCAGAGAGAGAGAGAAAGCGAGGGAGAGAAAGAGGGAGGGAGACGGAGACAGTGAGAAGGAGAAATGTTTTACCTTGCTCTCTTGGTAACTCTGCACTGGCAGCTCTCCAGTTCACATTGACTAGACTTCCTGAAGCTGCTGCATCACAGGCCCCAGTGCCAGAGCTGGCCTCCCATTGGGTGGGAGGAGCTCCCTAGACACTGCTGGTAGCACAATGCTATTGGACGGGCACAAGGGAGCAGGTGGAGGACAGCTTCTGATTGATGGAGAAGTAGTGTTATTGTGTATGGAGTTTTCTTTTCTTTTTTTGAAAGATGTTGTATAAGTTCTATAGGGGTTCTAATGAAATGTGTACAGGTACAGTATATGGTTTTGTTTTTACATTATTGTTTCTTTTCGACGGCACATGTGGCTGTATTGTTTGTTCTCTTCTGAAAGGAGTGGAAACATTATGTGCACTGTAGGTACACACATGAGTGTGTATCTGTTTGCTAGTTTCCAGTAATGTCTTGTGTAATCTGTTCTCACAGTCTGATTGGTTTGTGTTCTGTGTTGCTGACATTGATCAGCTCCTGTCTGTTTCCTGTGACACTGGGGGGCCAACCACAGTCAACTTCCTGCTCTGTCCAGCTTCCCCTTCCCTTCCCAGATGAGCCAGCTTCTCAGTCTCTTAATAGTGTTTGGTTTGGTTGCTGTAGTACGGTTACGGTCCCTGAGACCGAGGGTTCTCTGAGCTGGCATTCTGTGATGTCACAAACCTGCCACATTGGCCATTTCTAAATTGATGGAAGAACAACTGTTTGCCAAGGGTCTGCATTGCAGCTGCTGCTGCTGCAGTTGGCACCACTCTTTCGCTCTCAGGAACACTCAAGCGTGCACACACACTCGGTTTTTACGAAACGAAGGCAATACACACGCTCAAACACACACACTGAGTCTGTCTTACGCAGACGGCCCTCATCTCGGAGGTTGAGGGTGCTACATCCTGGTGGCACCCCATGGGGAATCATTTCTGATGAATGAGGATGCAACAGGAGAGGGTTAGCCTGCCAGTGTGTGATGGGGGCACACACAGAAAGTAATTAGAAGGGCACAAGGAGGACACCCATACTTGTGTGTGTCCCCAGCACACGCTGGTGTGTGTGTGTGTGTGTGTGTGTGTGTGTGTGTGTGTGTGTGTGTGTGTGTGTGTGTGTGTGTGTGTGTGTGTGTGTGTGTGTGTGTGTGTGTGTGTGTGTGTGTGTGTGTGTGTGTGTGTGTGTGTGTGTGTGTGTGTGTGTGTGTGTGTGTGTGTGTGTGTGTGTGTGTGTGCGCGCGTGCGTGCGTGCATGTGTGGCACTTTCTTTTCACATTAATAGGTAACGTGATGCTTCTTTTTTAATAGATATCTATTATCACTTAGTCATGGTAGAATGATTTGATCCTGAATGGGTTAATAGTCACTTCAGGGTGTAATATAATATTACTCCTACGCATGTGTTCAAACCCCCTGTAATGGGCTGTTTGGATCGGGTCTACACAGATTAAGACCACCTTAGTGAGAAAATAATAACATTGGTTTAGGCTTCAGGATATATTCTGTACATCTGGCTTATACACCCCCCTGTACATCAAGGCAGGCCAGTGCTGTCTGTGTTGTTTTGGACTGCACATGGAAAGGCTCCTGTCCCTTTAACTCTTTTATGAACATTACACAACAGGTCCAGGGAACACAGGCAACAAACAACCCCCCAAAAAAATCTGCCTGCCAGGGTAGGGTTGAGCCAGGGAGGAACCAGACACCCTGACCTGTCACGGTGGCCAATGAAAATAAACACTGAGTTCCCTTGACTCACTTGACTCTCCAGTCTGTCTATAGGTCAGGTTGATAAGAGCTCTAGGGTGCCAGGGTCTTTGCTCTTCCTCTCATTGTGGAAATCAAAGTAAATATGCATATTTGAAATAGAAAGAAAATAAACAGTTAGGGAATATTTTGGCAGGAGCCTTACATCCCTGACCCTCTTTTAATCAGATAAAGTACAAGGAGTGTTTGTGGGCATTGTCGAAGAGAGGGAAAATAAAAACAGATTAAGATGGGGGGTAGGACGGAGGAGGGATGATGGAGCTGAGAGAATAGAACAGAGAGAGTTAGACGTTGAATTACATAGAGGGTTGAAGGGGATTTTGGGAGAGAGGTTAGGCAGTTTTGTATTTCGCCGAGCTAATCATTTGGCACCACTGTAAGTCAGTGAGTTGGGCCACTGCCTAATACCACACCCTTACATTGTGCCTGCGTCATGGTTCTCTCCCTGACCGAATCTACCTGAACACTTCCTCAGTGTTCTCCATAATGGCAGTAGTAAGAGAGCTGTGAGTGTGAATACCACACCACTGTGAGGAAAGGCGAGGGGACCGAAGTCAAACGTCCAGCCAGTATCTGTCTCTGTCTTCAGGGCTGCAGGTAAAACTGTAGATTTAAAATATATATATATGTTGACTTGGCATGTGTTGTGGAGTGTTGCTCCGCTCCAAGCATGACTGCTTTGTTTGGATCAAGTTTCAGGTTTGCTAGGAGGGAGTATGTGTGGTGTTCTCGCAATGGTTTTACATGTCTCTCTTTCTATCTGTTAGTGATGGGAGAAAGAAATCGACACAGTTTCATATCGGAATATTGTTTTTGACCATACTGTATTCCGTATCGTTTTGACAATATCGCAATATTATTTTTGCGCTAGTTGGCTGTACCTGCACCAAAACTCCAGTATTTTTCCTTCTTCACTTGTTCTCCATCTTCTTTTTAAATAGGAGCAAATTCGTTATCAGCACTTTTATTTCCATGATCAAAAAATGTGTTTTCTTGTGGCTCTCTCTTGTCCCTCTGCAGCAGACATATGGTGAGCAATATGAACAATGTTTGGAACATCAAATCACAATAAAATCACAGTATCGAATCGCAATACGTATAGAATTAGTAGGTGTGCCCAAACCTTTGACTGTTATTATATATAGTATATATATATATATATATATAATGCTCAAAAAAATAAAGGGAACACAAAAATAACACATTCTAGATCTGAATGAATGAAATATTCTTATTAAATATTTTTTCTTTACATAGTTGAATGTGCTGACAACAAAATCACACAAAAATTATCAATGGAAATCAAATTTATCAACCCATGGAGGTCTGGATTTGGAGTCACACTCAAAATTAAGGTGGAAAACCACACTACAGGCTGATCCAACTTTGATGTAATGTCCTTAAAACAAGTCAAAATGAGGCTCAGTAGTGTGTGTGGCCTCCACGTGCCTGTATGACCTCCCTACAACGCCTGGGTATGCTCCTGATGAGGTGGCGGATGGTCTCCTGAGGGATCTCCTCCCAGATCCGCCAACTCCTGGACAGTCTGTGGTGCAATGTGGCGTTGGTGGATGGAGTGAGACATGATGTCCCAGATGTGCTCAATTGGATTCAGGTCTGGGGAACGGGCGGTCCATAGCATCAATGCCTTCTTCTTGCAGGAACTGCTGACACACTCCAGCCACATGAGGTCTAGCATTGTCTTGGATTAGGAGGAACCCAGGGCCAACCGCACCAGCATATGGTCTCACAAGGGGTCTGAGGATCTCATCTCGGTACCTAATGGCAGTCAGGCTACCTCCAAAGAAATGCCACCCCACACCATGACTGACCCACCGCCAAACCGGTCATGCTGGAGGATGTTGCAGGCAGAAGAACGTTCTCCACGGCGTCTCCAGACTCTGTCAGGTGAAGAGCACAGGGCGCCAGTGGCGAATTTGCCAATCTTGGTGTTCTCTGGCAAATGCCAAACGTCCTGCACGGTGTTGGGCTGTAAGCACAACCCCCATCTGTGGACGTCGGGCCCTCATACCACCCTCATGGAGTCTGTTTCTGGCCGTATGAGCAGACACATGCACATTTGTGGCCTGCTGGACGTCATTTTGCAGGGCTCTGGCAGTGCTCCTCCTTGCACAAAGGCGGAGGTAGCGGTCCTGCTGCTGGGTTGTTGCCCTCCTACGGCCTCCTCCACGTCTCCTGATGTCCACGTCGCCACTTGTGTGGGTTGTAGACTCCGTCTCATGCTACCACTAGACTGAAAGCACCGCCAGCATTCATAAGTGACCAAAACATCAGCCAGGGAGCATAGGAACTGAGAAGTGGTCTGTGGTCCCCACCTACAGAACCACTCCTTTATTGGGGGTGTCTTGCTAATTGCCTATAATTTCCACCTGTTGTCTATTCCATTTGCATAACAGCATGTGGAATTTATTGTCAATCAGTGTTGCTTCCTAAGTGGACAGTTTGATTCACAGAAGTGTGATTGACTTGGAGTTACATTGTGTTGTTTAAGTGTTCCCTTTATTTTTTTGAGCAGTGTATTATACAGTGTTTTTCTTTATTTTTACTGTTTTCTACATTGTAGAATAATAGTGAAGACATCCAACCTATGAAATAACACATATGGAATCATGTAGTAACCAAAAAAGTGTTAAACGAATCCAAATACATTTTATATTTGAGATTCTTCAAAGTAGCCACCCTTTGCCTTGATGACAGCTTTGCACACTCTCTCAACATTCTTCACCTGGAATTTGGCATTATCTCAACCAGCTTCACCTGGAATGCTTTTCCGACAGTCTTGAAGGAGTTCTCACATATGCTGAACACTGCTTTTCCTTCCCAAACCATCTCATTTGGGTTGAGGTCAGGTGATTGTGGAGGCCAGGTCATCTGATGCAGCGCTCCATCACTCTCCTTGGTCAAATAACCCTTACACAGCCTGGAGGTGTGTTGGGTCATTGTCCTGTTGAAAAACAAATGATAGTCCCACTAAGCGCAAACCAGATGGGATGGCATATCGCTGCAGAATGCTGTGGTGGCCATGCTGGTTAAGTGTGCCTTGAATTCTAAATAAATCACAGTGTCACCAGCAAAGCACCCCCACAGCATCACACCTCCTCCTCCATGCTTCACGGTGGGAACCACACATGCGGAGATCATTTGTTCACCTACTTTGCGTCTCACAAAGACACGGCGGTTGGTACCAAAAATCTCAAATTTAGGCTCATCAGACCAAAGGACAGATTTCCACCCATCTAATGTCCATTGCTCGTGTTTCTTGGCCCAAGCAAGTCTCTTCTTCTTATTGGTGTCCTTTAGTAATGTTTTTTTGCAGCAATTTGACCATGAAGGCCTGATTCACGCAGTCTCCTCTGAACAGTTGAGATGCAATTTCTGAGGCTGGTAACTCTAATGAACTTATCCTCTGTGGCAGAGGTAACTCTGGGTCTTCCTTTCCTGTGGCGGTCCTCGTGAGAGCCAGTTTCATCATCGCGCTTGATGGTTTTTGTGATTGCACTGGAAGAAACTTTAAATGTTCTTGAAATTTTCCAGATTGACTGACCTTCATGTTTTTAAAAGTAATGATGGACTGTCGTTTCTCTTTGCTTATTTGAGCTGTTCTTGCCATAATATGGACTTGGTCTTTTACCAAATAGGGCAATCTTCTGTATACCACCCCTACCATTTCACAACAAAACTGATGGGCTCAAACGCATTAAGAAGGAAAGAAATTCCACAAATTAACTTTTAACAAGGCACACCTGTTAATTGAAATGCATTCCAGGTGACTACCTCATTAAGCTGGTTGAGAAAATGCCAAGAGTATGCAAAGCTGTCATCAAGGCAAAGGGTGGCTACTTTGAAGAACCTCACAAATGAAATGAATTGTGATTTGTTTAACACTTTTCTGGTTTCATAGTTTTGATAGTTTTGATGTTTTCACTATTATTCTGCAATGTATAAAATACTCAAAGTAAAGAAAATCCCTGAAATGAGTAGGTGTGCAAACTTTTGACTGGCACTGTTTATACATATTATGGCCAAAAGTATGTGGACATGCCTTCAGCTTTTATCCCATCCCATTTCCAGTGGGTCAGAAGTTTACATACACTCAATTAGTATTTGGTAGAATTGCCTTTTAATTGTTTAACTTGGGTCAAACGTTTTAGGTAGCCTTCCACAAGCTTCCCACAATAATTTGGGTGAATTTTGGCCAATTTCTCCTGACAGAGCTGGTGTAACTGAGTCAGGTTTGTAGGCCTCCTTCTCGCACACGCTTTTTCAGTTCTGCCCACAAATTTTATATAGGATTGAGGTCAGGGCTTTGTGATGGCCACTCCAATACCTTGACTTTGTTGTCCTTAAGCCAGTTTGCCTTCTTTCCTTCTTCATGATGTCATGTATTTTGGGAAGTGCACCAGTCCTTCCTGCAGCAAAGCACCACCACAACTTTCTGCCACCCCTGTGCTTCACAATTGGGATGGTGTTCTTCGGCTTGCAAGCCGCCCCTATTTTTCCTCCAAACATAACGATGGTCATTATGGCCAAACAGTTCTATTTTTGTTTCATCAGACCAGAGGACATTTCTCCCAAAAGTACGATCTTTGTCCCCATGTGCAGTTGCAAACCGTAGTCTGGCTTTTTTATGGCGGTTTTGAAGCAGTGGCTTCTTCCTTGCTGAGCGGCCTTTTAGGTTATTATTATTTTAGGCTCAAAGAGATTACAAATTGGAAGGACAGGTTGGAATTCACGGATATTTGGAGCCTTCAAAAACCTGGATATCCAGCTAGTCATATATATTTTTTATGTTTTATTTTTTAATTTTCTATGGTACCAAAAGTGAAAGTATGGATTGAGGATCGAATGCGATCAGACCATCAGTTTATAGCCCTCCATGTAATTATAACAGACTTTCCACGAGGGTGGGGATATTGGAAATTTAACCAGGGTTTATTGACTGACACTACTTTCTTTACAAAAACTAGGGAATTCAGAACAGGCTTTTTTCTTGCACAAAATCTCACCAAAGAAGGATTTGAATGAGGAGGTAAAATACTGTATGTTCTCTGGTCAAGTTCCTCCAAGCTCACTTGGCGATAAGTTTTGTGATATCCTTCTCCCAAAACATCATGTTAAACTATCTGTGACACAAAAAATGATTGTGAAGGCCTAATTACACATGGCAAACTATGGTTGGCGTTGATTCCTTTCCATTCCAATATAGATATGTCAAACTTTATGAACTACTGAAAGATCCATTACTATCATGTTTGAATTACTCATATAAATGGCAATCTGTCATACACACAAAAATACAGACAGATCTTTCTTCTACTGAAGCAGAAGCTAGGGGGCAATACAAAGACCCCTCTTAAAAAAATTGGAGGCCCCAAAATGTATTGCTGAGAACATTGAATTGTCAAGAGACATAAAACAAGGTTGCCCTCTGTCACCATACCTATTTCTTAGAAATGAAGGGATTAGAGACAGAAGTATCAATGTATGCCGATAATTTAAATTCTCTTGAGTCCTCAATCTTCAACCTTGAATGGCCTCATTGAGGACCTGGATAATTTGTCCAGTTTATCTGGATTAAAACACAACTAAACTCAGAAAAAAAAGAAACATCCCCTTTTCAGGACCCTGCCTTTCAAATATAATTAATAAAAATCCAAATAACTTCTCAGATCTTCATTGTAAAGGGTTTAAAACACTGTTTCCAATGCTTGTTCAATGAACCACAAACAATGAATGAACCTGCACCTGTGGAACGGTTACAGTTTACAGACGGTAGGCAATTAAGGTCACGGGTTATGAAAACGTAGGACACTAAAGAGGCCTTTCTACTGACTCTGAAAAACACCAAAAGGAAGATGCCCAGGGTCCCTGCTCATCTGCGTGAACGTGCCTTAGGCATGCTGCAAGGCGGCATGAGGACTGCAGACGTGGCCAGGGCAATAAATTGCAATGTCCGTACTGTGAGACGCCTAAGACAGCCTACAGGGAGACAGGACGGACAGCTGATCGTCCTCGCAGTGGCAGATCACGTGTAACAACACCTGCACAGGATCGGTACATCCAAACATCACACCTGCCGGACAGGTACAGGATGCAACAACAACTGCCCGAGTAACACCAGGAACACACAATCCCTCCATCAGTGCTCAGACTGTCCGCAATAGGCTGTGAGAGGCTGGACTGGCTTGTAGGCCTATTGTAAGGCAGGTCCTCACTAGACATCACCGGCAACAACGTCACCTATGGGCACAAACCCACTGACGAGTCGCGATTTTATCTCACCAGGGGTGGTGGTCGGATTCACGTTTATCGTCAAAGGAATGAGCTTTATACCGAGGCCTGTACTCTGGAGCGGGATCGATTTGGAGGTGGAGGGTCCGTCATGGTCTGGGGCGGTGTGTCACAGCATCATCGGACTGAGCTTGTTGTCATTGCAGGCAATCTCAACTCTGTGTGTTACAGGGAAGACATCCTCCTCCCTCCTCCCTCATGTGGTACCCTTCCTGCAGGCTCATCCTGACATGACTCTCCAGCATGACAATGCCACCAGCCATACTGCTCGTTCTGTGAGTGATTTCCTGCAAGACAGGAATGTCAGTGTTCTGCCATGGCCAGCGAAGACCCCGGATCTCAATCCCATTGACCACGTCCGGGACCTGTTGGACCGGAAAGTGAAGGTTAGGGCCATTCCCCCCAGAAATGTCCGGGAACTTGCAGGTGCCTTGGTGGAAGAGTGGGGGTAACATCTCACAGCAAGAGAAAATCTGGTGAGGTCCATGAGGAGGAGATGCACTGCAGTACTTAATGCAGCTGGTGGAATGGTAAACCAAACAAGAATATTTATATAGCGAACATGAGTTTGGAGTGTTAAATATGATTAAACCTCTCTCTTAAAGCCTCCATTGGACCGAAATCGTGTCTAAATCAAAAAAGTGTTTCTAGGAAGGTACTAGGAGAGGCCCATCCTATGTTTAAGAGTGGGCTCTTTGCCTTTTTGCAGATTAAAACCTTACATTTTCGGTGGATTGACAATGGATCCCTGTTTAAAGTATGCTCCTTTTTAAATGAAGTCATGCAGAGTTGGCTACAATTTCAATTTCATCCTCCAGAAAAGGCCAATCTAATATTACAGCAAATAATGGCTAAACTCCAACGTACTGATAGAGGAATATATATATATATATATTAAAAGAAGGGTATAATATTTAGAAAGTATATTGTAAACAAGAACGGTAAGAATATGTCACACAAGGAACAAACAATAGTGCATATTATCAATATTATCAATTAAAAATGATAAACAACTTATTATGGTGGCACTGCCACAAAATTGTAAGAGACAATTACTAAAAACAATAATTGACACATCAATCCATTCATTTCAATTTAGGCTATAATATAAAATACTTGCTAGAGAGAATGCTCAATATATGGGGCCGGGGTATTTAATTATCGCCATTGAAAATTGCCTGGCGATGTTCAGTTTCCAATGACTCTGAAAAGGCTGGCCTTTGCTGTGTTGTCTTCCTCGTCTTGTTTAGGGCGTACGAGTGTGCCTCTCCTCTCCCTCCTAGCACAACTAACGTTTTGGACTTCAGAGGACAATAACACAGGTGATGGACGTGGAGGCAGGGTCTCAGGAGGAGACAGATTGTGTCTTATTAAAAGTGCTTGGGCTGGAGATCAACCGATTATACTTTTGGTTATATTAGTCAAGTTTATTTGCCATATGCACGGGATACACATGCTACACAGTACAATGGAAAGCTCACAGTACATCACTCTAGACCATGCGACATAAGAATAATAAAAAGGAATAATCAAATAAGCTCAATGGAATAATAATATTTATTTGCAGGAATGTTTATACAGGGAAAGCACTCAAATAAATGTGAACATGCCAGGAGGGAGAATGGGGAGAAAGGTGTTGTTCAATAAGTGGGCTTGACGTGATTTACAGCACGGGATAAAGTGGTACCATACTATTACAATGTTATTACCAATTTATTCTGTGCTGTAATGCAAAGTGCTAATGAATGTTTAGTGTGTATCAGAGGTATCAATCGTGTTAAATCAGACACACCTCCCAAGCTGTTTGGTAGCTTGACATCCTGCAAACATTTGTATCGTACATTGCCAGCCTTGGTTACATCATACATGTTGACATGGATGAACTCTGCCAGTTTCTCTGCTAGCTAGGTGCCACTTAACCTGATTTAACACTTGTCAAACACCCATCAACTCCGCAAAAGGTGTGAGAATTTGACTTATGTGCAGCACATGACTCCATGAGCTCTAACGTATATCCTAACACTTGCAATGATGAATCATTTTGTAACCAAGATGAATACTAACCATGTCACATTTTGTGTTCTAATGTCCGGCAGGCTCAGTGTGTCGTTAGTTTCATCAGTTTAAGGTTGGCGTGATCTAACAATGCTCCTCTTGGAAGCTGGTTTCAGGTGGTGGCTTAGAGTGTTGTAGTCATTATCTAGCACCATTTGAAATCAGTGTTCTTGGGGTGGGAAGTAGCAACGTCTTCGCTGTGCCTCGGACCATCAACACCTAACCAAACACCCCTGGAATGACTGGAGTTGACGGACAAGCAGCCGAGTGAGAAAAAGATACTTCATATTGAGTGGGGGGAAACACTAAGGCCGAGATTCAATCAGCTTTAACCGGCGATAGCTGACACCTGCATAGCTGATGTTTTGGTGGTGTTGGGGCTGTCAAATCGGTGAGGAGCTGCTCCTGTGATCATTGTCAACGAGAATGTGTGGGCTATATAGAAATAATAACGCTCAAATTGAAAATCATTCAAACAGAATCACGATTTCTATCAGCCTTATTGAGGTGTAGATTACCGCTCACATTCCAGTGTTCTAACTTGTAAACAAGGCTGCATGGGCTTTCTCATAATGTGACTCCATGCACACGATGGCAATGTCCCCTTCGGGTATAATGCCGGCAGCCGCTTGTGGATTTAACAGCTCTAAACGCAGTTCCACCTCCGACACATCAAAACATCAGCTATGTGGATGTCGGCTAAAGCGGATCTGATTAAATTGGTCCCTAAGTGCCATTGACTATATCCCTCAGTGGTGTAATGGCCTCTAGTCATCACGGATGTCACAGCAGAGACAGACAGACACCTCCGGCTAGTTGTCCTATCACCAAGGGTGACCGATTTCTTTTGGTGTTCAGAGTCTTGTTGTGTTTCTAGCACCATTTGAAATCGGTTACAATAAAGGACAAAGTCAACCGGTCAGACGCAGGGGAAATGACTGCATTGAGTGAAGAACCAGACTTCTGAGGGGCTCTTGCTGCATCCCAGATTATGGGGTACATTCGTTTAAAATGGACCATGCATTTGTAAAACATTGCACACTGAATCACTTCACTTGAATGAGTAATAAGGTATTAGAGGCTGGCCAAAGGTAAATAACAATGCAATGAACATAAATGAATCAGACATTGCCTCTGTCTTTGCAGTGTACACACCAGCCAGGAAATCTGATGTAATTTGCTATTTAGTCCACCAGGTGGCAATGATCACATGAACACAGTCTCTCAGTGTCCTTCTCACAGTGGGAATTTGTCATCGCCCATAGTTTTCCTGACCATGTCACCTGACTCAGAAAGTATATATATATTTTTATACATGCATATTTATTTTGGTAAATACAGTAATGGAAAAATAGAGGTGCAACATTTTCAAAGATTTTACTGAGATACAGTTCTTTAAGGAAATCAGTCAATTTAAATAAATACTTGAGGCCCTAATCTATGGATTTCACATGACTGGGAATACAGATATGCATCTGTTGGTCACAGATACCTTTTTTTTAAAGTAGGGGCGTGGATCAGAAAACCAGTCAGTATCTGGTGTGACCACCATTTGCCTCATGCAGCGCGTCACATCTCCTTCGCATAGAGTTGATGAGGCTGTTGATTGTGGTCTGTGGAATGTTGTCCCACTCCTCTTCAAAGGCTGTGCGATGTTTCTGGATATTGGCTGAAACTGGAACACTCTGTCGTACACGTCGATCTAGAGCATCCCAAACATGTTCAACGGGTGACATGTCTGGTGAGTCTTCAGGCCATGGAGGAACGTTGACATTTTCAGCTTCCAGGAATTGTGTACAGATCATGAGGTGATGGCAGCGGATGAATAGTATGACAATGGGCCTCAGGATCACGTCACAGTATCTCTGTGCATTCACATTGATAAAATGCAATTGTGTTCATTGTCCGTAGCTTATGCCTGGCCATACCATAACCCCAGCGCCACCATGGGGCACTCTGTTCACAACTTTGACATCAGCAAACTGCTCGTCCACACAACGTCATACACGTGGTCGGCAGTTGTGAGGCCGGTTGGACATACTGCCAAATTCTCGAAAACAACGTTGGTGGCGGCTTATGGTAGAGAAATTAACATTTAATTCTCTGGCAACAGCTCTGGTGGATATTCCTGCAGTCTCAAACTCAAAAGAATCTAGGACACTGTAAAGTCCATGGAGAATAAGAGCACCTCCTCCCAGCTGCCCACTGCACTGAGGCTAGGAAACACTGTCACCACCGATAAATCCTCGATAATTGAGAATTTCAATAAGCATTTTTCCACAGCTGGCCATGCTTTCCACCTGGCTACCCCTACCCCGGTCAACAGCCGTGCACCCCCCCACAGCAACTCAACCAAGCCTCCACATTTCTCCTTCACCCAAAGATTGGAAAGCAGCTGCGGTCATCCACATCTTCAAAGGGGGGGACACTCTTGACCCAAACTGCTACAGACCTATATTCTTCCCTGCCTTTCTAAGGTCTTCGAAAGCCAAGTCAACAAACAGATTACCGACCATTTTGAATCCCACCGTACCTTCTCCGCTAATGCAATCTCGTTTCAGAGATGGTCATGGGTGCACCTCAGCCACGCTCAAGGTTCTTAAACAATATCATAACCGCCATCGATAAGAGACAATACTGTGCAGCCGTATTCATTGACCTGGCCAAGGCTTTCGACTCTGTCAATCATCACATTCTTATCGGCAAACTCAACAGCCTTGGTTTCTCAAATGACTGCCTCGCCTGGTTCACCAGCTACTTCTCTGATAGAGTTCAGTGTGTCAAATCAGAGGGCCTGTTGTCCGGAACTCTGGCAGTCTCTATGGGGGTGCCACAGGGTTCAGTTTTCGGTCCAACTCTCTTCTCTTATAAATATCAACGATGTCGCTCTTGCTGCTGGTGATTCTCTGATCCCCCTCTACGCAGACGACACCATTCTGTATACTTCTGGCCTTTCTTTGGACACTGTGTTAACGAACCTTGTATGGCATTGAAGATGAGCTTCAATGCCATACAACTCTCCTTCCGTGGCCTCCAACTGCTCTTAAATGCAAGTAAATATAAATGCATGCTCTTCAACCGATAGCTACCCGCACCTGCCCGCCTGACTAGCATCACTACTCTGGACGTTTCTGACTTAGAATATGTTGACAACTACAAATACCTAGGTGTCTCGTTAGACTGCAAACTCTCCTTCCAGATTCACATTAAGCATCTCCAATCCAAAATTAAATCTAGAATCGGCTTCCTATTTTGCAACAAAGCATCCTTCACTCATGCTGCCTAACATACCCTCGTAAACTATCCTACCGATCCTTGACTTCGGCGATATCAATTACAAAATAGCTTTAAACACTCTACTCAGCAAATTGGATGCAAGCTATCACAGTGCCATCCGTTTTGTCACCAAAGCCCCATATACTACCCACCACTGCGACCTGCTCTCGTTGGCTGACCCTCGCTTCCTATTCATCGCCGAAAACCCACTGGCACCAGGTCATCTATAAGTCTTTGCTAGGTAAAGCCCCGCCTTATTTCAACTCACTGGTCACCAGACGTGCTCAATGGGATTGAGATCCGGGGTCTTCGCTGGCCATGGCAGGACACTGACACAGGACACTGACATTCCTGTCTTGCAGGTAATCAGACACAGAACGAGCGGTATGACTGGGGGCATTGTCATGCTGGAGGGTCATGTCAGGATGTCCTCCGATACACAAGTCAAGTCCCGATCGAACATCTATGGAGAGACCTGAAAATAGCTGCGCAGCGACGCTCCCCATCCAACCTGACAGAGCTTGAGAGGATCTGCAGAGAAGAATTGGAGAAACTCCACAAATACAGGTGTGCCATGCTTGTAGCGTCATACCCAAGAAGACTCTAGGCTGTAATCGCTGCCAAAGGCGCTTCAACAATGTACTGAATAAAGTGTCTGAATACGGAAATGTGATATTTCAGTTGTTCATTTTTAATACATTTGCAAAAATGTTTTTTTTTAAAACAGTTTTTGCTTTGTCATTATGGAGTATTGTGTGTAGATTGATGTAGGGGGGAAAACGATTGAATCCATTTTAGAATAGGGCTGTAACGTAACAAAATGTGAAGAAAGTCAAGGGGTCTGAACATTTTCCGTATACTTTTCCCCCTACATCAAGTAATCGGGGTTGGATTAAATGCGGAAGACACATTTCAGTTGTACAGCTGACTAGGTTCCCCTCTTCTCTTTTATCGTTGTGTTTATTCATGCTGTTGTTATTTTTCTCTCTGCATTGTTGGGAAGGGCCCATAAGTAAGTAAGCAGTTAGTCTGCACTTGTTATTTACAAAGCATGTGACAAATACAATTTTATTTGATATTCAAGATTCAAATAAAATCCATAATCACAGTAGCATCCAAGTGGTTAGATATTCTTGTTTTGGAAAAAATATATATATTTTTGATTGGGCACAACATAATCTGAGACAAAAACAAACTGCAAATGCATCCAAAAAACATGACTACTTTCAAAGGGATTCTCCAGTACTTTTGTATACTTTTTAGCCAATAGTTCTGAAGTAGCACTCACAAGCAAAAACATTTCCCTGAAAATGACACATTTGTACACCACATCATTGCTCTCTCTTGCTCTGCTGTGGGTGCATCATGTGCAACTAGCTGTCACTGATATGGCGAGGGGCTGAAGCTCATTGGTTGAACTTGAATTGGTAGGGGGCTGGCTCACGTGGAGGAAAATGCACATCTCCCAGAAAAACTGTTGCTTTAAGAAATCTAGGGATTTCTGGGATTATTGAGGTAAAACAGTAATTCTGCTCATAGATTATGCATGTATGAACTACACGTCAACACATCCAGTCCAAAGCAGGAAGTTAGAAAAATACTTAGTAGTCGCCATATCTTTAACACACAAATTAATTTGTCCAAATACTTGACACCTTGAAATGGGGGGACTAGATAGATCAAATCCAAGTTTATTGGTCGCATACACAGTTTAGCAGATGTTATCGCAGGTACATCGAAATGCTTGTGTTACTTCTAACAGTGCTGTAAAAAATGTCAAGCAAGTACACAAATAAGAACAAATTTGAAACAAGAAATCAAATGACAGGGTGAATCCAGTTAACAACCCAAATTAGACTAATCAGTAATCCAAATTCAATCTGTGTATATAAACCAATATATATATATACACACACACACTAAGAATGATATGTACAGCAGTAGATTTATTACAGTGCACTATGTCAAGAATTCAGTTGATAAATACAGGCGGTGTGCAAAACAGTGTAGCAACAATGCAATGCACAGTAGATCTATTAGAATGAGCAATGTGAAGAATACAGTATATGAACACACAGGGTGAAAACAGTATAAAAGAAATGGTCCAGTGTTTAATGTCTCTATATACATGGGACAGCAGCGTTGGCTGTGTGTGTGTGTTTATCAGTGGTGGTCTGTGCCATTTAAGATGAGGGAAGAATTATTGTTTTATGTGTGAGCATGTCCTTATTTCTATTACAGCATATTGGATGACTAATTCATATTCCATTCACCTAGTTCAATGTAACAGTGATAGGTTTAGGCTACAACATGATTCTCAATTTTCCCCTATACCCATCATGAGGTTGCTACAACCTAGCCTATGAATGTAAGTTTACAAAGTAGGCGCACGGGTCAAGAGAAATTTGAGTAATCAAGGTGACAGACATTGACACATTCAATACCGCTTTGCACACTCTTGCCTGCATCTAGCTGATCTAGGATGTGATCATTAGTTCAACAGTTGCAAAACAGTTTATATTGAACAAATTCAGGTATGTTAATTCCCACTTTGTTCAGTTTGCTTCAGTCTTAGAATTTTTTATAAACAGAATTGTCGGAATGAATAGACCTGATCACACGCAAACGGTTCATTTTCATAGCCGCCACATACAAACAGCACGAACCCTTTGATTATCATCATCATCATCTCGCATCTACGCACGCTCCTCCTCTCACCTTTTCCCTTCACGTGTGGACATCAATCACAACCAGGCAAACCGTCATATCATAATTGAAGTCAATGTACCCAGAGGACAGAAAGTAGTTCTCGGGCTACACCATTGTGTTGTTGCGGCTTCTGTAGACCTTCAGTGCAAAACAGTGTGTGTATATATAAATAATTGCATGACGTGAATATATTTAGTATAGTTTTATCTAAAGAGTATAACCTCTTTAATGTCTCTATTTGAAAAATAATACATTCACTAAGGATGGTCCCCCCCCTTCCTCCTCTGAGGAGGCTCCACTGGTATGTAGGTGTATATATGTGAGTATGGCGACTACGTGTATGAGGTGTGTGAGCTTGTGTGTGTTTTCTTTGTCCCTTACTTACTCCAGGAGTACTACTTACTACTCTAACTACAGGAGATGGTTGTTGGTTGATCAGGAGTCTGATAGCCTTAGGATACAAGCTGTTTTTCAGTACAGAGCCAAGTTTTAGCTTCACTATCCAAATAAATACACAGGGGAATCTTGTTGGACATTTTAATAAATATGATTTCCTTCAAATTCTTTATTTCAAAGGGTGTAAAACTGGCTTTGTGATGCAGCGCTTTGCCCTAAAGGGGAGAATTGTAACTAACAATGTTGGCAATGAGATAAAGCAGGCTTAGATAAAGAGATATTTGTGAAGTACACTGGAAACATAGTTTCTGAATAATCAGGTTAGGCCACTCATTAAGCACAAGCTTCCAAATGAGAGTGAACCAATTCATTCTTCATCATGAGGTTTCTAAACAATCACGTAATCGAACTTCCTTTGAAAGGATATGAACCCAGTGTTTGGGAGGGGCTGGTGCATTCATAAGCAGGAGGGTAGTGCATTTAAATCACAGCAGCATGTTCACTGTGACTCCCTTCTCAAGGATACAAGAGGAGACTAAAGCAAATCAGAAGACTTGGTACTGAAAAAGAAAACAAAAAAATACAGTTAAGACAACCCCAGAAGATACATTTCACATTTATTTCCACACATTCTCTGTGTGGATGGGTGGACCTGTGGAACATAAAACGGGATAAATCTGTTGGACTTTGACACATTCAATATATATTGAAAAGTATGTGGACACCCCTTCAAATTAGAGGATTTGGCTATTTCAGCCACACCCGTTGCGGACAGGTGTATAAAATCGAGCACAGTCATGCAATCTCCATAGACAAACATTGGTAGTACAATGTCCTTACTGAAGAGCTCAGTGATGCTCACCCATCAAAATAAAAACATTTAGCATTTCACTGCTAAACCATATTCAATCACATCACCCATATTTTTTTAAATTCCATCTTATTTTAATACAAAGCGAGGTCCATACAAAAATGGCTTGTTGAGATCGGTGTGGAAGAACTTGACTGGCCTGCACAGAGCCCTGACTTCAACCCCATCGAACACCTTTGGGATGAATTGGAACGCCGACTTCTTATTATATAAAATTAAATCAAAACGGTGAGCTCAGAAGTCCATCTTCTTACCGTGGCCAAGGGTGCTACAACTCTCTGTCTTCAGAGTTACTAGTGGCCACATTTCCTGAGTATCCAACTCGAGAGCTGTAACACAAAAGTCGAGCACTGGTCACCATGTCTGTATTTCTGTGTGACCAGGAGGCCAAACCTAGCGTGGAACTCAGACGTGCTTTGTGCAAACAAGCCAGTCCTTGCCACATGTCATATGCCAAACGGTTTGCTATATGGCACGGAGTGGTGAGTGGAATGTTATGGATCCCAGACTAGGCCAAACCCATTGGTCTCATCAATCTGCCACCCTTGCCTGCCATGTGTGTGACAACCCCTCTGGACCTCTTCAACAACAGACACACCAACTAGCTCAATGTTTAAGAACACAGTAGAAGATTTGACAAAATGGCCATTGCATTTACTTTGCAGCTCCACTACTGTGGCTGGTGTGTGTATATTGATGTTAAACACCAGAAAGCTTTTCAAATATAAAGCATGCAGCATTTAGCTGAAGCAGCATAGGTGGCTATAACAGCAGCAAGAACTCAAAAGAACACACGAAACTGTACAACAGTTGTTTTAGTGAGCGCAAAGAAAAGAGGGAGGAGCCATGACAGGAAACAAGCCTTGATCGGATGTTAGTTAATGAAATAATAATTTCTTACCGTGCTTTATATTTGTAGATTATAAATACTATAATACAACCAACGACTAGAAAGAAAAAGGAGACGTTTATAAGGTATTGTTTTGTTTAACATATGAAGTAGTTCATTTTTACTTGTATAGAGTTTAAAACCACAACATTCCTTCTCCTTACTGTGAACATGAATAAATAATGGGATGTCAACAGAAAGGGGTATTGTTATAGGTTTGTATACCAGTAACAATAGAAAAGTATTACAAATAACTTAATGTCTGTCCTGCAAGAAAAGGCTTGAACAGCATACTACCTCGGTAATAAAAATACATTGGTGAGCATGTGCTAGAAAATAAATGATTGAGTCGACATTGTTGCATGATGACTAGATTTGAAAATGTTCAACATAAAGCCAAACAAATACTGCTTATGCCGTTCGTCTTCATAAGATGGAATATAGTACAATTCTTGGAACTTGTTTTGGAGAAGATGGTATGACTTGATTTAACAGGTCACCATGTTGTACTGTTACTGTCATAATCCACTGCAACTTACCAAGTACGCCTAGGACACTCCCTAATATGATCCAAGTGTCGTCTGTAAGAGAAACAAACAAACGAGGGAAGGAAGATGTCATCATGAATTTGCAGTGAAGATGAATCATCACTAAATAGCCTAAACACTGCTTGAACCATCAAAGAGATCATACACTGTACAACATGTACGGATGAGAGCTAACTGTTGTAACATCATGTACTGTACAACATGTACGGATGAGAGCTAACTGTTGTAACATCATGTACTGTACAACATGTACGGATGAGAGCTAACTGTTGTAACATCATGCACTGTACAACATGTACGGATGAGAGCTAACTGTTGTAACATCATGCACTGTACAACATGTACGGATGAGAGCTAACTGTTGTAACATCATACACTGTACAACATGGATGAGAGCTAACTACGGATGAGAGCTAACTGTTGTAACATCATGCACTGTACAACATGTACGGATGAGAGCTAACTGTTGTAACATCATGCACTGTACAACATGTACGGATGAGAGCTAACTGTTGTAACATCACACACTGTACAACATGTACGGATGAGAGCTAACTGTTGTAACATGTACGGATGAGAGCTAACTGTTGTAACATCACACACTGTACAACATGTACGGATGAGAGCTAACTGTTGTAACATGTACGGATGAGAGCTAACTGTTGTAACATCACACACTGTACAACATGTACGGATGAGAGCTAACTGTTGTAACATGTACGGATGAGAGCTAACTGTTGTAACATGTACGGATGAGAGCTAACTGTTGTAACATCATACACTGTACAACATGTACGGATGAGAGCTAACTGTTGTAACATGTACGGATGAGAGCTAACTGTTGTAACATCATGTACTGTACAACATGTACGGATGAGAGCTAACTGTTGTAACATGTACGGATGAGAGCTAACTGTTGTAACATCAATAGGTAAAAGCTGGGTGACAGCTTACTTTTAGCATCAGGGGGACCAGGTACGCGATCTGTAACACAAAGAAGAGATATTAAGGTTTGCGCGCGCACACGCACACTAAATACTTTATTTGAATCCAACAATCAAATGTAGAAAAAAAAGGATCCAAACACTTCAAAAGGTCCCTGTATGCATGGCACTCAAGGGTACCGGAAAAGCACCTCCTTCTCCAAACTGCTGGGCTTCCCACGACAGTTGACACAGAGCAGTACCTAGCCAACTGCTTTGCCCTATTTTTAAGGCTCGCAATCTGGAGGCTATGCACTGCAAGCCTGTGTACGTGGCAGAGACTGCCAAATATCAACGCCACCAGCTTTCACCTACACCCATTTCCATTCATGTTGCGACAGTTGAGGTTCATACTCAGAAGTACGGCCAGGTATCCCCGCCCACTACGTGGACTGGGGATGGGTCGTGAATGCTCCATTGATGCTGGTAGACTCGGTAGAACTTGTTTGAAAGCTGATTTTAGTGTTGTAACAAGCAACAACAAAAAAATTGTCCAAAATATCATCCAACCTTTACTGCATTAACGGTGGCAGTTGTTATGCTAGTAAATAATCATGTTTTACCACAGAGCTGCAGCACTCATGTCTGGTCCTGGCGAGCACGCACACACACAGTCTTGCACAGCTAACCTTGTGGGGATATACAATTCAGTCCCATTCAAAATCCTATTTTCTCCAACCTGTACCCTTAACCCTATCTCCTAATCCTAATTCTAACCCTAAACCCCCTACAAATAGCATTTGACCTTTTGGGAACCAACTGTCCCCAGTTGGTCAAAACATTTTTGGTTTACTATTCTTGTGGGGACTTCTGGTCCCATTCAACTGTAAGTGCTGTTATTGTGAAGTGGGAACGTCTAGGAGCAACAACACGCAAAGTGGTAGGCCACACAAGCACACAGAACAGGACCTCCGAGTGCTGAAGCGCGTAAAACCATTTGTCCTCGGTTGCAACACTCACTACAGAGTTCCAAACGGCCACTGGAAGCAATGTCAGCACAAGAATTGTTTGTCGGGAGCTTCATGAACTGGGTTTCCATGGCCAAGCAGCCGCTCACAAGCCTAAAATCGCCAAGCGTCGGCTGGAGTTGTGTAAAGCTCACCGCCTTTGAACTCTGGAGAAGTGGAAACGCGTTCTCTCGAGTGATGAATCACGCTTTACCATCTGCCAGTCCGACAGACGAATTTGGGTTTGGTGGATGCCAGGAGAACGCTGGTTGAGAGAATCCCAAGAGTGTGCCAAGCTGTCATCAAAAATATTTGTATTTGTTTAACACTTTTTTGGTTACTACATGATTCCATATGTGTTATTTCATTAGTTTTGATACCTTCACTATTATTCTACAATATAGAAAATAATAAAGAACCCTGGAATGAGTAGGTATGTCCAAACTTTAGACTGGTACTGTATACATGGAAGGCGGGAAAGCCCCTAATGAGGACATCTCTCACTAAGTTAGTTCTCTGCGTCAGACAATATTGTACTTCTAGTGTTATGACAAGTTTGTGTGTGTGTGTGTGACAGAGAGAGGCTGGGAATTGTCAACAACCTCACGATACGATATCGCAATACTTAGGTGCCGATACGATATGTATTGAGATTCTCAAGATTCCATACGTATTGCGATTAGATACTGTGATTTTATTGCGATTCAATGTCCCAAACATATTGCTCACCATATGTCTGCTGCAGAGGGACGCCAGAGCCATGAGAAAACAAATGTTGTTCAGTCAAATAAAAGTGCTGAAAACAAATTTAAAAAGATGCTCCCATTTAAAAAGATGGAAAACAAGCTATGAAGGAGTTTTCGTGCAGTTTCAACCAACTAGTGCAAAAACATTATTGCGATTTTGTCAAAAGGGAGTGTTTCTACATTCATGTGGATGCTACCATGACTACGGAAAATCCTGAATGAATCGTGAATCATGACGAGTGAAACAATTAAGACGCACAGTGCTAACCTCCCGTTATTGTATCATTCAGGATTATCCATATAATCAAGGTGGCATCCACATGAATGTAAAAGTGTTTAAAAACATATTCTTGGCCTCCCGGGTGGCGTAGTGGTTAAGGGCGCTGTACTGCAGCGCCAGCTGTGCCATCAGAGACTGAGTTCGCGCCCAGGCTCTGTCGTAACCGGCCGCGACCGGGAGGTCCGTGGGGCAACGCACAATTGGCCTAGCATCGTCCGGGTTAGGGAGGGCTTGGCCGGTAGGGATGTCCTGGTCTCATCGCGCACCAGTGACTCCTGTGGCGGGCCGGGCGCAGTGCGCGCTAACCAAAGTTGCCAGGTGCACGGTGTTTCCTCCGACACATTGGTGCGGCTGGCTTCCGGGTTGGATGACCGCTGTGTTAAGAAGCAGTGCGGCTTGGTTGGGTTGTGTATCGGAGGACGCATGACGGAGGACGCACGCCAACCTTAGTCTCTCCCGAGCCCGTACGGGAGTTGTAGCGATGAGACAAGATAGTAGCTACTAAAAACAATTGGATACCACACAATTGGGGAGAAAAAGGGGTAAAACAAAAAAAATATTCTTATTTAAAATAAAGTGACTCCAAAATGACACAATACATTATTTACCATTCATTTCTATGACATTGTATCATTTCAAATCCAAAACAAAAATGTTCACTATCCCAATACTTTTGTAGCTCACTGTAAAATTAGATTAGGATTGTGCCAAGCAGTATCAAAATGGACTGTACCTTCGTTTGTGGTTTTCTTTGAAGCAGTGGTAGTAGCTGTTGTGGTAGTAGTAGTGGTAGTAGTAGTAGTAGTAGTAGTAGTGGTAGTAGGGGGCTTTGTTGTCGTCGGAAGGGCTATAAAGGCATGCAATGCAATTGGGCCAATAACTATTCTTGTCCAGTCTGTCACATCAATGTACTGTTGTTATCCCTCCACATACCATATTGTCTTATCAAAATATTCTCTATATGTTTATATGAGATCAATTCAATTCAGAAAGTCAGTTTGCTGACACATTGGTCATCTGGCACTAAATACCAAATGACGCACAAAATATCTGATCCAAAATACAGGATAAAGTATGTTAAGTAACACACTGAAACAAGCCTTACCTTTGCATGTGGGAATAGAAGCTGACCAGCCTTCTATTTCACATGTCAGACTGGCCTCTCCCATCATCTTATATCCATCGTTGCACTTATACGTCACAAAAGACTTGTGCTGGTAGGGGGGCAGACGACCTTCAATCCTAACGCCATTCTCAACAACAGGAGCAGGACATGAAACCACTGCAGATGTAAACAAAGAGATGTTTATTCTCTATGGTTGTGAAGTAAAGGTGTCCCAAGTCTCTTATTTGTTGGTTTTAGGCTACTTGAAGCAATATAAACACAATGTTGTTATAACCACCTATTTATGTATATTATGCAACTAATCTTTTCAATAAATAGGCTATATTTTTGTAATTAACTTCCCCTGTGCTCAATGTTGCATCATGGTTTTAAGTGTATAGTACACATTAGGGCAGGGCTGCACATACCTCTTCCTGGAGATCTACTGTCCAGTAGGTCTTCCGTCCAACCCTAATTTAGCATATCTGATTCAGCTAGTTAAGATCTTGTTGCGAAGCTAATAAGTAGAATCAGGTGTGTTAAATTAGGGTTGGACTGAAAACCCACAGGACTGTAGAGCTCCAGGAAAAGGGTTGGGCAGCCCTGCATTAGGGTGTGCACTGTTCAGACCGCTCCTTAGGCTGTCTCATGTACATCTGTATTATCAGGCTAGATACTGTGATATTTATACACTTATTTTATCATCTGGACCGTGACCTTGCTCATGATTGTGTAGTGGACAGGACTGGGTAGGTTTTTTTTTAATATAATCCGTTACCTGTCCAAAATTGTAATCAGTTACATAACCTTTGGAATACTCAAACGCAGTAATGTAATCTGATTACTTTTCCCTTAAGAGGCATTAGAAGTAGACAAAGGATCCATCAAACGCATTTGGGGTGTCATCATAGTGGTCTCTGACTTATGGTCAGACTCGCTCTGGTGGAACAAACTTAAAACTTGCGCCGTTTTTCAAAGCTGAATTGAATGTCATTGAGAAAACAGAAAGTTGTTGAATCTAGGTCGACAGATTATGATTTTTCAACACGATGCCGATTATTGGAGGACAAAAAAAGCTGATATCGATTAATCGACCAATTCTTTAAATGTATTTGTAATAATGACAATTACAAAAATACTGAATGAACACTTATATAATACATCAATAAAATCAATTTAGCCTCAAATAAATAATGAAACATGTTCAATTTGGTTTAAATAATGAAAAAACAAAGTGTTGGAGAACAAAGTAAAAGTGCAATATGTGCCATGTAAGAAAGCTACCGTTTAAGTTCCTTGCTCAGAACATGAGAACATATGAAAGCTGTTGGTTACTTTTAACATGAGTCTTCAATATTCCCAGGTAAGAAGTTTTAGGTTGTAGTTATTATAGGAATTATAGGACTATTTCTCGCTATACCATTTGTATTTCATATACCTTTGACTATTGGATGTTCTTATCGGCACTTTAGTATTGCCAGTGTAACAGTAAAGCTTCCATCCCTCTCCTCGCTCCTGCCTGGGCTCGAACCAGGAACACAACGACAGACACCCTCAAAGCAGCGTTACCCATGCAGAGCAAGTGGAACAACTACTCCAAGTCTCAGAGCGAGTGACGTTTGAAACGCTATTAGCGCGCACCCCGCTAACTAGCTAGCCATTTCACATCGTTACACCAGCCTAATCTCGGGAGTTGATAGGCTTGAAGTAATAAACAGCAGAGCTGCTGGCAAAACTCACGAAAGTGCTGTTTGAATGAATGCTTATGAGCCTGCTGGTGCCTACCATCGCTCAGTCAGACTGCTCTATCAAATCATAGACTAATTATAACATAATAACACACAGAAATGCGAGCCGTAGGTCCTTAATATGGTCGAATCCGGAAACTATCATCTCGAAAACAAGACTTTTATTCTTTCAGTGAAATACGGAACTGTTCCGTATT
The DNA here is from genome assembly GCF_018296145.1 of Oncorhynchus tshawytscha. Taxonomy (NCBI): domain Eukaryota; kingdom Metazoa; phylum Chordata; class Actinopteri; order Salmoniformes; family Salmonidae; genus Oncorhynchus; species Oncorhynchus tshawytscha. Next base: position 12,816,919 of record NC_056450.1, on the reverse strand, counting down.
TTATCTAACGGGTGGCATCTATCAGTCTAAATATTCCTGTTACATTGCACAACCTTCAATGTTATGTCATAATTACGTAAAATTCTGGCAAATTAGTTCGCAATGAGCCAGGCGGCCCAAACTGTTGCACACACCCTGACTCTGCGTGCAATGAACATAAGAGAAGTGACACAATTTCACCTGGTTAATATTGCCTGCTAACCTGGATTTCTTTTAGCTAAATATGCAGGTTTAAAAATATATACTACTGTGTATTGATTTCAAGAAAAGCATTGGTGTTTATGGTTAGGTACAAGTTAGAGCAACAACAGTCCTTTTTCGCGAATGCGCACAACATCGATTATATGCAACGCAGGACACGCTAGATAAACTAGTAATATCATCAACCATGTTTAGTTATAACTAGTGATTATGATTGATTAAGTTTAATGCTAGCTAGCAACTTACCGTGGCTTCTTACTGCATTCGCGTAACAGGCCGGCTCCTCGTGAGGAAGGTGGTTAGAGCGTTGGACTAGTTAACCGTAAGGTTGCAAGATTGACTCCCTGAGCTAACAAGGTAAAAATCTGTCGCTCTGCCCCTGAACAAGGCAGTTAACCCACCGTTCCTAGGCCGTCATTGAAAATAAGAATGTGTTATTAACTGACTTGCATAGTTAAATAAAAGGTGTAAAAAAAAAAAAAAAGATTTTATTAAAAAAAATAAATTAAAAAAAATCGGCGTCCAAAATTACCGATTGTTATTAAAACTTGAAATCGGCCCTATTTAACCGGGCATTCCGATTAATCGGTCGACCTCTAGTTGAATACTTTCCGAAGTCAAATAATGCAAGAAGTAATCTAGTTTTCAAAAGTATCTGTAATCTGATTACAATATCTTATCAGTGTGAACAGTTCATACGAACAGTTCTGTCCTGTCAACAACCATAATTATGACTGTTTAAAACAGAAGGGGGAAAAAAAGGCAAGCTTTCAACGTACTTTTACACTCCGGTGGAGCTGGCTGGAATTCTCCGTCCTTTTCACAGACTATGGATTTAGTTCCAACCAGAGTGAATTCCTTCTCACAGCTATATTCCACAACACTTCTATAGTGGTACTCTTCATCAGGTGGGATAACAAGTCCACCGTTGACAATGGTGGGGGGCTTTCCACACTTCACCACTGCAGAGTAGAACAACAGTAGTTATGAACAGTTTTGATCTCGGCACAAGCATAGAACTGTTTAAGATAGTTATTTTCACTTGACTAACCTTCACATACAGGAACTCTGCCATCCCAGCCGTCGACCATACAGTTCCTTACACCGCTGCCCACAAGCATATAGCTGAAAAAGAAAGATTAGACAGTATTTGGAGTATTGCTTTAAGGATAGCAAGGGTTACAACAGAGACGGCTCTGACCTTAAGCAAGATAGTAAAGGAAGATCATAGGCTAAACATGAAACATTTCCTTCAGCTTTTAGGGAGGTGAAGTTTGATTAAGGCCGATCTGGAAATCATAAAATTAGGCCTACAAATGGACAGTTGACATGTTAAACCACTCAGTTCAGCCCATGAAGATAGACTCATCATGGACATTGCCAATAAGGGCTTCCATCATTTTAAAATAGCCTACTGGGTGGGGATTCCTGAGTTGGGAGCCCAGTGAAGAAGAATAAAAATGGACAACTTTAAATCATAGTGGTTACAGATGCTATAATGGCACAGATACAAAGATGAGGGCTCTCTATGGTTCAGCCCTATGAGAGACACAGAGAGAGAGAGAGATAGAGGCGGAGACAGAGAGAGATGAGGCAAATAGCCTTGCACTGACCCAGTGTCACAGAAAGCAACAGCCCTGTCGCCAAACAGAACCCCTGAGAGATTATATCGGCCGTTCATCACTTCTCCTGGTGAGCCACACGGCCTTACTGAAACAACCATAAAGAAAGAGAGTCATGTACGGAGGAAATGTAGGCTAGCCTGACCGGTTTTGTGCCAACATTCCACTCCTTGCCACTCTGTGTCATATGCCAAACATGACATGGAGTGGCAAAGAGTGGAATGTTGAAAGAAAACAGGACTCGATTCCAGGTTAGCCTACTTTTTCAGTGAGTTTTATGAATGGGCAATGAATATATCAAGTTGTGAGTGGGTGGGTAAAAACTGTTTAGTGAAAAGCATGAGCTGGTGCATACCCAAAAGAGTTAGGAGGTGCGGACTAACGGCGAGTAAACTATAGGCTATAAAAATAAATAAAAGAGTTGCACACTGTATACACAAGCTCCCAGCAATTTATTGGGTAAACCAACATTTCTAGATCACTGTGCCTTCTTCAGGGTAATATCATGAATGCTTGAACAGGTTATATAAACAACCAATGCAATTAATGCAACCAATGACTAGTGAGGGGTATGTCATAGTAATTAGGGTGCTGAGGATGGAAAAGTTACTGTTAAAAGACAATAGTTTACAGCATGTTAAATATATTAGGCTATTGTTTTCATCATATTACAACATGATTAGATATTGTACATAGTATTAACACGAAAATGCATTTTACTATTTCATATATAGATTTAATTGTTTCCAATTAATTTCATCTTAGTCACATGCAATCCTTTGGTTCAAACACAATGCATAATAAGCATCTCTATCAGGGAACATCTTGGGTGCACGCTGATAAGCTGTGGAAAGAATACGTTCATTTTGCAGACCTGGTCATAAGAAAAAGGGGGGACTTGTTTATTAAAAAGGGCCCGAGGTCCAACTCAACAGTCAGACCACTAGTATTTTTTTGTATAGGAGATCCAGTAGGCCTCCCTCTGTAGTAGTAGGGTCTCAATGTTACCTCCTCTCCTTGGTAGGGGAACATGCTCGATACCTCTTTTGTATTTGAGGGAAGAAATAGGATGGTTAGCTCAAACAAAGTGAGCTGCTTCTGGGTAGTCAGTGTTCTTGCACCTGATTGAGCTGCGGTGTTCAGCTATGCGTTGTTTTAATCCCCCTGTCCTACATGGGTTTTCCCACATGGACAGGTGATAGATTCCTCCATGTGTCTTGCATGAGATGACACCACTAACAGGGATTTTTAGATTATGACACACCTCACTATTGTCATTGGTTGCACAAACTGTTTGTCTATATAGTCTGAGGTGCGCTCAGTTCGCTTGAATGGTTGCTACATTGCAGAACGGTTTGTGCTGAATGACACCTTTCCCCAAATCGCTCTTGAACAGAGGTACATTTGCTCCCGTGTGGCGAGGTGTGGCTTGAAGCAATGAGTGACGTATTTTTAAAAAGGACAGAGCCACGATGACAAGGCTCCCCTTAATTGAACGCTCCAGAATGTAAACATTTACTGAGCGAAGCCCTGGTTCAAGCATTCATGATATTACCCTGAAGAAGGCACAGTGATACTGAAACATTGGTGGTTTACCCAATAAATTACTGGGAGCTTATATAGAGTGGGCGACTATTTATTTTTACAACTAAAAACATTTACAGGAATATGGCCTAACTTTTTAGCACAATAAAAAATACAATTATTGGAATTACATTCGCATGTCAGTGTCACTGTACTCCACACGCCAGCAGTACAGATGACTGATCGAGACCCTCCTGCACGGATATATCCAGTTGAACACTCAAAATTAGCTTTTGTTCCATCTCCAAATGTCTCTTGAGTTGATGTAAAAACCATGTTTGACCCTTCTAACGGTATGGCTTTGGAGCAGTCTTGACCTGAAAACAAAGGAGACAAAATTGAATGACCAAGGTGGACAAATACTGGAGACAACACCTTCAAAACCCACATTGTGTCATGTCAGATGGGGTCATTCTAACCCGACACGCAGTTGCCAGGAGCCATGTGTCTAACTAAACGTGGAACTCATGGTGCTTTCAAGACAACTAATACACTCGAAGGGTTAACATTTACGTACGTGTTATGCGTAGAGCTTCCTATTGGTCTATTATTCCAAGTTGGAAGCTCGGAGCTCATTTTTCTACAGTGGGTTTCCAAGTCAAAAATGTTAGTTTTGAGCTGTCTTGAAAGCCGCATCTCTTATATTGAGATTTTGCTCATTTTCCAAACACTAGTTCTTAGTTTTGAAAATCACGCAGATATAACGCACTGGTTACGGGAGACGGAAGAGGAAGCGAGACACCCCACAGTTTTTTTCCTGGTTCAATTAAAGGCAAATGAACTAAGTAGATCAGACTCAGTTACTATTGCATTGGGGTCTATAGGAGACCCACCCCGTTAAGTAGACCAGAATTTCTTTCTTTGCTGGCTCCTACAGAAAGACATGCTTGATCAGCTCCTCTTGCCCCAGCTTGCCCCAGCTAGCAGCCTTGTGCTAGCTTGTTTGAATGGCCATTACGGTAGCTAGTTTGCCAGCTTGTTGATGAAGTTGTATGCCACTAAAGATACGGGACTGTTCTTAGAAATCATCATGCATCTAACTGACAACTGGCACTGCCTCACTGCTTTGTAACGTTTGGCCAACGCGATGACGTCGCAGCTAGAACCGTTATCTGTGCTGCAGAATTCGGCACACTAATCAGAACATTAACTATAACGAAAACTAATTTGTGTTATTAGATAGAATTTCAGTACACTATCAGTGCAGACGGCCGTCACGCAATCTGACGTGAGACAATGATTCAAACCATAGACGGTACGGGCAAAGACAGTATGAAGATATCCAGGCTGCATCACAACTGGCCGGGATTGGGAGTTCCATAGGGCGGTGCACAATTGGCCCAGCGTCGTCCGTCATTGTAAATTGTTAACTGACTTGCCTAGTTAAATAAAAGGTTAAAAAAAAAAAAAAAAATTCAAGCAATGTCATGGCAACGTTAGCTAGCATAGCTCACGCGAAGAAACGCCTCGCCGGGTCTACCAGTGCAGGCCGTCAAATGAAAAGGCACTGCTATTCCATATAAAGTTGTTCTTAACAAAAATGTTAACGTGTCAGTGTCACTTTCACACGGTTGTAGTTAATGACAGGCTCAGCTATATAAAGACATTGGCTCGAATCTAGGTTGCCTTTCGAATTTTTCACTTCACAGACTTGCCAAATTTCTAACCCGGTCGAGAAGGGCGTAATTGCGGCTCGTAAGTAAGGGCGTTCCTGCATGTGAGCATCTCTGCACGGAACTCCTCTTTATACTTCTATTGGGGGTGCTCCAGTACATAACGTTGGATGCCAACCACTGATAAACCCTGCAGAAGAAGCTAGCTAGGACACCAGTAGACACCGGCCATGTCTGAATACCCATATTTGCGTCCTAAAATAGGCCACTTGAGTATGCGAAAGAAGAAAGTTTAATTTTATAAAAAAATATATATTTTATATTCTTCAAAGTAGCCACTCGTTGCCTTGATGACAGCTTTGCACCCACTTGGCATTCTCTCAACAAGCTTCACCTGGACTGCTTTTCCAACAGTCTTGAAGGAGTTCCCACATATGCTGAGCACTTGTTGGCTGCTTTTCCTTCACTCTGCAGTCCAACTCATCCCAAACCATCTCTATTGGGTTGAGGTCAGATGAATGTGGAGGCCAGGTCATCTGATACGGTCTCCATCACTCTCCTTGGTCAGAAGGTCAAATAACCCTTACACGGCCTGGAGGTGTGTTTTGGGTCATTGTCCTGTTGAAAAACAAATGGATAGTCCCACTAAGCTTGCCTAGTTAAATAATGGTCAAATAAAAAATAAGCGCAAACCAGATGGGATGGTGTATCGCTGCAGAATGCAGTGGTAGCCATGCTGTTTTAGTGTTCCTTGAATTTTAAATAAAACACAGACCGTGTAACCCGCAAAGCACGCCCACACCACCACCATGCTTCATGGTGGGAAACACACATGGGAAAATCAACCATTCACCTACTCTGCGTCTCACAAAGACACGGCGGTTGGAACCAAAAATCTCAAAATTTGGACTCATCAGACCAATGGACAGATTTCAACCGGTCTAATGTCCATTGCTTGTGTTTCTTTATTGGTGTCCTTTAACAGTGGTTTCTTTGCAGCAATTCGACCATAAAGGACTGATTCACGCAGTCTCCTCTGAACAGTTGATGTTCAGATGTGTCTGTTACTTGAACTCTGAAGCATTTATTTGGGCTGCAATTTGAGGCTGGTAACTAATGAACTTATCCTCTGTAGCAGAGGTAACTCTGGGTCTTCCTTTCCTGTGGCTGTCCTCATGAGAGCCAGTTTCATCATAGCAATTGATGGTTTTTACGACTGCACTTGAAGAAACTTTCAAAGTTCTTGACATTTTGCGGATTGACTGACCTTCATGTCTTAAAGTAATGATGGACTGTCGTTTCTCTTTGCCTATTTGAGGAGTTCTTGCCATAATATGGACTTGGTCTTTTACCAAATAGGGCTATCTTCTGTATACCCACCCTACAGTGTTACAACACAACTGCTTGGCTCAAACGCATTAAGAAAATACATTTCACAAAATGAACAAGACACACCCGTTAATTGAAATGCATTTCAGGTGACTACCCCATGAAGCTGGTTGAGAGAATGCCAAGAGTGTGCAAAGCTGTCATCAAGGCAAAGGGTGGCTATTTGAATATAAAATATATTTTTATTTAAAAAATTTGGTTACATGATTCCATGTGTTATTTCATAGTTTTGTCTTCACTATTAATTTACAATGTGGAAAATAATACAAATAAAGAAAAACCATTGAATGGCTAGGTGTTCTAAAACTTGACTGGTACACATTCTTATCGGCAGACTCAACAGCCTTGGTTTCTCAAATGATTGCCTCGCCTGGTTCACCAACTACTTCTCTGATAGAGTTCAGTATGTCAAATCAGAGGGCCTGTTGTCCAGGCCTCTGGCAGTCTCTATTGGACCGACTTCTCTGTAAATATCTTAAGGGATTTTTTTTATCAATAATGACTAATTATGTATACATTTCAATCAGGACCGACTAATCAGAATACTATTATGTTACTGTATAGATGTATGAATTTTCTTTTAATCCTAGTACTGAATATAATGTGTGTAATTATAATCAAGAATTAGAACAATGATTGTCTGTTCCTTGGTAGAAACTAATGAACTTATCGTCAGACATTGCTAGAATGCTTATCTACACAGGAAGACCTTGGCTTAGTCATAAATTATCTAAATTGGTGGGAGACGATGTAGGAAGGCTTGAGAACTATACTGCCATTGTACCGGAGTGGCGGAGAGACGGGACAGTTCAAAACCTAATGACGTCATTTTCAGTTTATAACCTGTTGTAAAATGTATCATGTTCAGTACTCTCGAGAATAAACGCTAGTGCTTGATTTTGAGACTGGTCTCCGCCCATTTTATGCAAATAAGTTTCTTACAAATCCTTAGAAATGGGCTGAGTATTAATTTAATTGGGTATTAAACATATAGGAATTTAATTCCTCTAACATCATCAATGATGTCGCTCTTGCTGCTGGTGAGTCTATGATCCACCTCTACGCAGACGATACCATTCTGTATACTTCTGGCCCTTCTTTGGACACTGTTAACAAACCACCAAACAAGCTTCAATGCCATACAACACTCATTCCGTGGCCTCCAATTGCTCTTAAATACAAAACTAAAACTAAATACATGCTCTTCAACCGATCGCTGCCTGCATCTGCCCGCCCGTCCAACATCACTACTCTGGACGGTTCTGACTTAGAATATGTGGACAACTACAAAAACCTAGTTGCCTGGTTAGACTGTAAACTCTTCTTCCAGACTCACATCAAACATCTCCAATCCAAAGTTAAATCTAGAATTGGCTTCCTATTTCGCAACAAAGCATCCTTCACTCATGCTACCAAACATACCCTTGTAAAACTGACCATCCTACCAATCCTCGACTTCGGCGATGTCATTTACAAAATAGCCTCCAATACCCTACTCAATAAATTGGACGCAGTCTATCACAGTGCCATCCATTTTGTCACCAAAGCCCCATATACTACCCACCACTGTGACCTGTATGCTCTCGTTGGCTGGCCCTCGCTTCATACTCGTCGCCAAACCTACTGGCACCAGGTCATCTACAAGACCCTGCTAGGTAAAGCTCCCCCTTATCTCAGCTTGCTGGTCACTGTAGCAGCACCCACCTGTAGCACACGCTACAGCAGGTATATCTCTCTGGTCACCCCCAAAACCAATTCTTCCTTTGGCCACCTCTCTTTCCAGTTCTCTGCTGCCAATGACTGGAACGAACTACAAAAATCTCTGAAACTGGAAACACTTATCTCCCTCACTAGCTTTAAGCACCATTTGTGAGAGCAGCTCACAGATTACTGCATATAGCTCATCTATAAATTTAGCCCAAACAACTACCTCTCCCCCTACTGTATTTATTTATATAGCTCCTTTGCACCCCATTATTTCCACTGCAAATCTACCATTCCAGTGTTTTACTTGCTATATTGTATTTACTTCGCCACCATGGATTTTTTTTTTTGCCTTTACCTCCCTTATCTCACCTCATTTGCTCACATTGTATATAGACTTATTTTTCTACTGTATGTTTGTTTCACTCCATGCGTAACTCTGTTGTTGTATGTCGAACTGTTTTGCTTCATCTTGGCAGGTCGCAATTGTAAATGAGAACTTGTTCTCAACTTGCCTACCTGGTTAAATAAAGGTAAAATTATTTTTTTATATACATCTTTTTTATTGTAAATAAGATTTTTTTCTTAACTGACTTGCGTAGTTAAAGGTTAAATAAATATTTTTAAATACATTATGGGGTACTGTGTGTAGATTTGGGGGATCTTCTCCAAAAGCCATTTGAAAACCAATAACTAATTCACTGTTTGTCACAAAATCAAACCAGATATGACTTATTCTATAAATGTCTAGCATAGTTTTACCTTTTTTTTGTGTAGAAATTCTAGTTGACTTGATAGAAATACATAACTATGGCATCTATAAAATGCCATTTAAACAGTATAAATCAATAGCGTTTTCACTGACATAATCAAACTAGGTATGATTTATTCTATAAATGTCTAGTGTACTTTTACAACCTTTGCTTGGAGTAGAAATTCCAGTTTTGATAAATACATAAAATCTCAAATATTGCATTTAAAGACAGAAAAAATATCAATAAATAATTCAGTGATTTCACAGAAAAGTGGAAATATGCACATTCTGTGGCAGTCCGCCAATAGCGTCGAATAGTCCCCGCGATATGCAACTGTTCAGGGAAGTCAGGAACCAATACACGCAGTCAGTGAGGAAAGCAGAGGCTAGCTTTTTCAAGCAGAAATTCACATCCTGTAGTTCTAACTCCAAAACGTTTTGGGACACTAAAGTCCATGGAGAACAAGAGCACCTCCTCCCAGCTGCCCACTGCACTGAGGCTAGGTAACACGGCCACAACTGATAAATCCATGATAATAGAACATTTCAATAAGCATTTCTCAACGGCTGGCCATGCCTTCCTCCTGGCTACTCCAACCCCAGCCAACAGGTTTTCTGAGTTACAAAAGACCATCAGACTGTGCTGTCATTTTGCACATTCTACAGTTCTAACAAACAGTAACATAATACCTGAATACTTCTCTGCATGCTTTAGTGTCTAGCAAGCCAAGACCACGGGACTTGGTGTATGTAGGAGCAATTTATTATCGTGAATAGGGTGGTGAACCTAGTAAAGTGGCGACTCTAGATATCACAGACAACTCCTTTTGAGCAGTGTCTGTCTGTTATATGTTTGATCAATGGGTAAAATGGTAAATCTGATCAACAAGGGCTCACTTGGATATTTAGAGTTGGAGGTAAAGAAAAATATATAAAACTAGGACATTAAAACGCTGGCAGAATTCTTTCATCCACATAAAGTATGTCTTTTAAAATTTTTAGAATCTTTTTAAATCTAATTTGATTTAAGACGCACATTTTATGCCAGGCCCCTTCTAATAGGGTATAACAGACTCCTTACAACTTTGACCACATGCCCTCTAGACGGACTACATGCCCTCTATCAAAAACTGTAATGTTTACACAAAACAAAGGTTGTGAAAGTATGCTAAACCTTTATAGAATAAATCATACATAGTTTGATGTTTGTGACAAACGGTGAATTAGTTAATGTTTTATACAGCTTTAAATTGCATTTTAAAGATTTACATTTCCAACAAATCAAAACTGGAATTTGTATTCAAAACAGGTTGTAAAAAGTCATTTATAGAATAAACCATGTCTATTTTTATGTTTGTGACAATAAATGAATTAGTTATTGATTTTTACAATTTTAAATGGCTTTTGGCTAATGTATGTTGAATGTCCGAATATAAAACTAACTTTACCTCGGGTCTTTTCATTGGCTCTATTTCCCTGCATGGAAGCATTGCAAACCATCGGTTGTGATTTTTGACCTGGCTTCATGTACTCCTCCTGAACAACACTGCAGCCTATATCGGTATGTTGTGCTATTTCTGTATAACAAAAATAATCGATGACGACCAAGGTGACGATTTTACAATGGGGGTCAATAGGAAATTAATGTTGGTATTCCCCAACTATTCTCATTGCATTCTCAAACCCTGGTCTATATGAAAAGCGTTCCCGGAAGTCTCGGAGTGTTGCGCCCCTGGGTTTAGAAACTATGTGGTACACGCTTCAAACCAGAGTTTCAAACCAATGGATGAAAACATGCAGTCATAGAAATAGAGTTCTGCTTGTAGATGACCCTACCTTGAACAGTGAGAACCATGAGGGCAAGGTGGACCATCCATATTGTCAAGAACCAACAGACGTCTTTAGAGGGCTGCATGACGTCTTCGTTTCCTGTAACGAGCAGCAGCACACAATCTCCTGAATTGGTTGGTTTGCTGACGTCTTCGTTTCCTGTAACGAGCAGCAGCACACAATCTCCTGAATTGGTTGGTTTGCTTGATAATCTGTACTGTAAAGTTTGATCTCCTCTTATACGGATGAATTTCTCAATATCCACTTGTCGTAATCACACTGTGTTCACAATAAAATACAGGCACAACTAAGTTAGCTACCTGGTACTGGAGACTGCGAGCTAGCTAGCATGGCTAATTAACGTTAGCTAGCTACTGTGTTTGCGTACATCGCACTTTCTTCTATAACAATGTCCAATAATGATCAGTTATAGTATTAGGAAAACTCATAGTCTTACCTTATTGTACAAGTAGTCTAGCTACGACTTCTTCAACTGACAGCTCTGTCTGACTGTTTCGCAACAGCAAATGAACGTTTATTTTGCGAATTTCCTGGTTGGCGGCAGTCTTGAAGCTCGTGAGAATTGTGGAATTTGCGGTTGGCCTTCAAAATAAAAGTTCCCCATGTAAACTAATCCAAAAGGTGGAATAATGCCATATTTGGACTACAAAATGCTAAACAGGGTTGTAATGGTGTTACATAACTTAAAAATAAAATACAATTATGATTTATATTTACAATAAATATAAACAGTCGAAATCCCACTGTGGATGTATTAGATCAGGGGTCTCAATTTGTCTATCACCGTGTGTCGCCAATTGATGTGATAACCATCAATACTTTCCCCGAAATCTTCTCAATTAAACGTTAACTACAAAGTAGGCTTACATGGCAGAAGTAGTGTATATCATGAGTAAGTATGTTATTTTTATATATTATTTGTAATTAGCTAATTTAGCCATGAAATGAGCAATGGTTCTGTACTACTGCTGCTATCAACACATTAGATGGCACATTCCCCACTAGCTAGATGCCATATTAAAGGGGAATTATACAACAATTTAAAAAATCTTTCATCCCCCCATCCCTGAAAAAGGTATTCAGATTTAAGCATTGACATGGACCCTCTGAGTTGGTTTAACCGTTATTCTACCAGGTATATTGCCAGAAAATATAGTGCACAACTTTCTATTGTACACTAAGTACCTGGGGAAGAGTTACAGGGAAGAGAATAATGTGCCTATTTGAAAGCTAGTTTTGTAGCTCACAACATGTAAAAAAAAAAAAACATCTTTAAGTATCTCATTCTAGAAAAGTTTGGAGACCGCTGTATTAGACAGACTGGACTTCATAATTGCTGCATAATTGCATTGGGAGCATACATATGCACCGTTACCCAATTTCCAGTGGTGGAAAAAGTACCCAACTATCATACTCGAGTAAAAGTAAAGATACCTTAATAGAAAATGGCTCAAATAAAAGTAACCGAGTAAAATTATACTTGAGTAAAAGTATAAGGTTTAAAAATAAATAAAAATATGTCTATGTTTGCTTCAGATTTGGTCCAGTCTGGACCAGCCTTGATTTGGCCCAAACATAGAGATGCCTATAAATGACATATTTTCAACTGTCATTGAGAAATGAAAATTTAGCTAATTTCAATGTCCGGAAAATACATATTTTCACCTTTCATTCAGAACCTAAATCGAACTTCAACGTCTGGAAAAATACATATTTTAGACGTCTTTTCAGCGTAATTTTTGCTTACTGGGACTATTCTTGTAGGCAGTGGCGGATTTAGGAATAGGCGACGTGGGCACAGGGCGCACAATTTATTTTGTAATGGTGACATTTGCGTGATCTGTTTTCTATCGCTCATTTGCACGTCACCATGTGGGACTGTGGGTCAATTAACCTTGTCGGAGTGGGCGCCCTGATTCTAGTTTTTGAGCTAGGCAGGCTACTGCCTGGGATGGTCTCCCATTCAGAAGTATGAGATGGGGAGGGGGGCTGGGGTAGGTTGACCTCAGGTCTCCCCACTGGAAGCCCGAGTCAGGAGGAGTGTGGGAATCTATCAAATAGTGCACCTCTAACTTTGTACAGTACTAATGCAATTAGTAAAATTAGTCACACTACGAAATGCTACCAAATAAACCACAATTCATTCATAATACTGTGAATATTAGTTTCACAGACATATTGTTGCGTTTTTTTCTGGTGTGTGCAAAATCGTTAAGAATAATATAAAACCAGTTTGCACACCACCAAGGTGAATTGGTTTAGTCTTGACTTGGTTGACAGTGTTGGGGGATGGGTAATGTATTGATGCTCGAGTGCCAAATCAACACAAATGGATAAGAAAAGGTCGAAGCCATCAGGTACCCAGTTTAGGAAAAATAGGAAAGAAGAAAAGGAGAAACGTGTAAAAGATATGCAGCTATGTCATCTCTTTATGAGTATAATATTATGGATGTAATGAAACGGGCTAGTATAACACGTATGTTTGTTAGCCTATGTTGCTTGCTATGCTATTACACATAGGGCCACAGTATTCCGTTTTCTGTCCAACATGCTACATAACATTGGATATAATTTCACCATTTCATCACGATAATGCGTGTAGCCTGCAGCAAAACGATTACAACCTAACTAGCACATTATTGTTTTGGTTAACTTTTATTGAGGTGACAAAGGTTTTCTGTGATTGTATTGACTCTCCCACTGAACGACACCCCGAATGACGACTTTCGGTGTATTGATGTGGCATTTCGCTTAGTCTCTATCTCAGTATTTCCCAACCTACGTTTTTGTGGGTATGTACAGTATATGGTTGTCCTTGTTCGGAAGAGTCTTTCAGTGATGTTCCTATCAGCTGATTCGTTGCTAAATATACGAACTGACACAGTAAATCTCTGGTAGGTAGAAACTATGAAAGATAACACATTTTCGCGCTTGATGACAAAAGTGAGTGAAAAACAGACCATAAAAAAATATGTGCCTTGAGAAGTTCTGATATTAGTGCTTGTTGGTAAACAAACACCACCAGCCAAGTTTGTGGGGACGTCCCTCCTACGTAGAGGGGCGGTGGCTGCATGAATGCCTGACTCTGTGACTCACTATGAGCAGACGAATACACAGGAAGTCGAAACTTTCCAATGAAAATACGTCAAATGAAAAGGTGCTCGTTCTAGCTTGTGGTTTGGATAATGTTTATAACGTTTATGACAAACGCAGTGGTAGGAAAAGTATCCAATTTTCATACTTGAGTAAAAGTAAAGATACCTTAATAGAAAATGACTCAAGTTAAAGTGAGTCACCCAGTAAAATCCTACTTGAGTAAAAGTGTAAAAGTATTTGGTTTTAAATATACTTAAGTATCAAAAGTAAATGTAATTGCTAAAATATACAAAAGTATCAAAAATAAAAGTATAAATCATTTCAAATTCCTTGAAATGTTACCATTTTATAGTTTTACGGATAGCCAGGGGAACGCTCTCACCCTCAGAGAGAATTTACAAATTAAACATGTGTTTAGTGAGTCTGCCAGATAAGAGGCAGTAGGGATGTTCTCTTGATAAGTGTGTGAATTAGACCATTTTCAAAATGTAAGGAGTACTTTTGGGTTTCAGGGAAAATGTATGGTGTACATCACTTTCATTAGGAATGTATTAAAGTAAAAGTATAAAGTTGTCAAAAATATAAATAGTAAAGTACAGATACCTAAAAAAAACTACTTAAGTAGTACTTTCAAGTATTTTTACTGAAGTACTTTACATCACTGCAAAAATGTAACGTTGTTAATATAGTAGTGACTATATTCCGTGGGAGATTCAGGGTGAAATTCCCTTTTAAAACCAATATATGGTCACTATGCAGGGTTCTCCCCAAATAAGAGGGGCGCTGCACTACCTTGTCGGCTTGGCCTCGCCACTATGTAAAGATTTCAGAGTAAGTTAAACAGATACTTACCGGTAGTAATGATAGAGATAGAGATACACAATATATAAAAAATAATGTGGACAGCCCTTCAAATTAGTGGATTTGGCTACTTCAGCCACACCTGTTGCTGACCGGTGTATAAAATTGCCATGCAATCTCCACAGACAAACATTGGCAGTAGAATTGCCTTACTGAAGAGCTCACAGAACGGGACCGCCGAGTGCTGAAGAGCATTGCGCTTCTGGAAGCAACGTCAGCACAATAACTGTTTGTCGGGAACTTCATGAAATGGGTTTCCATGGCCGAGCAGCCACTCACAAGCCTAAGATCACCGATGCCAAGCATCATCTGGAATGGTGTAAAGATTGCCACCATTGAACTCTGGAGCGGTGGAAACATGTTCTCTGGAGTAATGAATCACACTTCACCATCTGGCAGTCCGACGGATGAATCTGGGTTTGGCGGATGCCAGGAGAACGCTACCTGCTCCAATGCATAGTGGCAACTGTAAAATTTGGTGGAGGAGGAATAATGGTCTGGGGCTGTCTTTCATGGTTCGGGCTAGGCCTCTTAACTCTTCAGCATACAATTACATTCTAGACGATACTGTGCTACCAACTTTGTGACAAGAGTTTGGGGAAGGCCCTTTCCTGGTTCAGCATGACAATGCCCCCGTGCACAAAGCGAGGTCCATACAGAAGTGGCTTGTCGAGATCGGTGTGGAAGAACTTCTATTCTTGGCCTCCCAAGTGGCGTAGCGGTCTCAGTGCAAGTGCTTTTGTTCTCCGAGTTATAAATGCAAGCAGAGCAGAAACTGGCTACTCTTTAGTTGAGTGATCTAGCTGGCAAGGTAACTGCTGTTTGACAACAACAAAAAAGTGTATTCCCAGTGCTGAGCTAGTAGTGTAACTGACATGTTACATTAGCTAATATTTCATCCCCTCTTGACTTAGGTGAATGACCTGCAGTGGCGATTCTAGCTTGTATGGCTGCCTTGGCGAACCCCACCACCCCCCTTTAGCCGCCCCCAACAAAAAAAGCACCATTCTGCACTAACTGTAATTTTTATTCCGACATTTGGAACAACACAAATAAATAATCATAACATTTAAAACTATATAAATATATACAAAAATAAGACTCATAAATATAAAAAAGAAGTAACAAAGACAAATAGAAACAAATTGTAGTATATAAATACAAATAAAAAAAGATTATCGAATTATTACACTATTACCCTATTGCTAACAAAAACACACAAATAAAACAAAATTGCACAAATCCTATATCACACAAATAGAATAACACACTTATAAAGAAGAGAACCTGATTATTACACTTATTGCACTTCAAACAAGAAACACACAAACTAAATTGCAAAACGAATTGCATTAGTACCTTACAAAGTAAGAGGTGCGCTATTTGATAGTCATCCACTCCCCTTACCTCAGGCTTCCAGTTGGGAGACCTGAGGTCAACCTACCTGCCCCCTCCACATCTCATACAAAAGTTGGCTAATGTTAACTAGCTAGCTAGTTCACTAACTTAGCTATTGTTTTTTTCCTCAATTACACTAGATCTGAACCGTACAATGAAACCAGCGGCCAAATGATTTAAGACCTGTCACACCCTGATCTGTTTCATCCGTCTTTGTGCTTGTCTACACCCCCTCCAGATGTTGCCCATCTTCCCCATTATCCCCATTATCACCTGTGTTGTCTGTTTGTCTGTTGCCAGTTCGTTTTGTTCATCAAGCCTACCAGCGTTTTTCCCTTGCACCTGTCTTTTTTTAGTTCCTGTCTTCTATTTTTCCCAGTTTTGACCATTTCTGCCTGCCGTTCTGTACCTTGTCACACCACCCTGGAATATTGACCTCTGCCTGCCCTGACCCCAAGACTGCTTGCCGTTCTGTACCTTATGGACTCTGATCTGGATTACTGACCTCTGCCTGCCCTTGACCTGTTGTTTTGTCTGCCCCCTGTTCTAGTAATACACTTTTGTTACTTTGACACTGTCTGCATCTGGGTCTTCTCCAATATTCTGTTTTTTTCAGTGCAATGTGAGTTTTTATTAGTCAGTATAACAATGTAACGTTATTGATCTGTCAGTTTCCCTAGCTAATTCCATACTTTTCACACTGCCATGGTATAAACAGCTTTACAGGCTTTTAATTGTTTTATTTAACTAGGCAAGTCAGTTAAGAACAAATTCTTATTTACAATGACGGCCTAGGAACTGCCTTGTTCAGGGGCAGAACGACAGATTTTTGCCTTGTCAGCTCGGGGATTCGATAGTGCAAACGTTCGGTTACTGGCCCAACGCTCTAACCACTAGGCTACCTGCCGCCCCTTCCATTTTCACAAGGCTTCACTGTCATGGTGCACAGTCAGCACACAACACTATGCTAATCATGTCTTAGCAGGATCAGATGGTGACAGGTGTCCCAGCAGGGTCAGACAGGCAGGGAAGACCAGTCTACAGAGGTCAGGTGAATTTTGCAGTATATTATAAACATCAGTGAATGGATTCAAAGTTCCATCTTGAGTTGATCGGTAGGCTACAGTCTGAGATCTGGGAATAATAGTCATTTCAATTGTTGAACCATTTATTCTATTCATGGGTAATAGAATGTATAAATGTACACCAATGGAATTATTTGTCATGACTCATCTGAGCAGGATCAGATGGTGAAAGGGGTCTCATCAGGGTCAGGCAGCCAGGGATGACGGAGCTGAGGTGAATTTTTGCAGATACACTTTATTTCTACTATTTACATTCTCTGTGCGGCAAACACTGGACAAGCAAAAAGATTGAAACTATTTTAAGGCAGTCTCTAAATTTAATTTCCAAACTGTATCAAGGGTTTATAAAGGCTTTTCCCGATGACACAAAACATGTCGAACAATCGTGAGTTTTGTCACCAAAGCCCCATACACTACCCACCACTGCAACCTGTACGCTCTCGTTGGTTGGCCCTCGCTTCATACTCGTCGCCAAACACACTGGCTACAGGTTATCTACAAGTTTCTGCTAGGTAAAGCCCTTCCTTATCTCAGCTCACTGGTCACCATAGCAGCACCCACTCGTAGCACGCGCTCCAGCGGGTATATCTCACTGGTCACCCCCAAAGCCAATTCCTCCTCTGGTCGCCTTTCCTTCCAGTTCTCTGCTGACAATGACTGGAACGAACTGCAAAAATCACTGAAGCTGGAGACTCACATCTCCCTCACTAGCGTTAAGCACCAGCTGTCAGAGCAGCTTACAGATCACTGCACCTGTACATAGCCCATCTGTAAATAGCCCACCCAGCCACCTCATCCCCATACTGCATTTATTTATTTATCTTGCTCCTTTGCACTCCAGTATCTCTACTTGCACATTCATCTTCTGCACATCTACCATTCCAGGGTTTAATTGCTATATTGTAATTACTTTGCCACTATGGCCTATTTATTGCCTTAACTCCCTTATCTCACCTCATTTGCACTCACTGTATATAGACTTTTCTTTTCTTTTTTTCTACTGTATAATTGACTGTATGTTTAGTTTATTCCACGTGCAACTCTGTGTTGTTGTATGTGTCGAATTGTTATGCTTTATCTTGGCCAGGTCGCAGTTGAAAATGGGAACTTATTCTCAACTAGCCTACCTGGCTAAATAAAGGTGAAATAAAATAAAATAAATAAATAAGAAGACCTGAGAGACACTGTTGATGATGAATGGATAAAGATATGTTAGAATGCCCAGTCGTGTTCATAGAATCAGACATAAATCACTGCAGTTTAAGCCTATCCATACTATATGCCAGTGAAACTGAATATCATGCACACAGAAATGTAATTATTCTGTTGGAAGTGTAAAACAGAAAAGGGGACATATTTGCATATGTTGTGGTCTTGTGAAGGTTGGCTGAATTCTGTCAAAGAGTATGTTCTTCTATCTCAGTATGTGTACAGATTCTCCCTTCTCCCTGTTTTTGTTTGCTTGGAAATGTTGATACTGGAGACTTATCAGAAGAAACTGTGTAACCTAGCATTTATAGCAGCGAAGAAATGCATTGCCATTCATTGGAAGGTTGGCTATCCTCCCACTGTCACGCCCTGATCTGTTTCACCTGTCTTGGTGATTGTCTCCACCAACCTCCAGGTGTCTCCTGTTTCCCCCATTAATCCCCAGTGTATTTCCTGTCTCTCTGTGCCAGTTTGTCTTGCCAAGTCAAGCAGTGTTTCTTCTAGCTCCTAGTTTCCCATTCTCTGTTTTTTCCTAGCCCTCCTGGTTTTGAACCTTGCCTGTCCTGATGCCATATCCGCCTGCCTGACCACTCTGCCTGTTCTGACCTCGAGCCTGCCTATCCCCTTGTACTGTTTGGACTTGGAGCTGTTCACTTAACCCCTGCCTGTCCTGACCTCGAGCCTGCCTATCCCCTGGTACTGTTTGGACTCGGAGCTGTTCACTGAACCCCTGCCTGTCCTGACCTCGAGCCTGCCTATCGCCTGATACTGTTTGGACTCTGACCTGGTTTATGAACTCTCGCCTGTCCCAGACCTGCCTTTTGCCTACCCCCTTTTGGTGTAATAAATATCGGAGCCCAACCATCTGCCTCCTGTGTCTGCATTTGGGTCTCGCCTTGTGCCCTTACACCCACAATGGATGGAAGAAATGTCAAGTTATGTATCACTAGATTGTACTTATTACAAGACTAAGGGTATACTGTGGAACTTTCATAAGGTCTGGATGCCATATGGAATACAGTCGACAAAAGGAGTCTGTATTGAAAACATGCCCACGTCATGGGAGATACCTATTAGGCAATCCCTAGCTGCTGTGCTGCTCAGTCCTAGTCTTGGGGGTCTGCCGTACTGTTGGTTGACACTCTGGTCTTGGCCTTACACACCTGAAACCAACATTGAATGTTGGTTTGGTGTGTTGGGTTGGTGCACTGGGTTGGTGTGTTGGGTTGGTGCGCTGCGTTGGTGTGTTGGGTTGGTGCGCTGGGTTGGTGCGTTGGGTTGGTGCGCTGGGTTGGTGTGTTGGGTTGGTGCGCTGCAGGGACGTAGACCCTTAGGGGCAGGACAATGGGACCCAGCTACATTGTGCAAGTAAAAAAATATATGAATTATATGGAGGGTGTACTGTTTCTGTGTGTTAATGTGTATGTGTTTTTTAATTTAAAAACCTTTTTTCCCAAACCTTTCCTTGAGAAAAAAAGAAAAAGATAAAAGGAAGTTGTGTTGGGGCGTGCAGTCGGCTCGGGCTGGTTTAATAAAGAATCTTTATACTTCATTTGTAAGAGTTGTTCATTTGTTAAGCTATTGGTTAAAGGTGCAACACAATATTGGTTATTTAATTATCATTGATCTAGTTCGGTCTTAACACTAAAACATATTTAATAATGATATCTTGCCTAGCTTGGGCATTTTTGCTTACTTTATGTTCTAAATAGAGACTGCAAAGGGCCATGGGTCATATTTAGATTGTGTAGAAATGCAGGAAATGAGCTTCAGATGCCCCCAAAACTGGGAGGTACCCCAGACCCCCCCAAGTTATGTCCCCCTCACTTCTTAAACCAAAGTTGCACCCCTGAAAATATCCATCTACTCTCATACCATTTGTTGATCACACATTCTCAACCGAAGCTCTCAGATGGGCAGCATGTACCAGACAGCACAAAGAAGCGGGGGAAATGTTATTAGCAGTATTTTGACATCCATAAGTGAGAGAAGTGCTTTGATAAAGCAACCAATGGATTACAGAATAAAGTTAGGAATTTTCATGTGAGACAGGAGTCAGGAATGTGTGTTTCAGTGAGATTGGGATTGAATAGGAAAATAGCCTATAGGGTCCAGGACAGGAGAAAATATAATTTCCCCTCATGCCTCTCGGAATTGTGAACAGATCATTGCTGTGACAGCGATGTCTATGTAATGAATTGTGCACAGGCCTATCAAATTGGTAACTGTGGTTTTCTGCAGGGTTAATTAACTGCATTCGAATCGCAATGTTAATTGTAAGTGTGCTTTGAATTTATGTTGTGTATTTTTGCATTAGTGTGACTAAAAAAAGGTTGATATTTCCTAGGTCTTATCAACAACAATAAAAAATACAAAAACAAGTTTCTATTGAATAAATTAAGGTAGGTCCCCCGTTTCATTCCTATCGGGAATCAAGGTACGACCCAAGTGCAGACTGTGAAGTAACCATGTTTATTGTAACCACGGGCAGGCGAACGACAGGTCAAGGCAGGCAGGGGTTGATAATCCAGAGCAGAGGCCAAGGTACAGGACGGCCGGCAGGGTCAGACAGGGTCAGGACAAGCAAAAGTTTTTTTTAAAACAGGAGGACGAGAAAAAGAGAGACTAGGGAAAAACAGGAGCTGAGACAAAACGCAGGTAGGCTTGAACAAACAAGACGAACTGGCAACCGACAGACAAGAAATCACGTGTATAAATACACAGGGGATAATGGACGACACCTGGAGGAGGATGGAGACAAGCACAAAGTCTGGTGAAACAGATCAGGTCGTGACAGTTCTGTTTGCTTCCGTTTGGTTTTTAAATGGTAAACGGTTTCCGTTGCGAGACGTATTGAATACTCCCCAGAATGTAAAAAAAAACTTGTTTTTGTTGAAAAACATTTTCTGTTTTGAGTAAACAGTTTATTACAAAACACCCCAGCTAGGAACCAACCAGATCAAGTCAGTAGTGAACCTGGGTGTATTCCTACGACACCGGCTCTGACACTCGTCGGATGTGGCAGGGCTTGAAAATTGTTACGGATTACAAAAGGAAACCCAGCCACGAGCTGCCCAGTGACGTGAGCCTACCAGACGAGCTAAATGCCTTTTATGATCACTTCGAGGCAAGCAAAACGGAAGCATGCATGAGAGCACCAGCAGTTCCGGATGACTGTGTGATCACGCTCTCTGAAGCCGATGTGAGCAAGACCTTTAAACAGGTCAACATTCACAAAGCCGCGGGGCCAGACGGATTATCAGGATGTGTATTCAAAGCATGCGCAGACCAACTGGCAAGTATCTTGACTAACATTTTCAACCTCTCACTGACCGAGTCTGTAATACCTACATGTTTCAAGCAGACCACCACAGTCCCTGTGCCCAAGGAAGCGAAGGTAACCTGCCTAAATGATTACCGTACCGTAGCACTCAGGTCGGTAGCCATGAAGTGCTTTGAAAGGCTGGTCATGGCTCACATCAACACCATCATCCTGGAAAACCTAGACCCACTCCAATTCACATACCACCCCAACAGATCCACAGACGGCGCAATCTCAATCGCACTCCACACTGCCCTAACCCACCTGGACAAAAGGAACACCTATGTGAGAATGCAGTTGACTACAGCTCAGCGTTCAACACCATAGTGCCCTCAAAGCTCATCACTAAGCTAAGGACCTTGGGACTAAACACCTCCCTCTGCAACTGGATACTGGACTTCCTGACGGGCCGCCCCCAGCTGGTAAGGGTAGGCAACAACATATCTGCCACGCTGATCCTTAACACGGGGGCCCCTCAGGGGTGCGTGCTTAGTCCCCTCCTATACTCCCTGTTCACCCACGACTGCGTGGCCAAACACGACTCCAACACCATCATTAAGTTTGCTGATGACAACGGTGGTAGGCCTAATTCACCAACAACGATGAGACAGCCTATAGGGAGGTCAGAGAGCTGGCAGTGTGGTGCCAGGACAATAAACTCTCCCTCAATGTGAGCAAGACAGAGGAGCTGATCGTGGACTACAGGAAAATGCGGGCCGAACAGGCCCCCATTGACATCGACGGGGCTGTAGTGGAGCGGGTCGAGAGTTTCAAGTTCCTTGGTGTCCACATCACCAGCAAACTACCATGGTCCAAACACATCAAGACAGTTGTGAAGAGGGCATGACAACACCTTTTCCCCCTCAGGAGACTGAAAAGATTTGTTATGGGTCCCCAGATCCTCAAATAGTTCTACAGCTGCACCATCGAGAGCATCCTGACCGGTTGCATCACTGCCTGGTATGGAAACTGCTCGGCATCTAACCCCAGTACATTACTGAGGCCATGCTGCCTGCCGTACAGGACCTATATACTAGGCGGTGTCAGAGGAAGGCCCAAAAAATGGTCAAAGACTCCAGTCATAGAATGTTCTCTCTGCTACCGCACGGCAAAAGGTACCAGAGCGCCAAGTCTTGGACCAAAAGTCTTCTTAACAGCTTCTACCCTCAAGCCATAAGACTGCTGAACAATTAATCAAATGGCCACCGGACTATTTACATTGACACCCCTCCATTTGGTTTTCACTGCTGCTACGCGCTGTCTAATATCTATGCATAGTCGCTTTACCCATACCTACATGTACAAATTACCTCGACTAACCTGTACCCTTGCACATTGACTCGGCACCGGTACCCCCTGTATTTAGCCCTGTTTTTGCTATTTTATTGTGTTAAGTTTTTATTAATTTTTTACTTTAGTTTATTTAGTAAATATTTTCTTAACTCTTTCTTGAACTGCATTGTTGTTTAGGGGATTATAAGTAAGCATTTCACTGTGTGACAAATAACATATGATTTGATTTATTACACCGATTCTATTGCAAAACATTTCTTAAATGGATGCCAACGGAACAAAATGGGGAGGGACCTACCTGAATTTGTCAAGTAGAGACTCATTTTAGTTGAGAAATGGAACATTTGCAACTGTTTGGACTAATGATTACACCCCTGAAGGAGTGGCACGCTGAGCTGGAGGGATTGTGTTTTTATTTTTAAATAATCACCACTTTGGTATTTAAAGTATCAGAACCACTCCATGTAAATGTGCTACGTAGAACAATTCTAAGTGTGACTCATGTAGAGTAACTGAGGAAACGGCACACCCTTTCATCATTTCCTGCCACTCCTCCCAGCTCTGACATAATATTTGTCAAAGCTGTAGATATGCTTCCAAATACTTGGGCAAGATATCTGCATATTTTATGCATGGTTTCTAAGCAGTACGATACTGTAAGTATTCTTGTGTGTTTGTGGTTAACACAATATCATCCCAGCTTCCTCGCGGACAGTTCTGCTGTAACCATGTTCTTAAAGTGATGAAGTTATGGACACATATCTGATCTCTTACTATACAGTAATCTATCACATATCATGATGGAAAACTTTTATGAGGTTATTAGTTTAAAGGAGGGGCTACAACCGGAAGTGGTTTGTCATTTCTGGACAAGATCTGAAAGGTTTGGCTCTCCATTGTGTTGAGTGTCTACAGTGAAAAGTGACTCACGCTGTGCAACATTGTATGACAGAGTTCCTGGGAGGGATAGAATAACAATCACCATGAGGTTATAAATGGATCATGAAATCATCTTGTCACACAACTCAGTATTCTCCCCTTCTAACAAACATTTGTGCCACAATGGAATCTTTTATTTATTACAACATACAGACGTTTATTTTTGAGCTCTCAACTCCATTTATGTTAAGCTTCTTTTTTTCCTGTCTCCAACCAAAATCAATAGACAAGACCTGTTCTATATAGGGCAATCACAGGAAGAACACACATGAATTCCTGACAAACGCAATGAAAGTCACCGGACTCATTAAGCAACATTTGTTTATTGCATGATATCATTCACTTCCTGTTTTACTGTCACACTAGATCAGGTTTAGACTATTAATACACACACGAATAGGCCTACAGTAAGTCAGTATTCAGACCCCTTCACTTTTTCAACATGTTGTTACCTTAGTCTTATTCTAAACTGGATTAAATAAAAAAAATGTCCTGTGCAATCTGCACACAATACCCCATAATGACAAAGCCAAAAAAGTTGTTTTTTTTTTTTTTTTTTTAAATGTTAGCAAATTTATTTTAAAAATGAAGAAATGAGTTAGTTGTACATACATTGTTAGCTGTGTGTTCGTGAAACACATACAGTTGGCTCCTAAATAATGATGCATCTGGTACTATCGTCTTAATGTTTAAAGGGATGTCAGGATTTTGGCAATGTAGCCCTTCACCTTCTTCCCCAGGGTCATATGAACTCGTGGATACCATGTGTGTTTTTGCGTGCAGTTTGGAGGTAGTTGCTAACTAGCATTAGCGCAATGACTGGAAGTCTATGGTAACTGTTAGTAGATACCATGAACTTCGTCATTGCGAAAATGCTGGTTAGCATTGGCTCGCAAAACTACCTCAAACGTCCTTAATACAGATTTGTTTTTCTCATGAGCTCAGACTCGAAATAAAAAGGGCAGATCATTTCCAAAATCCTTAAGTATTCCTTTAAATTAGATCAGAGGCCCAGAGCAGTTTTGGCAAGATAACAGACCCATCTGAGATGTGTAAATATTAGGTAAAGAACAAAGGACTGCAATGACCCAAACACAGTATACTGTAACAGTAACTATGGATACTAGTTCAGTATCACAATGAATCAATGGACAGACAAATGACACCGGTTCATGTATAAATGAGCGCTGTTTAATTGATTGGTACATTAAATCAAACGTGAAGAAAAAAAACATTCATAATTGGCTGACCACAACTTACTATCTTAAGTGGTTCCACACTGATAATAAAACTGGTAATAGACAGATGTAAAGTAGAGCATTTAGAGTCAGTGGTGAGAGCTACATTATACTTAAACACACATTAATACTTCATTTTATTCATTAAAAGTGCTCCTGTTAGATAGTCGTCTTAGATATAATGAAACAACCTTTTGGAACATGTATTTTCATTCCATTTTGAAAACATGCTGTTTTACATTTAACACTGCTCTGTTTATTTAGTAGGGTACATTGATCAGAATAAATTAAAGTCAAACCTACTTTTATATTCACCTAACATTGTGCTCTACTAAATAACAACATGGGTTCATATGAAGCAAACACTTGATTAGATCCCATGAAACATTAGAAATTAAATCGCATTTGCATCAAAAACAAAAAAATCTATAAAGACCACCAGTATGAGACGACCAAGCAATGGAACAAAGAGGGGAGTGGAAAAAGTCAGTCAAAACATCAAATAAATACAGGGAAAACTGCAGAATGTTCTGTCTTTTCCATTGATAAGGCAAAGTAAAGAATCTAAAACTCTTAACATTTCAAAATTCACTGTGCCCGATTCATCTACTTTGTACAGTGAGTTTTTCTACTTTACATTTACTCTGCACTGTTGAGGAAGTAAGCATTTTCCTACTGTTACACGTGCTATTCTGTGCATGTGACAAATAAACAGATTCATTTTAGCCTTCTATATTAGTGAGAGCTGCAGGCTTCCTCCTAGAACACCATGGCCCAGTGGTCTTATTGCAAGAGACTTTGCATTTACTGAAGGCAGCAATTCAGCTGTCAGGTATGGTGGATGTTAAATTAGAAGTGGTTGAATAGCAGATCTCCAATACATTTACTCAATATGCTTCAGCCAGTTGCCATAATGAATCTCACACATTCAATGTGACACATTCAAGAACAGTTTACAGGGGGAAAAGTCTCAAACATGATTCATCTCTGGAAATAAGACATCGGAACATTACAGGCATTTATTTCCCCTTTATATTAAAACAAAATGTCTTTACTTTAAAAAAAAATACATCTTTCCTTGGCTTATCTACAGTAGAACAATACAAAATAGGCTATAAATTCAAATAAAGATTCCAAAGCTGGATGATGAGCCAGAGCCCTTGATCCCTCAAAGAGCTAAACACACTCAAAAGTATACTCTGGTGTTTCAAGCATGGTCTCCTTGTAAAACCAAGCTTTTCGAATTCACATCACAATACTTGTCTAAGGCCAATGACTAGAGCTAAACTTGGTGAAAGCAATTGATTCACATTGAACCATCTTTGCTCTTGAGCTCCAGGATATGAGTGTTTCAACACACCTGCAACCTGCTCTACCTAACCAATCATGTTGACCTTCGGTGGCATGACTTATATTAAGACGTTGCGTCAAACACATTCTCCTATGTATTTATTTGGTCAGTGAAGCTAAAACTTAAATTAGGCTCTGTACTCCAGCAGTTTAGATCAAATGTTTGATACGAGGCGACAGTACGGAACGCCACATTTGAGGGCATTTTCATACAAATCTGTTTTACTGTTTAGAAATGACAGCACTTTATGGTTCTATACTGGGAGTCTGGCTGGGCATCTTAATGGATATGATTTCCTTTATTTCAGAGCGGGCAAAACTGGCTTTGTGATGCAGGGTTGCCCTAAAGGGCAGCTTCCATACATGAGAATTTTAACTAAGGTGGTTGGCAATGAGAAAGCAGGCTCAGATAAAGAAAGATATTTGTGAAGTACACTGGAAACATGAATAGTTATTGAATAATCAGGTTAGGCCACTCATTAAGCACAAGCTTCCAAATTGGAATGAACCTATTCATTCTTCATCGTGAGGTTTCTAAAACATCACATGATCGAGCTTCCTTTGAAAGGATATGAACCCGGTGTTTGGGAGGGGCTGGTGCATTCATAAGCAGGAGGGTCGTGCATTAAATCACAGCAGCCTGTTCACTGTGACTCCCTTATCAACGAAGCAAGAGGAAACTAAGGCAAGTAAGACGACCTGGCACTGAAAAATAAATACCAAAAATGCAGTTAGAAAAAAATCACAAAAATACATTTCACTTTTTTTTTTCGACACCTGTCCTGCTAAAACAATGAACATAAACATGATAAATTTGTCTTCAGAGTTATTAGTGGGCACATTTCCTAAGTAGCCAAATCGATAGCTGTAACCCAAAAGTTGAGTAATGTATTTCATGACTGCATTTCTGGATGACCAGGAGGCCAAACCTAGCCTGGAACCCAGACCTGTTTTGTGCTAACAATCCACTCCTTGCCATGTGTCATGGCAAACTGTTTGTTATATGACAGAGTGGTAAGGGGTGGAATGTTAGCAAAAAACAAGTCTGGATCCCAGGCTAGGCCAAACCCATTGCCCCAACAATCTGTCACCCTTGCCCGACACGTGAGTGGCAACCCGTCTGGACATCATCAATGAGACCCACCAACCAGTTTAATGTTTAAGAACACTAGAAGATTTGACAAAATGGCCATTGCGTTTACTTTGCAGCTCCACTACTGTGGCTGGTGTGTGTATATTGATGTTAAACACCAGAAAGCATGCAGCATTTAGCTGAAGCAGCATAGGTGGCTATAACAGCAGCAAGAACTCAAAAGAACACACAAAACTGTACAACAGTTGTTTTAGTGAGCGCAAAGAAAAGAGGGAGGAGCCATGACAGGAAACAAGCCTTGATTAGATGTTAATGAAATGAGAATGACTTACCGTGCTTTATATTTGTAGACTATACATCCTGTAACACAAACAAAACCTACAAAGAAAAAAGGAGAAGTTTGAATCCATGAGGTATTATTTAGGTAATTCTTACTTGGCATAGAGTTTAAAACATCAACATTCCTTCTCCTTACTGTGAACAACATTAATAAAAAATAATGGGATGTCAACAGAAAGGGGTATTGTTATAGGTTTGTATACCAGTAACAATAGAAAAGTATTACAACTAACTTAATGTCTGTCCCGCAAGAAAAGGCTTGAACAGAATACTACCTAGGTAATAAAAATACACTTAGGAAAAAAAAGAAAAGTTCCTTTCTCAGGACCCTGTTTTTCAAATATCATTTGTAAAAATCCAAATAACTTCAGATCTTCATTGTAAAGGGTTTAAACACTGTTTCCCATGCTTGTTCAATGACCCATAAACAATTAATGAGCATGCACCTGTGGAACGATCATTAAGACACTAACAGCTTACAGAAGGTAGGCAATTAAGGTCTCAGTTATGAAAACGTAGGACACTAAAGAGGCCTTTCTACTGACTCTGAAAAACACCAAAAGAAAGGTGCCCAGGGTCCCTGCTCATCTGCGTGAACGTGCCTTAGGCATGCTGCAAGGAGACATAAGGACTGCAGATGTGGCCAGGGTAATACATTGCAATGTCCATACTGTGAGACGCATAAGACAGCGCTACAGAGAGACAGGACGGACAGCTGATTGTCCTCGCAGTGGCAGACCACGTGTAACAACACCTGCACAGGATCGGTACATCACACCTGCGGGACAGGTACAGGATGGCAACAACAACTGCCAGAGTAACACCAGGAATGCGCAATCCTTCCATCACTGCTCAGACTGTCAGCAATAGACCGAGAGAGGCTGGACTGAGGGCTTGTAGGCCTGTTGTCTGGTGAGGACCTGCCTTACATCACCGGCAACAACGTCACCTATGGGTACAAACCCACCGTCGCTGGACCAGACAGGACTGGCAAAAAGTGATCTTCACTGACAAGTTGCGGTTTTGTCTCACCAGGGGTGATGGTCGAATTCGCATTTATCATCGAAGGAATGAGCTTTACACCGAGGCCTGTACTCTGGAGCGGGATCGATTTGGAGGTGGAGGGTCCATTGTGGTCTGGGGCGGTGTGTCACAGCATCATCGGACTGAGCTTGTTGTCATTGTAGGCAATCAACACTGTGCGTTACAGGGAAGACATCCTCCTTTCTCATATGGTACCCTTCCTGTAGGCTCATCCTGACATGACGCTCCAGCATGACAATGCCACCAGCCATACTGCTCGTTCTGTGTCTGATTTCCTGCAAGACAGGAATGTCAGTGTTCTACCATGGCCAGCGAGGACCCCAGATCTCAATACCATTGAGCACGTCTGGAACCTGTTGGGTGAGGGTTAGGGCCATTCCCCCCAGAAATGTCCGGGAACTTGCAGGTGCCTTGGTGGAAGAGTAGGGTAACATCTCACTGCAAGAACTGACAAATCTGGTGCAGTCCATGAGGAGGAGATGCACTGCAGTACTTAATGCAGCTGGTGGCCACACCAGATACTGACTGTTACTTTTGATTTTGATCCCCCCCTTTGTTCAGGGACACATTATTCCATTTCTGTTAGTCACATGTCTGGGGAACTTGTTCAGTTTATGTCTCAGTTGTTGAATCTTTTATTGTTCATACACATATTTACACATGTTAAGTTTGCTGAAAATAAACACAGTTGACAGTGAGAAGACGTTTCTTTTTTTGCTGAGTATGTTAAAAAAAATCAATTATTGGTACAGCAACATTGTTGCATGATGACTAGATTTGAAAACGTTCAACATAAAACCAAACAAATACTGCTTATCCCGTTCGTCTTCATAAGATGGAATATAGTACAATTCTTGTTTTATTTAACAGGTCACCATGTTGGACGGTTACTGTCATTATTCACACAAATTTTATAGCAACTTACCAAGTCCACCTAGAACACCCACTACTATTTTCCATGTGTGGTCTGTAAGAGAAACAAACGAGGGAAGGAATATGCCATCATGAATTTGCAGTAATAATTAAATCATCACTTAATAGCCTAAATAATGCTTGAACCATCAAAGAGATCATATACAACACCAATAGACTGGGAGACAGCTTACTGTTGTAACAACATATACACGGAGTGTACAAAACATTCATATTGAGTTGCCGCTCCACCCATTTGCCCTCAGAACAGGCTCAATTCATCAGGGCATAGATTCCACACTCGGGGACTCCCGAGTGACGCAGCGGTCTAAGACACTGCATCTTAGTGCAGTGGTTCAAATCCAGGCTGCATCACATCCGGCCGCGATTGAGAGTCCCATAGGGAGGACACAATTGGCCCAGCGTCATCCAGGGTCATTGTAAATAAGAATGTTATTTTCTTCTTTAAAAAAAAAAGGGATGCTGGCCCGTGTTGACACCAATGCTTCCCGCAGTTGTGTCAAGTTGGCTGGATGTCCTTTGGGTGATGGACCATTTTTGATACATACTAGACTATTGAGCATGTAAAACCCAGCAGCATTGCAGTTCTTGACACAAACCGGTGCGCCTGGCACCATTCCCCGTTCAAAAGGCACCTACATTTTTTGTCGTGCCTATTCACCTTCTGAATGGCACACATACACAATCCATGTCTCAAATTGTCTCAAGGCTTAAAAATCCTTCTTCAACCCGTCTCCTCCCCTTCATCTACACTGATTGAATTAACACGACTTAACAAGTGATATCAATAAGGGATCATAGCTTTCACCTGGCCAGTCTATGTCATGGAAAGAGCATGTAAAACATCAATAGGTAGCTTACTGTTGGCCGCTGGGGGACTAGTGGGACCAGGTGCACCATCTGTTGCCAAAAGAGGTGATATTAGGGTTCACACACACACTTAACACCAACAATTACAGCTTACTGAAGTTAAAATAAATCAAATAAATCAAAAAGAATTAGATGTTAGAGGCATGGCATGCACAAACTAGTGTTCAATTTCAACACAGCCAATACTTTATTTCTGTGTTCGAGGTTGTCTATGTGAAACATAACTCAAGGTAGGGTTCAGCCCTATGTGTTTACAGATTGAGGTTTACTTCAAACGTTTCTGATATGGGTTGCATTTCCCCATGACT
Source organism: Oncorhynchus tshawytscha (assembly GCF_018296145.1). Classification (NCBI taxonomy): domain Eukaryota; kingdom Metazoa; phylum Chordata; class Actinopteri; order Salmoniformes; family Salmonidae; genus Oncorhynchus; species Oncorhynchus tshawytscha. The sequence goes on along the minus strand of NC_056450.1, from coordinate 12,785,823 downwards.
ACTTGATAGGTACATTGTTACATACTGTATATTCAGATCACAAATCAATCCTTTGTCGTCTCAGGTGAAGGAGAAAAGCCACCATAAACTACCACTTGTTGGCGGCCTGGTTCAATTTGAATCTATAATTCAAGTGTCAATTCAAGTTGAGACAAGAATATATCTTTGGACACAAATAAGTAGGGGAATTTAGCGAGCATAATAGACTGTACTTCACAGTACCAATGACGATTCTCCACCTCAGCCAGACTGACATGCAACTTTGTGTGGAGGTAATTTGAAAGCCTCACCACAAACACACCACTTGTAACCAACTTTGCTACTAAAAGCATTAGGGCTGTTCCGGGAAAAATAAAAAAATAAAAAATCTTAGTCTGTTCTTTCAACCATTGATTTTAAAACATGTATTTTTCCATATATAACCACACCTTGTGTTTTAATAAAATCAACTATGCATTGAGATTTTCTGATGCTTTAAACTAGAGGTCGACCGGTTAATCGGTATGGCCGATTAATCACGGCCAATTTCAAGTTCTCATAACAAAATCGGTAATCGGCATTTTTGGACACCGCTTATGGCCGATTACATTGCACTCCACGAGGATACTTCGTGGCAGGCTGACTACCTGTTATGCAATTGCAGCAAGGAACCAAGGTAAGGTGCAAGCTAGCATTACATTTATATTATAAACAAGAAATCAATCTTAACATAATCACTGGTTAAACTAGTAATATCAACCATGTGTAGTTATCTAGCTTGTCCTGCGTTGCATATAATCAATGCGGTGCCTGTTCATTTATCATTGAATCACAGCCTACTTCGCCAAATGGGTGATTTAACAAGCGCATTCGCGAAAAAAAGCACTGTCGTTGCACCAATGTGTACCTAACCATAAACATAAATGCCTTTCTTAAAATCAATACACAAGTATATATTTTTAAACCTGCATATTTTGTTAATATTGCCAGCTAACATGAGTCTCTTTTAACTAGGGAAATTGTGTCACTTCTCTTGCGTTCTGTGCAAGCCGAGTCAGGGTATATGCAGCAGTTTGGGCCACCTGGCTCGTTGTGAACTGTGTGAAGACCATGTCTTCCTAACAAAGACCGTAATTAATTTGCCAGTATTTTACACAATTATGACATAACATTGAAGGTTGTGCAATGTAACAGCAATATTTAGACTTATGGATGCCACTTGATCACTGAAAGAAAAAACATTTTGTTTTAGAACTGATAGTTTCCGGATTTGACCATATAAATGACCTAAGGCTCGTATTTCTGTGTGTTATTATATTATAATTATGTCTATGATTTGATAGAGCAGTCTGACTGAGCGGTGGTAGGCAGCAGCAGGCTCCTAAGCATTCTTTCAAACAGCACTTTCATGCATTTGCCAGCAGCTCTTCACTGTGCGTCAAGCATTGCGCTGTTTATGACTATCAACTCCCGAGATTAGGCTTGCAATACTATAGTGCCTATAAAAACATCCAAAAGTCAAAAGGTATATGAAATAAAAATGGTACGGGGAGAAATTGTCCTATAATAACCTAAAACTTCGTACCTGGGAATATTGAAGACTCAGGTTAAAAAGGAACCACCAGTTTTCATATGTTCTGAGCAAGGAACTTAAAACGTTAGCTTTTTTACATGGCACATATTGCACTTTTACTTTCTTCTCCAACACTTTTTTGCATTATTTAAACCAAATTTAACATGTTTCATTTGAGGCCAAATTGATTTTATTGATGTATTATTTTAAGTTAAAGCGTTCATTCAGTATTGCTGTAATTGTCATTATTACAAATATATATATATAAAAAACACATATACACACACATATATATATACACAAATATTTATTAATTATTATTTTTTGGTATTTTTTCAAATTTGGCCGATTAATCGGTATCAGCTTTTTTTTTGGTCCTCCCAATAATTGGTATTGAAAAATCATAATCGGTCGACCTCTACTTTAAACTCACGGTGATGAAAAAACACAAATGACTTAAGAGTGAGCCAGAGATCAAGATAACCATAAGGGAAAAAAGGTAACCTGTCCGACCATTCTCCTTTCCACTCCTACTGACATTCAGAAATTCTGCAGTTACTCTCTTGAAGTTGCCAGTAATAGGCTACACAAGGAGTCTGCAAACTTTCACATGTGGAATTCCAATTTATTTGACCATTTCTACTGATCTGCGTGCCAAGTTATGGTTTTCATATGCACACTTTGCATGGAACAGTTTAATTTATAATAACGTCTTCGTATCTCAATCTTTGTCATGTTATTAAACAAAATTCTATCCAAATAAATTCTACAACCCTAAAAAGTAACATCTATTGTAAACTACGTAAAAGCATTGCAGCCTGCAGGTAGAAAATATGCTGATGAAAAATAAATATCCTATAAATTACATAGACTGGCCATGCTTAGCCTGCAACAAACTTGAAACATTGTATCAACTATTAACTTGGGTCCAGACTGACATTGTATAAAATATTTTGGGCCCCTCAAGAGTTTGCTGCACCAGTGAGCTCAGGACAGACACAGCTCTAGGGAATTTGCCAAAGGGATAAGAATTATTCAGGTAGGCCTATTTTATGAAATTTCCACTGGATCAGAGCATAACATTTTCCCCTTTCACGCTAAGTGGTTCTCGAAAGGGAGAGAGCTGGAAAGATATTTAAAATACATTGAGGAACCATTGTCATGCTCAATGGATGTAAAAACAGACTTTGTTTTCTTGCTGTTTGAGGTGAAGAGAGAGTGCGCATTCTGGAGGGAGACGTGCATTGTGCAGCCACACTCCCCTTCTTGGACTGTGCCATCCCTGCGGCCTCCGCAATGGATTTGCCTCAGCCTCCGCAATAGATTCATTCACTGAGATGGGCGTGAATAAGACCGGTGTCGTGTGCCGTATAAATAAATAAATTTATTTTACTGCTCGACTATTTTTTTTTTAAATAATCTTGGTCGTCCAACAGCCCATTATTGACCAGACAATCAACCAGTCAAATAATTGGGGTCCGCCCTAAAAAAACATGCAGGCGAGTAGCAAGGAATGGACTAGAAGGAAATAATAGATGGAAATCAAAATGACCAAATCCAAACTAATGCATACTGGGAAAATAATTACCTGAGGTTGCTGTGCACAGCCATGCATATGGTGAAAAATAATGATTAGCATGAAGACGAGGCCTACCACACATACCATTTTGTGTTATCAAAATAGTCTCAACATGTTTACATAAGATCAGGTCAATTCAGAAAGTCAGTTTGCTGACATTTTTGTCTTCTGGTCCTAAACACCAAATGACACACAAAATATCTAAGTTCAAATATAGGTTAAAGTGTGTTAAATAACAAACACCGAAACAAGTCTTACCTTTGCATGTGGGAATAGAAGCTGACCAGCCTTCTATTTCACATGTCAGACTGGCCTCTCCCATCATCTTATATCCATCGTTGCACTTATACGTCACAAAAGACTTGTGCTGGTAGGGGGGCAGACTACCTTCAATCCTAACGCCATTCTCAACAACAGGAGCAAGACATGAAACCACTGCAGATGTAAACAAAGAGCAATTTCGTTAGCTACTGTTGTGAACAAGGTGGGCCCAAGTCTCTCATTAGTTTTAGGCTATTTGAAGGCAATATCACAATTTTGCTATAGCCACTTATTTATGAATTCTGGAACTTGGCCTTCAAAAATAAGCTAGAGTTTTTGTTACACACTTCGTCTGAGCTCAACGTTGCATCATGGTTTTTAGAGTAGGCCCACAGTACACATAAACCATGTTTTAGACTGCTCTATTGTTAAGGGAATTTTTATCAATGATGACTAATTATGTATACATTTCAATCAGGACTGACTAATCCGAATACTATTATGTTACTATACATGTACTAATCAGAATACTAAATGTTACTGTATATGTATGAGTTTTCATTCTTGATCCCAGTACTGAAAATAATGTGTGCGTGTGTGAACGTGGGCAAAAGTTAGAACAATGACGGTCTGTTCCTTGGTACAAATGAATGAACTGTCTAGATTGCTTATCTACACTGACTGACCTTGGCTCTAGGCGAGGAGGGAAGGCTTGAGAGCTATAGGGCCTTTATACCAGTGTCAAGAAGAGACGGAACATTTAGGAAACACTGACGTCATTTTCAGTTTATAACCTGTGGTAAAATGTGTATGAACTCAGTACTCTCTTGATTAAAGGCTGTTACTTGACTTTTAAGACCGGGGCTCTGTCCATTCCTATAAAATAAGGGTCTTACAAATCCTTATGAATTGACTGAGTGTTTAATTTAATTGGGTATTAAAACAAAGGAATTAAATTCCTTCAACATCTATTAGCCTGTGTTGTATGTTAATACAACGGGTGGGTCTAATCCTGAATGCTGATTGGATAAAACTACATTCCGGCCTGTGTATTTCACAAGATACCACCTGCTAGTCTATTTACTATGTTCCATCGCACTGTGCAATCCACTGTCTCATCAACCCTGCCAGGAAATGTATAACTAATGGCGCGGAAGGAGATGGCTGCCGTTTTAAGATCCCGTAACCAATTGTGCATGTTTTTGTGTTATTTGTTGATGATGTTTCTGCCACCGTGTCTTATGACCGAAAAGAGCTTCTAGATATCAGGACAGTGATTGCTCACCCCGTACTGGGGGAATACTTTTCTTCAATTTACTTCAGACGCCAGACAAGGCCCTCATCCCTGTAATTCGCAGGAGAAAGAGACAGAGGTATCGTGGACGAAGATCCGGGTGCCTTGTTAGGATCCGTCGCCGAAAGGGTATTCTACCTTTACCATCGTTCCTATTAGACAACGTGCAATCAATCGATAATAAAATAGAGACAAACTACGATCACGTATATCCTACCAACGGGATATTAAAAACTGTAATATCTTACGTTTCACCGAGTTGTGGCTGAACGACGACATTAATAAACATATAGCTGGTGGGTTTGAAGCTTTTTCAGGAGGATAGAACAGCGGCCTCTGATAAGACAAGGGGTGGCGGTCCATGTATATTTGTAAACAACAGCTGATGCACGAAATCTAAGGAAGTCTCAAGGGTATGCTCGCCTGAGGTAGTCTCTCTCATAAGCTGTAGACCACACTATTTGCCAAGAGAGTTTGTGTATTTATCAAAGCTGTCTAAATACCACCGCAAACCGATACTGGCACTAAGACCGCACTGAATGAGCTATACACGGCCATTAGCAAACAGGAAAACACTCATCCAGAGAAGGCACTCCTAGTGGCCGGGGACTTTAATGCAGGGAAACTTAAATCCATTTTACCTCATTTCTATCAGCATGTTAAAATGTGTAACCAGAGGAAAATATTATATATAAATATATAAAAATATATATATATATATATAAAAATATATATATATATATATATATATATATATATAAAAATATATATATATATATATATATATATAAATATATATATATATCACCTTTACTCCACACAGAGAAGCTTCCAAGCTCTCCCTCGCCCTCCATTTGGCAGGGGATATCTGACCAAAATTCTATCCTCCTGATTCCTACTTACAAACCAAAACTAAAGCAGAAAGCACCAGTGACTCAGTCAATAAGGAAGTGGTCAGATGAAGCAGATGCTAAGCTACAGGACTGTTTTGATAGCACAGACTGGAATATGTTCCAGAATTCTTCTGATGGCATTGGGGAGTACACCACATCAGTCACTGGCTTCATCAATAAGTGCATCGATGATGTCATCCCCACAGTGACTGTACGTACATACCCCAACCAGAAGCCATGGATTACAGGCAACATCCGTACTGAACTAAGCGCGAGCATGCGCTGACCAACTGGCAAGTTGCTTCCGAATGGTGCAGTGGCCTAAGGCACTGCATCCCAGTGCTTGAGACGTCACTAGACACCCTGGTTTGAATCCAGGCTGTATCACAACCGGCCGTGATTGAGATAGGGCGGAGCCTAACTTGCCCAGCGTCGTCCGGGTTTGGCCAGTGTAGGTCGTCATTGTAAATAAAAATTTGTTCCTAACCGACTTGCCTAGTTAAATAAATAAGTGTCCTAACTGACATTTTCAACCTATCCCTGACAAAGTCTGTAATACCAACATGTTTCAAGCTGACCACCATAGTCCCTGTGCCCAAGAACATAGTTGGCTAGCTAGCAAGCAATAAGACCAAGACCATTGCCAGCCAGTATGGCATTTAGAACGAACAACTGGGTCGCGTCCATAGATACAGAACAAAAGACTGAATGACTGGGTTGCGTCTCGAGCAATCCTACATTTGTGTCAGGAATATGTCTTGTGGAAGGATGAAATAGTATGAAGAAATTAATCAAAATAACATTTTTATTTTTTATATGTCAATCACTATTTGAATATGTTGGTAACTCGTTGTATAAAAGTGATAAAGTCCTCGACGCCGGTGTTGAGGATATATTGGCACGGTTTGCCGGCACTCGATGGAAACGAACATCATCCGTGCCAATACATTCTTCAAACACCGGCTTCTCGGGCATTATCACTTAAATGTCTCACGCACATCTCTGCTTATGTTATTTCTTTGTATCAGGCTAGATAGTGATATTTTTGTAATTTAAAAAAAAAAATTCAGATGAGGTCATCTGGACCCTGACATTGCTCATGATTGTGTGGTGGAGGTTCTATGTCTTGTCAACAACCATAATTATGACTGTTTAAAACAGAAGGGGGGAAAAAGGCAAGCTTTCAACGTACTTTTACACTCCGGTGGAGCTGGCTGGAATTCTCCGTCCTTTTCACAGACTATGGATTTAGTTCCAACCAGAGTGAATTCCTTCTCACAGCTATATTCCACAACACTTCTATAGTGGTACTCTTCATCAGGTGGGATAACAAGTCCACCGTTGACAATGGTGGGGGGCTTTCCACACTTCACCACTGCAGAGTAGAACAACAGTAGTTATGAACAGTTTTGATCTCGGCACAAGCATAGAACTGTTTAAGATAGTTATTTTCACTTGACTAACCTTCACATACAGGAACTCTGCCATCCCAGCCGTCGACCATACAGTTCCTTACACCGCTGCCCACAAGCATATAGCTGAAAAAGAAAGATTAGACAGTATTTGGAGTATTGCTTTAAGGATAGCAAGGGTTACAACAGAGACGGCTCTGACCTTAAGCAAGATAGTAAAGGAAGATCATAGGCTAAACATGAAACATTTCCTTCAGCTTTTAGGGAGGTGAAGTTTGATTAAGGCCGATCTGGAAATCATAAAATTAGGCCTACAAATGGACATTTGACATGTTAAACCACTCAGTTCAGCCCATGAAGATAGACTCATCATGGACATTGCCAATAAGGGCTTCCATCATTTTAAAATAGCCTACTGGGTGGGGATTCCTGAGTTGGGAGCCCAGTGAAGAAGAATACAAATGGACAACTTTAAAACATAGTGGTTACAGATGCTATAATGGCACAGATACAAAGATGAGGGCTCTCTCTATGGTTCAGCCCTATGAGAGACATAGAGAGAGAGAGAGATAGAGACACAGAGACGGAGACAGAGAGAGATGAGGCAAATAGCCTTGCACTGACCCAGTGTCACAGAAAGCAACAGCCCTGTCGCCAAACAGAACCCCTGGGAGATTATATCGGCCGTTCATCACTTCTCCTGGTGAGCCACACGGCCTTACTGAAACAACCATAAAGAAAGAGAGTCATGTACGGAGGAAATGTAGGCTAGCCTGACCGGTTTTGTGCCAACATTCCACTCCTTGCCACTCTGTGTCATATGCCAAACATGACATGGAGTGGCAAAGAGTGGAATGTTGAAAGAAAACAGGACTAGATTCCAGGTTAGCCTACTTTTTCAGTGAGTTTTATGAATGGGCAATGAATATATTAAGTTGTGAGTGGGTGGGTAAAAACTGTTTAGTGAAAAGCATGAGCTGGTGCATACCCAAAAGAGTTAGGAGGTGCGGACTAACGGCGAGTAAACTATAGGCTATAAAAATAAATAAAAGAGTTGCACACTGTATACACAAGCTCCCAGCAATTTATTGGGTAAACCAACATTTCTAGATCACTGTGCCTTCTTCAGGGTAATATCATGAATGCTTGAACAGGTTATATAAACAACCAGTGCAATTAATGCAACCAATGACTAGTGAGGGGTATGTCATAGTAATTAGGGTGCTGAGGATGGAAAAGTTACTGTTAAAAGACAATAGTTTACAGCATGTTAAATATATTAGGCTATTGTTATCATATTACAACATGATTAGATATTGTACATAGTATTAACACGAAAATGCATTTTACTATTTCATATATAGATTTAATTGTTTCCAAATAATTATCTTAGTCACATGCAATCCTTTGGTTCAAACGCAATGCATAATAAGCATCAGGGAACATCTTGGGTGCACGCTGATAAGCTGTGGAAAGAATACATTCATTTAGCAGACCTGGTCATAAAAAAAGGGGGACTTGTTTATTAAAAAGGGCCCGAGGTCCAAGTCAACATTCAGACCACTAGTATTCTTTGTATAGGAGATCCAGTAGGCCTCCCTCTGTAGTAGTAGGGTCTCAATGTTACCTCCTCTCCTTGGTAGGGGAACATGCTCAATACCTCTTTTGTATTTGAGGGAAGAAATAGGATGGTTAGCTCAAACAAAGTGAGCTGCTACTGGGTAGTCAGTGTTCTTGCACCTGATTGAGCTGCGGTGTTCAGCCATGCGTTGTTTTAATTCGCCCCCCCCCCCTTTGTCCTACATGTGTTTTCCCACATGGACAGGTGAGGAGATAGATTCCTCCATGTGTCTTGCATGAGATGACACCACTAACAGGGATTTTTAGATTATGACACACCTCACTATTGTCATTGGTTGCACAAACTGTTTGTCTATATAGTCTGAGGTGCGCTCAGTTCGCTTGAATGGTTGCTACATTGCAGAACGGTTTGTGCTGAATGACACCTTTCCCCAAATCGCTCTTGAACAGAGGTACATTTGCTCCCGTGTGGCGAGGTGTGGCTTGAAGCAATGAGTGACGTATTTAAAAAGGACAGAGCCACGATGACAAGGCTCCCCTTAATTGAACGCTCCAGAATGTAAACATTTACTGAGCGATGCCCTGGTTCAAGCATTCATGATATTACCCTGAAGAAGGCACAGTGATACTGAAACATTGGTGGTTTACCCAATAAATTACTGGGAGCTTATATAGAGTGGGCGACTATTTATTTTTACAACTAAAAACATTTACAGGAATATGGCCTAACGTTTTAGCACAATAAAAAATACAATTATTGGAATTACATTCGCATGTCAGTGTCACTGTACTCCACACGCCAGCAGTACAGGTGACTGATCGAGACCCTCCTGCACTGACATAACCAATTTCACACTCAAAACTTGCGGTTGTTCCCTCTCCAAATGTCTCTTTGGCGATGAAGGCTCCTGTCAAAACCATGTTGGGCTTTCCTATGGGTTTGGAGCATTCTTGAGCTGAAAGATGTGGAAGAAAGAGTTCATGTTAATGACCAAGGCAGCCAAATGCAGGAGTCAAAACCTTTAAACCATAGACTGTAGACAGGGTGAGTTGCATAGAAATATAACTGATTCTAGTTGACCCTACCTTGAACAGGAAGAGCCATGAAGGCAAGTTGCACCATCCCTATTATCAAGGACCAACAGACGTCTTTAGAAGGCAGCATGACGTCTTCTTTTCCCGTAACAAGCAGCAAAACACGATTTCCTGGGTTGGTTTGTTTGTTCGTTAGAGTAAAGTTCCCCGCCTAAACGGATGATCTTCTCGCAATATCCACTTTTCGTAATCAGACTGTGTTGACATGGAAAGAGACACCATTATGTTAATGTTAGCTGGGGGTGGGTATAATTTCTGGAACGTTCCAACAGGAATCCGTTCCAAAAACGTCGTAAATAACAAGGTTGCCAACAAACAACGCATACAAAGTTGTATAGCGGCAGTGTAAAATACCAGGTAGAGAGCGGGCAATTTTGTTGAGTTTTTCACTCACCACGTTTATTCCGAAAAATGTCTGTCCTCACTCTGGTAGCCTATGGACAAACAATAATAAGCTACGTGGTGAATTGATCATGCTGCTTTGTATGCGTTTGTTGGCATCCTTGTTATTCACGAAGACATTGGAACAGTTTCCTGTTGGAACGTTCCACATTATACCCACCCGTTAGCTGGCACTGGGTGGAACCTGCGAGATATCTAGCCTGGCTAATTAGCTAACGTTAACTGGATCAGTTAACTACCCTGTTTGCGTACATGGCACTGTCTATAACAAATAAGTAAGAATGCCAAATAGACCGTTGTTTGTAGGATATTGGCACGGGTGTTAAGACCTGAGAAGAAGTCAATACAAATCTCAGATGAAAACTAAATGTTAGTCTAAAATAAAATGTGAGATAATGTCTAGATGCTTTTTATAGTGGAGAACAAGTTTAGAATTTGCCTGGCAGGGTTGATGATGAGGCATTTTAACGTGGAATAGACACCGTCTGGAATGTGCTCTTAACCAAACAGCATTCAGGATTAGACCCACCCGTTGTATAATATCCAATAATTATCAGCTATGGTATTTGGAAAAGTCTTACCTTTTATTGTTCAAAGTCTGTATGCTTTCTTCAGTATCCAACTGTTAGTCTGTCTAGCAGTTGCAAATGTACGTTTGTGTTGCGCATTTTCTTCTTCTTTGGTGAGGTTTAACGCCGGTTGGCATCCAATATGTTGCATTAACGCCACGAACTGGACTGGAGTAAAAATCCGTTATACTTTGCTCTACAACAACGGAAAAGGAGGGGGAATGCGCTACAACAACGGAAAAGGAGGGGGAATGCGCTACAACAACGGAAAAGGAGGGGGAATGCGCTACAACAACGGAAAAGGAGGGGGAATGCGCTACAACAACGGAAAAGGAGGGGGAATGCGCTACAACAACGGAAAAGGAGGGGGAATGCCCAACCTACTAACCCTACACCCCATTCCACTATTGTGATCCTACACCAGGCCACCTGCCTGGGAGGACAGGAGACTACCATTTAATACCCCCTGTGGCTCTTCTGCAGTTAAATCACAGACAGAACAATGAGACGGCTGTACAATGAGACAGCTGTACAATGAGACGGCTGTACAATGAGACGGTTGTATAAATGTGAAGCAGTAGCCGGCAGTGGGAGATGGAACCAGATGGATTTTGGCCGAAATTCTGCTAATTTACTCATCAACTAAACATTTGATTTCAATACAGTTTTCTCTTCCCAAACCTACAATCTGTTATGAATAGAGTGGACACATTTTTGTAGACTTTACCCTTTGCCAAAGTTTTAAAAAGTGTTGTTGTTTAGGAGTGCAAAGGCGAATTGACTTATTGCACACGCTCTCTTCACCGAGTATGCGTCCCCAGCGGAAATGCGCCAATAGGATCTCGCTAGCTCGTTCTTGCCTCTGCCCACCTCCTTGCTTGTTCTGCCCACTATGACTCATTTGTTCCCAATTGAAAGGACAGACTGTTGTCTAGCTTGGTTTTGTTATTAAAAAAAATATTCGATTAAATGTTGTAATAGCAAGTACTTCTCTGCAGCTGTCACCACAACACCTATTTTCTGTGACTTAAGGTCCATTCCTACGGTACAGTTGATAACCATGACCGCTTCAAAGCCAACCTTACTGAAGTCAATTTCATTCATTATCTTATCACTCTGTGCAGTTTCACCACGCTCTCCACCGGGGTCAGTGTCGCACCAGACGGCGGGCATCATCGGCCCCGGGAATCTTCCGTTTCACCCCTGCCTTTACACAGGTAATCACTCCTTTCAATGGTGCACTTTTCTTCATCACAAGACCACCACATATATATATATTATTATACCTTTATTTAACTAGGCAAGTCAGTTAACAAATTCTTGTTTTCAATGACGGCCTAGGAACAGTGGGTAAACTGCCTTGTTCAGGGGCAGAACGACAGATTTGTACCTTGTCAGCTCAGGATTCGATCTTGCAACCTTTCGGTAACTAGTCCAATAAGGTAAGAGTTTTCATGAAGTGCTTTGAGAGGCTAGTTAAGGATCATATCATCTCCACCTTACCCAACACCCTAGACCAGTGGGGTGGGGGGATACATTTGGGGATAGAAAAATGCATTTTGTGTAAACTTAAACCACTAAAACCGATTTTTTTTAAAAATATATATATTTTGTAATATAATGTACATTTTACAATAACAGCCCATCATTTTTCAGAATTTACAATCAACAATAAAAGCTAGACAATAAGGCCCCCATTGATTTTGTTAAAATGTTTGAGAATAACACAGCATTCGACATGTCAAAATGCGTAGAAAACTGCCAAATGTTCTCTACCTCAAGGCAAAATGTATAGAATTGCAGAAAATTGGCTTTAACATTTTTTTACTTTATTTCAGCTCCATGGCAGGATGTGTGGAATTGCAGGAGACTAGCTTTGAAACTGCAAAAATGTCTCTTCGCTACCAAGATAACTTTTTTTACTTATTCTTTGGTCTGAATGTTTTTTCACCACTCAACCCTTATGGTGGGTCGCGACTCAAAATACCCCTCCCCTACACTAATTACAATTTGCATACCGCCCCCAAAAGATCCATGGATAATGTGATCGCCATCGCACTGCACACAGCCCTATCCCATCTGGACAAGAAGAATACCTGTGTAAGAATGCTGTTCATCGGCTACAGCTCAGGCTTCTACGCCATAATGCCCTCCAAGCTCATCACTAAGCTTGGGAATCTTCGTCTGAAACCCGCCCTCTGCAACTGGGTCTTGGACTTGCTGACCCTCTGCCACACTGATCCACAACACAGGAGCCCCACAAGGGGACGTGCTCAGCTCCCTCCTGTACTCAGCATAGAGAGCACACCCCCGTCCACATCGATGAGGCCTTAGTGGAAAGGTTGAAAAGCATCATGTTCCTCAGCATGCACATCCCTGACAATCTGAAATGGTCCATCCACACAGACAGTGTAGTGAAGAAAGTGCAACAGCGCTTGGCCCCTCAGACCCTCACGAACTTCTAAAGATGCACCGTTGAGAGCATCTTGTCAGGCTGTATCACCGCCTGGTACAGCAATTGCACATTCCTCAACCGTAGGGCTCTCCAGAGGGTGGTGCGGTCAGCCCAACGCATCACCGGGGGGCACACTTCCTACCCACCAGGACATACATTATACAGCACCCAGTGTCACAGGAAGGCCAAGAAGAGTATCAAGGACCTCCGCCACCGGAGCCACGGCCTGTTCACCACACTACCATCTAGAAGGCAGAGACAGTACAGGTGCATCAAAGCTTGGACCGAGAGACTGAATAACAGTTTCTATCTCAAGGCCATCAGACTGTTAAATAGTCAACACAAGCTGGCCTCCGACAAGTCTACTACCCTGAACTTAGTCACTGTTACTAGCCGGTTACCATCTGGTACTCAACCCTGCACCTTAGAGACTGCTGTCCTATGTACATAGTCATTGAACACTGGTCACTTTAATCATCTTTACATACTTTTTTTACGCACTTCATATGTATATACTGTATTCTAGTCGAGGCTCATCTTATATAACTGCTGCTGTAAACATATTTTCTATTCATATATTGTCCATAATGTCTATACACACCATCATATACAGTATGTGTGTATGCGACTAATACATTTGATATGATTTGAATTGAAAACGCACATAATCTAACGCCTGCCTCAGACCACTCGTAGAACAGCTAAGTGCATCGTTTGATGCTTCGTTTTTCTGCCCTCCCTTGTCACTTTTATACACAGAAGAGCTCTGCCAAACATAGAATCAATCACATGGTTTATCCACCTCTCTCTGACCTCCAATAACTTCAAAACAAAGTTGCCAATGTCTTTGCACTAGATACAAACCAGCAACGTATAAAATGATGGTTCATGCAAGACAAAGTGAGTTAGCAATAGCATCACCTGCCCATGTGGGAAAGCCTACATAAGATAAATGCCAAGACGATTAAAACAACGCATAGCTGAACACCGCAGCTCAATCAGGTGTAAGAACACTGACTATCCAGTAGCAGCTCACATCCTATCTCTTCCCTCAAATACACAGGTATCGAGCATGTTACCCTACCAAGGAGAGGCGGTAACATTGAGACCCTACTACTACAGAGGGAGGCCTCCTGGTTATCCTAACCAACATTGACCCCTAGTGGTCTGAATATTGCCTTTGATCTCAGGCCCTTCTTATGAACAATCCTCTTTTTTATTAACAAGTCTTATAAATGAATATATTATTTCTACAGCTTATCAGGGTACACCCAATATGTTCCCCCTGTTGATGAGGCTTATAATGCATTATGGTTGAACCAAAACGATACAAATTAAATGAAATTGGAAACAATTAAATATATATGTGAAATTAAATTAAACAATAATGTATGTAGATGCTAATATTATGTACAATATCTAATTATGTTGCCATTTGATAACAATAGCCTAGTATATTCAACATGCTGTAAATTACTGTCTTGTAACAGTTTCACTTGATAGCCTTCAATATTGACTGTTCTAGAGAATTTTAAACCGTTTTTTGTTTGAACATAGTATATGGGATTGATTTTAAGAAATTTAGTGGAGATTCAGTGAAAATAAAAATCTCATTCATTTGTCAAGACCTGTCCCCATGCTTGTCTCAGAGCAGAACAGAACGGTGCTGAAATAGTTGACCACAGTGGGTAGGCTATCGCTTCAAATCCTATTGCTTCTAACTTCAATATGTTTTATAAATAAATAAGACCGTTAACAGCACATTACTCAAAACTAGTGAGACTCATGTCGCCAACAGTATAGCTTTTTAAAAAAAAAATTAAATGACGTGACTCTTAGCCAATAATTAGGTTTAGAGGATTGGAGGATTTTAAATGAATATCTAAATGGCATATCTAAGGGCAAATCTGATCTGTGAGAATATCTAAGTGGCTTTTATATAATTATAAATGAATTAATAATAATAATAATAATCGCTTTGTTTTAAAAGTAATATTTTGGAGATTTCATTTTCAAATAACCTAAAGTGAGTGAGAAAATGTCCATTCTTGTAAATGGGGTGAGACATTGTTACTAATTTTTAAATAAAGCCAGTTTATTTATTTCTGTTTTTAGAGGGAGAGAGCCCACCGTCAATTCATGAATCTCCCGGTGACGGCCGGCACGGGTATCGAACCAGCAACTGTAGCAACGTCACTGAGAGTGAGTGTCTTACACCGCAGCGCCACTCGGAAGGTCCCATCCTCAAATTTTTTATGCTGATCAATTGCCTTGCACAAAGTATCTATTGTCCTGCTAATAGCCCATAATGGCGCTGTAAATCGTGACTGGTCGGGAGTAGGCTACAGTACTACAGTAAGAGCAAAATAATCCTAACATTTCCACACCCTAATTGTAGATTAGCCAATACCCAAATGGAGATTCAGTGAAAATAAACATCTTTTTGATTTATCAAGACCTGTCCCCATGCTTGTCTCCCTATGTCTGACCTCTGAATGCTGTCTAAGCTATATGTTTTGAAGAGTATTTTCCAGTAAGCAACACTTTGTTTACCTTCATTAGCCTACTTTGTTCCATTATTTCTGTCATTCAGTGATATTTATTCCCATAGTAATTTGTTATGAATTTCTAAGGAGATTAACATCTGCATTTTGAAAGAGTATTTTTATAATTATTTATTAACTAAAGCACAAAGATGTTGATGTAGAAATATAGTACTGTACAGTTTATGATTTATCTGACATTTTTGCAGGCAGCAGCGTAGCCTAGTGGTTAGAGCGTTGGACTAGTAACCGAAAGGTTTCAAGTTCTAATCCTCGAGCTGACAAGGTAAAAATCTGTCATTCTGCCCCTGAACAGGCAGTTAACCCACTGTTCCTAGGCAGTCATTGAAAATAAGAATTTGTTGTTAACTGACTTGCCTAGTAAAATAAAGGAAAAATTAAAAAATTTGCGGTTGCATGAGGTCGCCTGCACACACTTTAAACATTTGGATAATAAAGCATTAAAAGCATTTTGAAGATAGAAGCCGCCTGCATTTGTTTATTAGGCTACTGTGCAGTCTGACAAGTACACATCCTTGGAATAGCAGAACAGCATTAACGGTCCAGATGGCCCTTGGTGAGCAGTTGGTCAAGTTCTGTTGTCAGAAGAGGAATGGAAATGTCAGGGTGAACCGACGACCTGACGAATCCGCCAGGTATGTTGACTCTTCCTGTTGGAAGTGGAGTCCCAGAGCTCACATGTGTGCCTGGCATGGATTGTGACAACATCTCATTCCTCGCCCTGTTCAACACGTCATTCTCCACCTGACTCTCCGCCAATGACGTGTGACTCTCCGCCAATACCGCCTGGCTCTGGACCAATGCACCAGCTGTCGCCCGTATCTCTGCCCTCAGATAATGTTTTTCTTTCTGCTGGTCTGCCTTCAATGACTCGGTCTCGGGTCTTCAAAGTTTGAATCTGAGCCATGTGCATCTTCATCAGATGAGCAGAATGGTACTGCCCTGAGCCCCCATCGATTACAGTGGCCTATGATAGAAATGGTAGATCAATTAAGGATTAAAAGTGACTCCGACACATAAATGCTGCATACACATGAAAAGTAAATAAGACCTACACCAGTTTTAAAAGCACATTACTCAACACTAGTGAGACTCATGTTGCCTACCTTAGGCCTACAGTATATCTAACAACAACAACAAAAATGTCTGACGTGACCCCCCGCCAATAATTACATTTAGAGGATTGGATGATTCTAAATTTATATCTAAGGGGCATTTTATCAATTAGTATATTATGAACCACAATAGTTGTTGTATTATTTGTTCTATCTTTTCTGGTGGATTAAACTGAAATTACAACCAACTTTCTATGGCTTGTTTAAAAAATAACTATATTTTGGGGATGATTTAGTTTCAAATAACCTAAAGTGAGCGAGAAAAAGGCTATTCTTGAACATGGGGTGAGACATACAGTAGTTACTAAATTGTAAATAAAGCCAGTTTGTTATTTAGAATGATCTATTTCTGTTTTTAGAGGGAGAGAAACCAAAAGCCCACCATCCCCTCATGGGTCTCCCTGTTGCAGCCGGCACAGGTACTGAACCAGCATCTGTAGCAACACAGTATGCAATGCACTGTCTTAGACCACTGCGCCACACAGGCACTGTACAACATAGTAGAGTAGGCTACAGTACCACAGTACTGTTTCTCTTAGAATAAAAACCTTAGTGGAACAACAGTTTTAGTAGGTAAGTGCACAATTATCAGTTTCTATTTGGTTTATGTCGCCCATTCATTGTCAGTTAGAGACAAAGTAGCACCTTTTAAAACATTTTTTTTATAACCCTTCGAACATCAGCTGATATTTCAAAGTGCTGTACAGAAACCCAGCCTAAAACCCCAAACAGCAAGAAATGCAGGTGTAGAAGCACGGTGGCTAGGAAAAACTGCCTAGAAAAGGCCAAAACCTAGGAAGAAACTAGGCTATGAGGGGTGGCCAGTCCTCTTCTGGCTGTCCCAGGTGGAGATTATAACAGAACATGGCCAAGATGTTCAAATGTTCATAAATGACCAGCATGGTCAAATAATAATAATCACAGTAGTTGTCGAGAGTGCAGCAAGTCAGCACCTCAGGAGTAAATGTCAGTTGGCTTTTCATAGCCCATCATTAAGAGTAACTATACCACTCCTGCTGTCTCTAGAGAGTTGAAAACAGCAGGTCTGGGACAGGTAGCATGTCCGGTGAACAGGTCAGGATTCCATAGCCGCAGGCAGAACAGTTGAAACTGGAGCAGCAGCACGGCCAGGTGGACTGGGGACAGCAAGGAGTCATCATGCCAGGTAGTTCTGATGCTCAGGTCCTCTGAGCCCTAAGAGACACTGTGGCCCCATCCGATGATACCCCAGAACAGGGCCAAACAGGAAGGACATAACCACACCCACTTTGCCAAACCACAGCCCCCAACCACCAACTTACCATCCTGAGACAAGGCCGAGTATAGCCCACAAAGATCTCCACCATGGCACAACCCACCTTGGGACCTAAAAGTATAATCAGTGCTCTAACTCCCCTTGCACTGGTCTGGAGCAATGAAGTAGTGACGCAGTATACCGTACTAAACCATAAATTACCTGTAAGTCCCACAGCATAATCGCAAAACTTTTTGTTGAGCAACCACTGAATGTTTGTGCTTTTCTAATAACCGTTTTCTGTGTTCATGCAAGTGACTGATTGAACAAATCCTCACTATCAGTATCTGCAATTTGGCAGTACGCCCAGATGCTTGTTTTGAGAATGAAAGATTTCTCTGTTTCAAGGTCTCAGCTTAGAGACAAGAATCCTTGTGGGGTATTGGTCTGTCACACGCATGACCCAGTATTGGTCGGTCACATGAATGAAGCAAACATTAATGATGAATTAATAAGCTAAATCATGCAACTATAACTTGTCTCTATATAAGAGATCTAACGGGACTGCCCCCCGATGGAGCTCCTTACAGATGTTCACTATGGTGCATCAAGTTTGTTGGAACCTCTCCAGTTAACTGATAATAAACAATGATTCCTTTAAGATTGACTTTGAGTGTCCCTGAGTAAGATTTTCCACAACAGATGTGACGAATCTTGATTTAGTGGTTTATGATAGGGTAAGCATTAGAATAGAATAGAACAAGACTCCCCAATATTTGCAGCCATAGGTGATAATATCTTCCTAGGAGCTTAGCCGTCAACAGTATTGTGAAATAATTATAATGTTAAGGTAGAATCTGAATGGGATTTGCTGATCCAAGAGCAGCGTTGCCATTCTTTTGATGCCATCAGGATCGACATGTGCCTCAACGAAACACTTAGCGAACGTTCTCTCTGCGTGGTGTTTTGGGAAACATATGTTACATCTTCGTCTGTTGTAGGAAAGATGCATCGTAAAACACTCGTAAGCCTAAGTTCCATTGCTATCGGGAAACAAGGTTCTGGTCTGTTTGGTTGCTTGGTGAAGACAGGTTCCTGGGTCCAGAGTGATGAGTGATGTGTCAGTAAATTGGCCCGTACTTGTCTGCCTTTCAACCAGGACAACGGAATGGATCCCAGCCGGCGACCCAAAAAAACGACGCCGTAAAAGAGGGAAACGAGGCGGTCTTCTGGTCAGACTCCGGAGATGGGCACATCGTGCACCACTCCCTAGCATTCTTCTCGCCAATGTCCAGTCTCTTGACAACAAGGTTGATGAAATCCGAGCAAGGGTAGCATTCCAGAGGGACATCAGAGACTGTAACGTTCTTTGCTTCACGGAAACATGGCTCACTGGAGAGACGCTATCGGAGGCGGTGCAGCCAGCGGGTTTCTCCACGCATCGCGCTGACAGAAACAAACATCTTTCTGGTAAGAAGAGGGGCAGGGGCGTATGCCTTATGGCTAACGAGACGTGGTGTGATCACAGAAATATACAGGAAGTCAAATCTTTCTGTTCACCTGATTTAGAATTCCTCACAATCAAATGTCGACTGCATTATCTACCAAGAGAATTCTCTTCGATTATAATCACAGCCGTATATATTCCCCCCCAAGCAGACACATCGATGGCTCTGAACGAACTTTATTTGACTCTTTGCAAACTGGAATCTCTACATCCTGAGGCTGCATTCATTGTAGCTGGGGATTTTAACAAGGCTAATCTGAAAACAAGACTCCCTAAATTGTATCAGCATATCGATTGCGCAACTAGGGCTGAAAAAACCTTGGTTCATTGTTACTCTAACTTCCGCGACGCATATAAGGCCCTGCCCCGCCCTCCTTTCGGAAAAGCTGACCACGACTCCATTTTGCTGATCCCTGCCTACAGACAGAAACTAAAACAAGAAGCTCCCACGCTGAGGTCTGTCCAACGCTGGTCCGACCAAGCTGATTCCACACTCCAAGACTGCTTCCATCACGTGGACTGGGATAGGTTTCGTATTGCGTCAGATAACAACATTGACGAATACACTGATTCGGTGTGCGAGTTCATTAGAACGTGCGTTGAAGATGTCGTTCCCATAGCAACGATTAAAACATTCCCTAACCAGAAACCGTGGATTGATGGCAGCATTCGCATGAAACTGAAAGCGCGAACCACTGCTTTTAATCAGGGCAAGGTGACTGGTAACATGACCCGAATACAAACAGTGCAGTTATTCCCTCCGCAAGGCTATCAAACAAGCTAAGCGTCAGTATAGAGACAAAGTAGAATCTCAATTCAACGGCTCAGACGCAAGAGGTATGTGGCAGGGTCTACAGTCAATCACGGACTACAAGAAGAAAACCAGCCCAGTCACGGACCAGGATGTCTTGCTCCCAGGCAGACTAAATAACTTTTTTGCCCGCTTTGAGGACAATACAGTGCCACTGACACGGCCTGCAACGAAAACATGCGAACTCTCCTTCACTGCAGCCGAGGTGAGTAAAACATTTAAACGTGTTAACCCTCGCAAGGCTGCAGGCCCAGACGGCATCCCCAGCCGCGCCCTCAGAGCATGCGCAGACCAGCTGGCCGGTGTGTTCACGGACATATTCAATCAATCCCTATACCAGTCTGCTGTTCCCACATGCTTCAAGAGGGCCACCATTGTTCCTGTTCCCAAGAAAGCTAAGGTTAACTGAGCTAAACGACTACCGCCCCGTAGCACTCACTTCCGTCATCATGAAGTGCTTTGAGAGACTGGTCAAGGACCATATCACCTCCACCCTACCTGACACCCTAGACCCACTCCAATTTGCTTACCGCCCAAATAGGTCCACAGACGATGCAATCTCAACCACACTGCACACTGCCCTAACCCATCTGGACAAGCGGAATACCTATGTGAGAATGCTGTTCATCGACTACAGCTCGGAATTCAACACCATAGTACCCTCCAAGCTCATCATCAAGCTCGAGACCCTGGGTCTCGACCCCGCCCTGTGCAACTGGGTACTGGACTTCCTGATGGGCCGCCCCCAGGTGGTGAGGGTAGGCAACAACATCTCCACCCCGCTGATCCTCAACACTGGGGCCCCACAAGGGTGCGTTCTGAGCCCTCTCCTGTACTCCCTGTTCACCCACGACTGCGTGGCCACGCACGCCTCCAACTCAATCATCAAGTTTGCGGACGACACAACAGTGGTAGGCTTAATTACCAACAACGACGAGACGGCCTACAGGGAGGAGGTGAGGGCCCTCGGAGTGTGGTGTCAGGAAAATAACCTCACACTCAACGTCAACAAAACTAAGGAGATGATTGTGGACTTCAGGAAACAGCAGAGGGAACACCCCCCTATCCACATCGATGGAACAGTAGTGGAGAGGGTAGTAAGTTTTAAGTTCCTCGGCATACACATCACAGACAAACTGAATTGGTCCACTCACACAGACAGCATCGTGAAGAAGGCGCAGCAGCGCCTCTTCAACCTC
Source organism: Oncorhynchus tshawytscha (assembly GCF_018296145.1). NCBI lineage: Eukaryota > Metazoa > Chordata > Actinopteri > Salmoniformes > Salmonidae > Oncorhynchus > Oncorhynchus tshawytscha. The sequence continues at coordinate 12,764,300 of NC_056450.1, read as the reverse complement.
AGGAGGTTGAAGAAATTCGGCTTGTCAACAAAAGCACTCACAAACTTCTACAGATGCACAATCGAGAGCATCCTGGCGGGCTGTATCACCGCCTGGTACGGAAACTGCTCCGCCCACAACCGTAAGGCTCTCCAGAGGGTAGTGAGGTCTGCACAACGCATCACCAGGGGCAAACTACCTGCCCTCCAGGACACCTCCACCACCCGATGTTACAGGAAGGCCATAAAGATCATCAAGGACAACAACCACCTGAGCCACTGCCTGTTCACCCCGCTATCATCCAGAAGGCGAGGTCAGTACAGGTGCATCAAAGCTGGGACCGAGAGACTGAAAAACAGCTTCTATCTCAAGGCCATCAGACAGTTAAACAGCCACCACTAACATTGAGTGGCTGCTGCCAACACACTGACTCAACTCCAGCCACTTTAATAATGGGAATTGATGGGAAATTATGTAAAATATATCACTAGCCACTTTAAACAATGCTACCTAATATAATGTTTACATACCCTACATTATTCATCTCATATGTATACGTATATACTGTACTCTATATCATCTACTGCATCCTTATGTAATACATGTATCACTAGCCACTTTAACTATGCCACTTTGTTTACATACTCATCTCATATGTAGATACTGTACTCGATACCATCTACTGTATCTTGCCTAAGCTGCTCTGTACCATCACTCATTCATATATCTTTATGTACATATTCTTTATCCCCTTACACTGTGTGTAAGACAGAAGTTTTTTTTGGAATTGTTAGTTAGATTACTTGTTGGATTATTTCTGCATTGTCGGAACTAGAAGCACAAGCATTTCGCTACACTCGCATTAACATCTGCTAACCATGTGTATGTGACAAATAAGATTTGATTTGATTTTCTTCAGAGGTGTGGCTATGCTTGTCCTTAGTCTGTCACTACAGTCATAGCTTCTTTGGCCTGAAGCAGACGCAAGACGACAAGACTTTTTTACTAGTATAGACTGGAGTTTACTACAACGGTCACAGGCTTCATCAATAAGTGCAAGGGTGATGTTGTCCCCAGTGACTATAAGAATGTATCCCAACCAAAAACCATGGATTATAGGCAATATCCGTGCTGGGCTAAAAGCTAGAGCTACCACTTACAACCTGTTTAAACAAGGTCACCGGGCCAAACGGAATACCAGGGCGCTTTCTCAAAGTATAACCAGACCAGCTGGCAAGTGTCTTCACGAACAGTTGTAATCTCTCATTGTCCCAGTCCTTAATCCCAACATGTTTCAAGCTGATCACCATTTTCCCTTTTCCCATAAACTCCAAGGTAACCTGCCTAAACGACTATCGCCTTGTAGACACTCACATCTGTCAGAGTCAGGGTTCAGACGTGAGCCAACTCCCCCTGTTTATCGTGAGGAGCCAAGGAGGAGACCAGAACCAGAGCCGGTGTTGGAGGTGAGCGAAGCAGAGACTGTGAAGGAGTTAATGGGGAAATTGGAGGAGAGAGTTATGAGGGAGTTGCTGTGTTGGTGCTTTAGGTACGGAATTCGCCCGACGGAGCGTGTCAGGGATTTGATGGCACCTGGGTCAGCGCTCCATACTCGTCCTGAGGTGCGTGTTAGTCGGCTGGTGAAGATTGTGCCAGCCTCACGCACCAGGCCTCCTGTGCACCTCCCTAGCCTTGCACGTCCTGTGCCAGCCCTGCTCTCAAGCTCTCCAGTACGCCTTCACGGTCCGGTCCATCCTGTGCCACCTCCACACACCAGTCCTCCGGTGGCAGCTCCCCGCACCAGGCTTCCTGTGCGTGTTCTCGGCCCAGTACCACCAGTGCCAGCACCACGCACCAGGCCTTCAGTGCGCCTCGCCTGTCCAGCGCTGCCAGAGCCTTCCTCCACTCCAGCGCTGCCGGAGTCTCCCGCCTCTCCAGCGCTGCCAGAGCCTTCCTCCACTCCAGCGCTGCCGGAGTCTCCCGCCTCTCCAGCGCTGCCAGAGCCTTCCTCCACTCCAGCGCTGCCGGAGTCTCCCGCCTGTTCAGCGCAGTCAGAGCCTTCCTCCTCTACAGCGCTGCCGGAGTCTCCCGCCTGTTCAGAGCTGCCAGTCTGCAAGGAGCTGCCAGTCTGCAAGGAGCTGCCAGTCTACAAGGAGCTGCAAGTCTGCAAGGAGCTGCCAGAGCTGCTAGTCTGCAGGATGCCGCCAGAGCTGCCAGTCTGCAAGGAGCCGCCAGAGCTGCCAGTCTGCAAGGAGCCGCCAGAGCCGCCAGTCAGCATGGAGCAGCCAGAGCCGCCGGTCAGCATGGAGCAGCCAGAGCCGCCGGTCAGCATGGAGCAGCCAGAGCCGCCAGTCAGCATGGAGCAGCCAGAGCCGCCAGTCAGCATGGAGCAGCCAGAGCCGCCAGTCAGCATGGAGCAGCCAGAGCCGCCAGTCAGCATGGAGCAGCCAGAGTCGCCAGTCAGCATGGAGCGGCCAGTCAGCATGGAGCAGCCAGAGCGGCCAGTCAGCATGGAGCAGCCAGAGAAGCCAGTCAGCATGGAGCAGCCAGGTAGGCCAAGGTTAGCGGCGAGGGTCGCCACTCAAGGGACGCTAAGGAGGTGGACTAAGACAATTATGGAGTGGGCCAAACATGCCCACCCAGACCCTCCCCTATAGGTTTAGGTTGTGCGTTTTCTAGGCCAAGGTTAGCGGCGAGGGTCGCCACTCAAGGGACGCTAAGGAGGTGGACTAAGACAATTATGGAGTGGGGTCCACGTCCAGCGCCAGAGCCACCACCGCGGACAGATGCCCACTCAGACCCTCCCCTATAGGTTTAGGTTGTGCGTTCGGAGTCCGCACCTTGGGGGGTTCTGTCACGTTCTGACCATCGTTCGTATGTGTTTTCCTTGTTTTAGTGTTGGTCAGGACGTGAGCTGGGTGGGCATTCTATGTTGTGTGTCTGGTTTGTCTTATTTCTATGTTTGGCCTGATATGGTTCTCAATCAGAGGCAGGTGTTAGTCATTGTCTCTGATTGGGAACCATATTTAGGTAGCCTGGGTTTCACTGTGTGTTTGTGGGTGATTGTTTCTGTCTTTGTGTTGTCACCAGATAGGCTGTTTAGGTTTTCTCACATTTATTGTTTTTGTTAGTTTATTCATGTATAGTTTTCTTAATTAAAAATCATGAATAACAATCACGCTGCATTTTGGTCCGCCTCCACTTCACCTAAAGAAAACCGTTACAATGACACAAGTCATTTTTCCAACAATTGTTTACAGACAGATTATTACACTTATAATTCACTGTATAACAATTCCAGTGGGTCATAAATGTACATACATTAAGTTGACTGTGCCTTTAAACAGCTTGGAAAATTTCAGAAAATCATGTCATGGCTTTAGAAGCTTCTGATAGGCTAATTGACATCATTTGAGTCAATTGGAGGTGTACCTGTGGATGTATTTCAAGGCCTACCTTCAAACTCAGTGCCTTTTTGCTTGACATTATGGGAAAATCAAAAGAAATCAGCCAAGACCTCAGAAAGGCCTCCACAAGTCTGGTTTATCCTTGGGAGCAATTTCCAAACACCTGAAGGTACCACGTTCATCTGTACAAACAATAGTACGCAAGTATAAACACCATGGGACCATGCAGCCGTCATATCGCTCAGTAGGGAGACGCGTTCTGTCTCCTAGAGATGAACGTACTTTGGTGTGAAAAGTGCAAATCAATCCCAGAACAACAGCAAAGGACCTTGTGAAGATGCTGGAGGAAACAGGTATAAAAGTATCTATATCCCCAGTAAAACGTGTCCTATATCGACATAACCTGAAAGGCTGCTCAGCAAGGAAGAAGCCACTGTTCCAAAACCACCATAAAAAAAACAGACTATGGTTTGCAACTGCACATGGGAACAAAGATCGTACTTTTGGGAGAAATGTCCTCTGGTCTGATGAAACAAAAATGGAACTGTTTGACCATAATGACCATCGTTAAGTTTGGAGGAAAAAGGGGGAGGCTTGCAAGCCGAAGAACATCATCCCAACCGTGAAGCACGGGGGTGGCAGCATCATGTTGTGGGGGTGCTTTGCTGCAGGAGGGACTGGTGCACTTCACAAAATATATGGCATCACGAAGAGGACAATTATGTGGATATATTGAAGCAACATCTCAAGATGGGTCTTGGGTCTTCCTAATGGACAATGACCCCAAGCATACTTCCAAATTATGGACAACAAAGTCAAGGTATTGGAGTGGCCCTCACAATGCCCTGACCTCAATCCTATAGAAAATTTGTGCGCAGAACTGAAAAAGTGTGTGCGAGCAAGGAGGCCTACAAACCTGACTCAGTTACACCAGCTCTGTCAGGAGGAATGGGCCAAAATCCACCCAACTTATTGTGGGAAGCTTGTGGAAGGCTAACTGAAATGTTTGACCCAAGTTAAACAATTTAAAGGCAATGCTACAAAGTACTAATTGAGTGTATATACACATCTGACCCACTGGGAATGTGATGAAAGAAATCAAAAGTGAAATAAATCATACTCGTTACTATTATTCAGACATTTTACATTCTTAAAATAAAGCGGTGATCCTAACTGCCCTAAGACAGGGGATTTTTACTAGGATTAAATGTCAGGAATTGTGAAAAAACGAGTTTAAATGTATTTGGCTAAGATGTATGTAAACTGTATGTAAGAATGCTGTTCACAGACTATAGCTCACCGTTCAACACCATAGTCCCTTCCAAGCTCATCACCAAACTGAGGATCCTGGGACTGAACACCTGCCTCTGCAATTGGATCCTGGACTTCCCGACAGGCCTGCCCCAGGTGGACTACCCTCCCCCTTCACCACTCCTTTCTTCACCATAGTGAGCAGCAACTAACCAACACTTTTATCCTTCCCCTTACCCTGAACTGGGTTTATATCCTAACCTCAATCCCGCCCCTTACCCTAAACCGGGTTCATAGCTAAATCCCAGCCCTACCTTCCTTATACACTGATCCATCACATTCTTTCCCTTTGACCCCTCTGTTTATTCATGTTTTTGTTTGGTCTGATGTTTTCTTTAAAATCCTCTTTTTGTTTTTCTTTTCATTTCTACAATCGTAAAGCGACTTTGAGTCCTTGAAAAGCGCTATAAACTGTACGTCCCATGTATCATTACGATTACAGAGAGTTCAGAGGCTTAGCAGTGTGGTGCCAGGACAACAACTTCTCCTTCAACGTCAGTAAGACCAAGGAGCTGATCATGTACTACAGGAGAAAAAGGGGAGTTACAGATGCGCCCCCCCCCAAAAAAAAAAACTCCACTGTCACAGTAAGGGTGAGAGGTTAGCATGTCTTGGGGATATGTTATTTGTGCAACTGTAGCTTTCTCACTCATCATTATTCACGATTTATTCAGGGTTATCTGTAATCATGGTAGCATCCACATTCATGTAGAAATGTTCAGAAATACAATCTACTCGTATCGACTCCAAAATGCCACTATACATTATTTACTATTAATTTCTATTGGCCACAAAATAATCTGAAACCAAAGCAAAGAGCAAATGCATCCAAGAAATTTGTAGAGTCACAAACTTGATGTAGTGATTGCGTGCTAAGAACATGGGGCCGACCAAAATTTTTTTGTCTTGTACTGATTGTATGTGGGTGTTTTGATGTGCAGGGTATTGCATTCCTCATTTTGTTTATAGTGTGCAAGTGGAATTCAGCAGATGAGAATGCAACAGGGTTGGGTATGTTTCCACTTGACACTGCAGAAATACAGTGGGGCAAAAAAGTATTTAGTCAGCCACCAATTGTGCAAGTTCTCTCACTTAAAAAGATGAGAGAGGCCTGTAATTTTCATCATAGGTACACTTCAACTATGACAGACAAAATGAGAAAAAAAATTCCAGAAGATCACATTGTAGGATTTTTAATGAATTTATTTGCAAATTAGGGAGGAAAATAAGTATTTGGTCACATACAAACAAGCAAGATTTCTGGCTCTCACAGACCTGTAACTTCTTCTTTAAGAGGCTCCTCTGTCCTCCACTCGTTACCTGTATTAATGGCACCTGTTTGAACTTGTTATCAGTATAAAAGACACCTGTTCACAACCTCAAACAGTCACACTCCAAACTCCACTATGGCCAAGACCAAAGAGCTGTCAAAGGACACCAGAAACAAAATTGTAGACCTGCACCAGGCTGGGAAGACTGAATCTGCAATAGGTAAGCAGCTTGGTTTGAAGAAATCAACTGTGGAAGCAATTATTAGGAAACGGAAGACATACAAGACCACTGATAATCTCCCTCGATCTGGGGCTCCACGCAAGATCTCACCCCGTGGGGTCAAAATGATCACAAGAACGGTGAGCAAAAATCCCAGAACCACACGGGGGGACCTAGTGAATGACCTGCAGAGAGCTGGGACCAAAGTAACAAAGCCTACCATCAGTAACACACTACGCCGCCAGGGACTCAAATCCTGCAGTGCCAGACGTGTCCCCTGCTTAAGCCAGTACATGTACAGGCCGTCTGAAGTTTGCTAGAGAGCATTTGGATGATCCAGAAGAAGATTGGGAGAATGTCATATGGTCAGATGAAACCAAAATAGAACTTTTTGGTAAAAACTCAACTCGTCGTGTTTGGAGGACAAACAATGCTGAGTTGCATCCAAAGAACACCATACCTACTGTGAAGCATGGGGGTGGAAACATCATGCTTTGGGGCTGATTTTCTGCAAAGGGACCAGGACAACTGATCTGTGTAAAGGAAAGAATGAATGGGGCCATGAGATTTTGAAAACGTTTGACCTCTGTCATTGCCAACAAAGGGTATATAACAAAGTATTAAGATACACTTTTGTTATTGACCAAATACTTATTTTCCACCATAATTTGCAAATAAATTCATAAAAAATCCTACAATGTGATTTTCTGGATTTATTTTCTCATTTTGTCTGTCATAGTTGAAGTGTACCTATGATGAACATTACAGGCCTCTCTCATCTTTTTAAGTGGGAGAACTTGCACAATTGGTGGCTGACTAAATACTTTTTTGCCTCACTGAATGTATTAGATGTTATGTGTTCCGATTGGTTGGTTGAATTTACATATCAATAAGGTGTTATGCCATTGGTCATGCTTGCAGATAGGGGGATATCACAAACGTAAATCTAATCTATTGATCAGAAATACAGTGTAGACATTGTTAATGTTGCAAATGGCTACTGTAGCTGGAAAAGGCAGATTTTTTATGGAATATCTACATAGGCGTACAGAGGCCCATTATTAGCAACCATCACTCCTGTGTTCCAATGGCACGTTGTGTTAGCTAATCCAAGTTCATAATTTTAAAAGGCTAATTGATCATTAGAAAACCCTTTTGAAATTATGTTAGCACAGCTGAACACTTGCACTGATTAAAAAAGCAATAAAACTGGCCTTCTTTAGACTAGTTGAGTATCTGGAGCATCAGCATTTGTGGGTTCGATTACAGGCTCAAAATGGCCAGAAACAAAGGCTTTCTTCTGAAACTCATCTGTCTATTCTTGTTCTGAGAAATGAAGGCTATTTCATGCGAGAAATTACCAAGAAACTGAAGATCTCGTACAACTCTGTGTACTACTCCCTTCATAGAACAGCGCAAACGGGCTCTAACCAGAATAGAAAGAGGGGTGGGAGGCCCTGGTGCACAACCGAGCAAGAGGACAAGTACATTAGAGTGTCTAGATTGAGAAACAGATGTCTCACAAGTCCTTAACTGGCAGCTTCAATAAATTGTCCCCGCAAAACACCAGCCTCAACGTCAACAGTGAAGAGGCGACTCCGGGATGCTGGCCTTCTAGGCAGAATTCCTCTGTCCAGGGTCTGTGTTCTTTTGCCCATCTTAATCTTTTATTGGCCAGTCTGAGATATGGCTTTTTCTTTGCAACGCTGCCTAGAAGGCCAGCATGCTGGAGTCACCTCGTCACTGTTGACATTGAGACTGATGTTTTGCAGGGACTATTTATTGAAGCTGCCACCAACTCATTCAAGGGTTTTTCTTTATTTTTTACTATTTTCTACATTGTAGAATAATAGTGAAGATGTCAACATTATGAAATAACACATATGGAATCATGTAGTTACCAAAGAAGTGTTAAACAATCCAAATATTTTATATTTGAGATTCTTCAAAGTGACCACCCTTTGCCTGATGACAGCCTTGCAAACTCTTGGCATTCTCTCAACCAGCTTCACCTGGAATGCTTTTCCAACAGTCTTGAAGGAGTTCCCACAAATGCTGAACACTTGTTGGCTGCTTTTCCTTCCCTCTGCGGTCCTACTCATCCCAAACCATCTCAATTGGGTTGAGGTCGGGTGATTGTGGAGGCACGGTGATCTGATGCAGCACTCCATCACTCTCCTTCTTGGTCAAATAGCCCTTACACAGCCTGGAGTTGTGTTGGGTCATTGTCCTGTTAAACAACTAATTATATTCCCACTAAGCGCAAGTCAGATGGGATGGTGTATCGCTGCAGAATGCTGTGGTAGTCATACTGGTTAAGTGTGACTTGAATTGTAAATAAATCACAGACAGTGGCATCAGCAAAGCAACCCCACACCATCACACCTCCTCCTCCGTGCTTCACGGCGGGAACTACACATGCGGAGATCATCCGTTCACCTACTTTGCGTCTCACATAGACAAGGCTGTTGGAACCAAAAATCTCAAATTTGGACTCATCAGACCAAAGGACAGATTTCAACCAGTCTAATGTCCATTGCTACTTTTTCTTGGCCCAAGCAAGTCTCTTCTTCTTATTGGTGTCCTTTAGTAGTGGTTTCTTGCAGCAATTCGACCATGAAGGCCTGATTCACGCAGTCTTCTCTGAATAGTTGATGTTGATGTGTGTCTGTTACTTGAACTCTGAGAACCATTTACTTCGGCTGGCATTTTTTGGGCTGGTAACTCTAATGAACTTATCCTCTGCAACAGAGGTAACTCTGGGTCTTCCTTTCCTGTGGCGGTCACCATGAGAACCAGTTTCATCATAGCGCTTGATAGTTTTTGCAACAGCACTTGAAGAAACTTTCAAAGTTCTTTTCCTGTGCTTTCTAAAAGTATTCAGACCCCTTAACTTTCTCGCCATTTTGTTACGTTAGAGCCTTATTCTAAACCAAATTTGAAAAAAAATTAAACAGAAATATCACTTTTACATACGTTTTCAGACCCTTTACTCAGTACTTTGTTTTGACGCACCTTTGGCTGCGATTACAGCTTCAAGTCTTCTTGGGTATGACACTACAAGCTTGGCACACCTGTATTTGGGGAGTTTCTCCCATTCTTCTCTGCAGATCCTCTCAAGCTCTGTCAGGTTGGATGGGGAGTGTCGCTGCACAGCTATTTTCAGGTCTCTCCAGAGATGTTCGATCGGGTTCCTAATGTTTGGTATGCTGTAGTGTAGTCATGACAGTAGACATGACCCGTGTCAGCTGTGCAGTTAATCTTCTTCTGACAGTTGTCTCTCTATCTGGTGGCAACACACATAGAGATCACAGGCGGTATGTGGTACCTTAATTGCGGAGAACGGGCTCATTTTAATTGCTAGAACGGAATACATGTAATGGTATCAAAAACGCCAAACAAGTGGTTTCCATGGGTTGGATACCATTCCATTTACTCCATCCCAGCCATTATTAAGAGCCGGCCTCCTCTCACAGCCTACTGTGATAGGTTACACCCAAGCACCAAAATAGAATAGGCATGATGCAGATGTTTTAACAACTGTTAAGACAAGCTATCTCAGAGGAGAGAAAGTGAATGTACCAAGTAAGTCATTGTACTAAGGTATTTTTTTTTTTTTATAGAAGACATGATACTGCCAGTATGAGTACAACTGGTTCTGGAACTTTGATGCCAGCTCTTTCTCTCTCTCTCTTACAGTAGTCCCAATCAGAACTGTTTAGACAGCTTTATCCTTGCACCATATCATCTCTACAATTCTGCCTGATAGTTCAATGGTATTGTATGGGATTAACATGGATTGAGTGCTCTTTCAGGAGTTCTGAATCCTAAATGGTGATGCGCTGTCCCTGTGCTCAGTGCCTGAAGGTCAGTGGACCAGCTGGACTGTGAAGGGGAATGCCAGAGAGAAAGAGGGAGGGAGTTTACCCGTCATACATGATCTGAGCCGACCTCCACCCTGCCCCGCCCCGCCCCTCCCTCTCCCTCTCTACTCTTAACTGTGTGTTCTGAATGTGGTTCAACAGGCTGGACCGCCTCCAGCACACTCTAGGGCTGGGCTGGAACAGCTGTTCAAGCATGTGTGTATGTGTGTGCGTACATGTGTCAGTACATCTATGTCTATCTTCATTTCTATCTCTCTGTGTCTATGTCTGCCTCTCTCTCTTTCCCTCACACACACCGTGCTGAGGTGCTTCCTGAACAGGGCTCGCTCTAGGACCCAGTGAGAGAGAGACTAGGGGGCGCGGTGATATTTTTAATCTGACCACAGAGCCTGTTAACTCGCTGCTGCTGTTTCCTCGAAACTGAAGACAGCTCTGACAGAAGTGCCTTTTACCATAGTTCTTCATCCTCAGTGTGATACTAACCGCTGTAGGGTAGTACCCCAGGCCGCTTGGAGCAGAGACACCCCCAGGTCCCAGACAGTGGGCCCCCCCTTCATGGCCCCGTGGCCCTGTGTGTCCTGACATGCCAGGCAGCAGCAGCAGCACATGCCAAGCCCCAACAGGCCAGCCATGGAGCAGCAAGCCTGGATACTGAGGGGCTTCCTGGCTCAAGTGGAGAGCAAGGAGGCTGAGGTGGAGGAGGCGGAGAGTGGCTTCACCGGGGAGTTCTTGGTGAGTTATTCTCTTTATTTGATCACTCTGTTACAGGGGGACTCCTCTCTCAGACACGGGACGGGTTCCGAGCTGTCTCACTTCATCAACAAGTGGATTAACTCTGTTGGCGTTGGAGTGGTGCGGTCTTTACCTCTGCTGTGATGTCTAAGCTTAGAGAGCACTGTGTGCGTGTATTTGTTTGGATGTGAGTGTGGGCGGACATAGAGTGCTGTTGTGAGAAGCCAAACTGTTTCATTCCACTGGACAGAACTCTGTCAATGTCCCAAGAAGAATTGTACAAAAGAATGTCATGCTCAGAGGAGAGACATACTATTTACTGTATGTTGTGCTATTTCTGTATGGGTTGTCAGTCAATCCCCAACGACTGCTTATTAGCTTCCTCTTACTGCACTGCTGCCTGTTTCTAAAGGCCCCCATACAAGGAAGGAGATCTACAGGCAAATGCAATGTTCTTGATGTAGAACGAGCCCCCCACCACCACCCACCCTGCACACACACACACACGCACGCTTAAACACACACGCGCAGACAAATACACATATACGCGAACACACGCGCGCACAGACACACACACACACACACAGACACACACACACACAGTGACTGACGGACGCTTGCGCTACAAATGCAAATGGATATGACAGAAGCCTGTTAGTAGGGCCAAGTGAAGCAGTGTATACAAGGTGCACTTCAACTAAAACTCTGCGGTAACACTGTTTGGATAGTCCATCTGTGGACGCTCGACCCGCTGTTAGTGACATTTCAACTAACTACTAACCCTAGCTCTAACCCGAACCCTTATTCTAAACCTAACCGTCATCTTAGCAAGCAGTTTCCTATCAACAGATAGTTTGTTGACAATCTGCAGTGCATCTACAGATGGAAAATCTGGACTGTCCAGATAAAGTCTGACCAACGCCGACCTCGGGCCACCCCATGGTCCTGTTCCCATGGATGGCATCACCTGTGGACCATCGCCATGGTGAGGAGTGACACCTCTGTGACTGAGGGTGTTGGGCCTACTCTCCTCTCCTCTCTCTCCGCACGCCGCCCTGCTTGTGTCATGCCCCTGCCGTCCTGACCACCCGGGGGGAACAGAGCTCACATCACTTCCTTGTGGAACAAAAAGAGCTCTATGGTCTGCAGGGTGCAGATGTCTGCTCCCGGCCTGCTCTGCATCAGCCTTGTGTTCGGGCCGTCTGTGAGAACTGGGCCTGAACAAAAAGACCAGTGTGTTTGAGATACAGAGGACCAGGAAGGGGCACTCTGGGGCTTTATTTGGAGTGTCACTTATTCACTACTAATTGGAATGGAGTCAGTGATGACTGGAAGTTCTCTCTTAGTCTATGGCTAGGGCTGTTTCTAAGCTAATGTCTGTACGTTTGAGCCATGCCAGAGCTGATAAAAAGCTTTGGCAGTAGTAGTGGTGTCACAGTGTTACCCACAGAGTGTACAGGGCGTGACTATAACACTGAATTCAGCTCTGGGGAGGAGTGACAACTTATTGCAGTTCAACTGTCTCTCCTCTCAATTAACACTGAAGAGAACTGTAAATGCAAACCATGGTGGGCAGGTACTAGACTCAAACATGGGAACTGTGACAACGGCAACCTCATTGTCTATGGCTACTCGCTTCCAGTTCCCCAGAGGAACAAGGTAATTAGACACCCTCACATTTAGCCACATAGATCGAAGCATTAGCCAGACTGGGATAAACCCTTCCCTCCTTCACATGCAAACATACGTGTTGGGTTCTCTAATATTTGCCTCACTTCCCTCTGTTGCAGAGGCTCAAACGCCAGTCCACCAAGTACCGCACTGACAAAACCTACCCCACAAAGATAGCAGATAAGCAGGAGAACGTGAAGAAGAACCGATACAAGGACATTGTTCCCTGTAAGTCAGCTTTTACTGTTACAGTCTAATGCAGTGGTTTGAAGTGGTATATTTATGCAGTCCTCACTATAACCTTTCACTACTACATCTCACTACAATAGCGTCCTCATTTCCCTTCAGTTGACCACAGCAGAGTGAAACTGTCCCTCACCACCTCCAAGAACGATAATGACTACATCAATGCCAGCTTCATCAAGGTAGGGTGATGGGACTTTGTCCTGTTATACTAGACTGTACAATAGAAGTGTATTTGCAGCAGAGTCCCAGGTGGACAAGTGTGTGACACTGTGCCCTGCGTACCCCCAGGGAGTGTCAGGGGCCAGGGCCTACATTGCCACCCAGGGCCCTCTTCCCCACACCGTGCTGGACTTCTGGAGGATGCTCTGGGAGTATGACACAGAGGTACAACTCTGTCTCTGTGTGTGTCTCTCTCTCCCCGTCTCTCATTCTCTGGTGGGGTTGGTGTACTGATGGACTGATGGTGATCTTGTCTTCTAACAGGTCATAGTGATGGTTTGCAGGGAGTTTGAGATGGGCAGGGTAAGTCACTCTCTATGCTCATGTACACTATACACTTCTCTATTATTACACTCAGTGGTGGAAAAAGTACCCAATTGTCATACTTGAGTAAAAGATACCTTAATAGAAAATGACTAAAGTAAAAGTGAAAGTCACCCAGTAAAATTCTACTGGCGTAAAAGTCTAAAAGTATTTGGTTTTAATATACTTAAGTATCAAAAGTAATTGTGATTGCTAAAATATAATTAAGTATCAAAAGTAAAAGTATGAATAATAAAAAAATCCTTACATTAAGCAAACGACACAATTTTCTTGTGTTTTTTAAATTTACGGATAGCCTGGGGCACACTCCAATACTCAGACATAATTTACAAACTAAGCATTTGTGTTTAGTGAGTGAACCAGATCAGAGGCAGTAGGATGACCAGAGATGTTATCTTGATAAGTGTGTGAATTTAACAATTTTCTGTCCTGCTAAGAGTTCAAAATGTAATGAGTACATTTGGGTGTCAGGGAAACTGTATGGGGTAAAAGTACATTATTTTCTTTAGGAATGTAGTGAAGTAAAAGTTGTAAAAAATATAAATAGTAAAGTAAAGTACAGATACCCCAAAAAACGACTTAAGTAGTACTTTAAAGTATTTTTACTTAAGTACTTTACACCACTGCTTACACTGCATTTCATAGTCAAATACTGTGTTATTAAAATGGTCGGTGTTGTGGCTTTATGCGCATTGAAGACTGTTTGTGTTACTCTTTTGTAGAAAAAGTGTGAGCGCTACTGGCCAAAGAAACAAGAGGAACCTTTTGTGTGTGACCCGTTTACTATTTACTGCGTGAGTAGTAGGCTACTTCCTCTCTCTTTCTCGCTCTCTGACCACTTCCTGATTTGGTTGGTCAAATGGCCTCTTAACCATAACTAGGTTATCTACACTGCAGTGATCAGTTGTCATGAATGGTAGATGAATGCAACCTTTGAAAATCCAGATACAGGCCCTTAAAAAATATGTTGATGTGCTTAGTAATTTTTGCTATGGGATTCTAATTTCTGGGGTTCTCCTCAAACATGCCTGAAATATGCCTAAACATTGATAATCACTTGTGTCAAGTAAATGTAGAATACTAATGTCATTCTCAGGTTAAAAAGACTAGCCTCTGCAGGTTTTCTGTGTGAAAATAATGCTAAACTGCCAACTCTGTGTGTTTGTGTACAGGACTCAGAGGAGAGTAAAGGAGACTATGTGAGCAGGAACCTAAGAGTGACCTACCGCAATGTAAGTACTGTTTATACCCTTACTATAAACCTGAAATGCAGCTTTAATTAGAAACTATCATGGATAGAATCTGAGGACATAAATGCTTAAAAACGCAAAGTTGTGATGGAATATTTTGTGGGTGGAATTGTAGTATACTTTGGTGCCGAGCATGTCAGCAATAAATCCCCTCAAAACTAACATCACATGAGGTAGGGGTAAACAGGAAGCCCCGTGTGAGTACACAGGTCTCCTGGTGTGTCTCCCTGTCTGTGTTAACATTGAACTTTGTTGTTTGTCCCTTAGTGGAGTCGTACCCTGAGACAGCTGCACTATATCAACTGGCCGGACCACGGGGTCCCAGACACCATCCCTCCCATCCTGGAGCTCCTGCAGGAGATGAGAGCTTACCAGGCCCATGAGGATGTACCCATCTGTATCCACTGCAGGTCAGCTCTCCAACCCCCCTACTTTAAGTTAACTGTGTACTGTGTGTATGAATCATTGTCTGATACGGAGAGTCAATAAACCATCGCAAAGCATGGAAAGTTAGGTTCCCTTTGCATCTAATGCTAGGCAGTCATATATCTCTATCTATGATGCTGTGGGGTCCTTTCTCATGAAATGGTCATTGTTCCGTAGGTGGAACACATTCTTGTGGGCCTCCCTGTTGTAGACCCCTTTATGCTCAGGCACCTCCCTCTTCTCTTAGACACACAGACAGGAAGTGTTTGCGGGCGGATGGCCGACAGGCGACAGTGGGTGTTACAACAAACACTCGTATATCTTTTCATTTTCTCTGACTGTCTCTGGCCATGGTTACGGCTAACACATGAACTCAACAGTACTTAGCACTGCATGCTAAGCCAGTGAAAAGGTAACCAATTGTAGGTCCGTTGCTTATCTGAGGGCCTAGTGGTGGTGATGTGTTTTTCAACCCTGTCCTCCTTTAATAACTCTGTTGACTGACTTTCGTGAGTAAGACGAGAGAGAGAGAGAGAGAGAGAGAGAGAGAGAGAGAGAGAGAACAGCGCTTTTTTCCATACTATGACCACAGTGACACACGGAAATTCCATCGGTGGTGACAGGCCTCTTTGAAAGTTGCACAACGTGTTTGTCATAGGCTTGAGTCAAGTGTTGCATGACACTCCAGAAAGGAGACTCAACAGATAAATCCTCAAATGCATCAAGAGTTATGTTATCCCCTCTCTCTGTTCTCTATAATAAGACTATGATAGACCCTCTTTAGCAACCCGTATTAGGGCCAATTGCGAGAGATGATTTACCCCAGTCAGATGGCATTACACTTCAGTAGTCAGTGGATAGAAGTGCCCGTGTGCCAGGCTGACATCCAGGCGTGGTTTACAGGAGGCATCACAGATAGATGAACCACCAGGAACGGAATGTTCAGTCATAGACATCAGGCATGTCCGTGCCATAAGACCCACGCTCTCCTCTCTACTCAGTCAGTTAACCCACAGGCAGGATTGAGGATAGGAAAGTATTACCGTATGAAATGACAGATCTGCTTACTCACGTTTTCCTTGGAACAGTTCACTCTCCATGGGAGACTGGGCTACCCTCATATCACCTACAGTTGAAGTCGGAAGTTTACATACACCTTAGCCAAGTACATTTAAACTCAGTTTTTCCACAATTCCTGACATAATAATCCTAGTAAAAATTCCCTGTGTTAGGTCAGTTAGGATCACCACTTTATTTTAAGAACGTGAAATGTCAGAATAATAGTAACGAGAATGATTTATTTCAGCTTTTATTTCTTTCATCACATTCCCAGAGGGTCAGAAGTTTAAGTATACTCAATGTATACTCAATTAGTATTTGGTAGCATTGCCTTTAAATTGTTTAACTTGGGTCAAACATTCCGGGTAGCCTTCCACAGGCTTTCCACAATAAGTTGGGTGAATTTTGGCCCATTCTTCCTGATAGAGCTGGTGTAACTGAGTCAGGTTTTTCAGTTCTGCCCACAAATTTTCTATAGGATTGAGGTCAGGGCTTTGTGAGGGCCACTCCAATACCTTGACTTTGTTGTCCTTCAGCCATTTTGCCACAACTTTGGAAGTATGCTTGGGGTCATTGTCCATTTGTAAGACCCATTTGCAACCAAGCTTTAACTTCCTGATGTCTTGAGATGTTGCTTCAATACAACCACACAATTTCCTGCCTCATGATGCCATCTATTTTGTGAAGTGCACCAGTTCCTCCTGCAGCAAAGCACCCCCACAACATGATGCTGACATGATGCTGCCACCTCCATGCTTCACGGTCGGGATGGTGTTCTTTGGCTTGCAAGCCTCCCCCTTTTTCCTCCAAAAATAACAATGGTCATTATGGCCAAACAATTCTATTTTTGTTTCATCAAACCAGAGGACATTTCTCAAAGTACGATCTTTGTCCCCATTGTGCAGTTGCAAACCGTAGTCTGGCTTTTTTTATGGCAGTTTTGGAGCAGTGGCTTCTTCCTTGCTGAGCGGCCTTTCAGGTTATGTCGATATAGGACTCGTTTTACTGTGGATATAGATACTTTTGTACCTGTTTCCTCCAGCATCTTCACAAGGTCATTTGCTGTTGTTCTGGGATTGATTTGCACTTTTCGCATCAATGTACGTTCATCTCTAGGACACAGAACGTGTCTCCTTCCTGAGCGGTATGACAGCTGCGTGGTCCCATGGTGTTTATACTTGCGTACTATTGTTTGTACAGATGAACGTGGTACTTTCAGGCGTTTGGAAATTGTTCCCAAGGATGAACCAGACTTGTGGAGGTCTACAATTTGTTTTCTGAGGTCTTGGCTGATTTATTTTGATTTTCCCATGATGTCAAGCAAAGAGGCACTGAGTTTGAAGGTAGGCCTTGAAGTACATCCACAAGTACACCACCAATTGACTCAAATGATGTCAATTAGCCTATCAGAAGCTTCTAAAGCCATGACAACATTTTCTGGAATTTTCCAAGCTGTTTAAAGGCACAGTCAACTTAGTGTATGTAAACTTCTGACCGACTGGAATTGTGATACAGTGAATTATAAGTGAACTATTGTGTCTGTAAACAATTGTTGGAAAAATGACTTGTGTCATGCACAAAGTCGATGTCCTAACCGACTTGCCAAAACTATAGTTTGTTAACAAGAAATTTGTGGAGTGGTTGAAAAACGAGTTTTAATGACTCCAACCTAAGTGTATGTAAACTGACGACTTCAACTGTGCCTGGGCTGTTGAGTAGAGTCTGACAGTCTATCTGTCAGTTAGGCTGTGTGGGCCAGGAGCAGGAAGGACCAGGCCTGCAGGGACAGGCAGCAGAATGTATGTGCCAGATCAGAGCTGACAGAGTTGACAGCCAGGGCGTTAATAGCAGCCTGCAGTGCAGTGACTGCTCACACTGTGTACACTCACATACACTGCAGTTTGCAGGCTGGGGTGCTAAAGCGCTGTTACACATTAATAGCTCAGCAAGGCTTTTCATCACACTAGTTGGTACTGTCAACAACGAATGTATAGTGTACTTGTTTGTGGTTCTTAATTAATGTACTGTGTTTTACGTTAACCTTGTTTTCTTCCTGTTTGTCCCCGCAGTGCTGGCTGTGGAAGAACAGGAGCACTGTGTGCCATCGACTACACCTGGAACCTGGTGAAAACACAGGTGAGATAATGGTACCTGCCCTACCCTATACAGTAACATCTCCTCCGAACCAGAGTGTGAGCAGAGGACCAAAGACTACTGTGTCGATGTCGTGCTGTACTGAAAGATACCGTTTCTGTAACTGTGTGTGTCACCTTACCGATCGTTACCGACGCCTTTTGTGTTCATTTCCAGCTGCTCACAGAAGAATTCAACATCTATGACCTGGTCAAAGACATGAGAACACAGAGGCCTTCTGTGGTTCAGACCAAGGTAGTGTTCTCGCTTCGAGTTCTTCGTAGGGTTTTTACGTATCACCACGTGTATAAACACATCCGTTGTGACAGGCTTCTCTTAGACCAAGTGTGTGTTTTCACTTCATAGTGCTATTTTAGCGTAATCACATACAGCACATACAAACAGTGTGACATACCTCTATCTGAGCTATTATCGCAAGGCTGTAGCTCAACATTATCTGATGCCAACCCACTCGAAGCCTTAATCTGTAACAAGTAGAGCCACATATTTAGAGCAATCTCTAACGTTGGTAGCATCTCCCCACGTGCAATCTCTCATGACTATTTTGTTGGAATTGCTTCACAATAATATCTTGCCGTGGTAACTGATAAGGGATTGATTGAACACTAACAGAACTGGTTTTGTGTTTAACTACAGGAACAGTACGAGCTACTATACAGAACCATCAAGTTCCTGTTTGAGAAGTACCTGCAGTCCATGGCACCAGTCCCCCCTTCCTGTACAGAGGAGGTGAGACAGACAGCGTGTTTGAGGGGATCAGTTTGAGCAAGGCGAGGTGCAGAATCACTGATTTTGTTCACCTAATGAGTAGTTATTTGGGATGAAAGGTGATTTGTAGATCCGAGATTCTGCGCACAAGGACTCTTGCTAGGGGAACCAGGCTGGCTGTTTGGTCATGTGGTAGCAACAGTTAAACCACAGGCAGAGGAACACAGCAAAACAGACAGACTATGACCAGTGATCTGTGGTTTTATGTAAATACTTTCTCAGGGGGAAGAGTGATTAAGCGTGCAATTCTGTTAAACTGTTTAGGTGCCAGCGGCCCCCTCACCCCCTACAGCCAGTGACAGTGAGCTCTCTGACCTCAGTGAGGAGTCTGAAGCTGAACAGGAACCAGAACCTAAAATGGAACCACAGACAGAACACAGGTACCGCACAGTAAAGACTTTTCCCCCATCAACCATAGATCTGACAATTCAAGTTTATTTCATGATGCATTACTGCAAACCTTGAAGCATATCTCTATTGCAAAATACACTACATGACCAAAAGTATGTGTTCACTTGCTCAACGAACAACTAATTCCAAAATCATGGGCATTAATATGGAGTTGGTCCCCCCTTTGCTCCTATAACAGCCTCCACTCTTCTGGGAAGGCTTTCCACTAGATGTTGGAACATTGCTGCAGGGACTTGCTTCCATTCAGCCACAAGAGCATTAGTGAGATCGGGCACTGATGTTGGGCGATTAGGCCTGGCTCACAGTCAGCGTTCCAATTCATCTCAAAGGTGTTTGATGAGGTCGAGGTCAGGGCTCTGTGCAGGCCAGTCAAGTTCTTCCACACTGATCGCGACAAACCATTTCTGCATGGACCTTGCTTTGTGCACAAGGGCATTGTCATTCTGGAACAGGAAAAGGCCTTCCTCAAACTGTTTCCACAAAGATGGAAGCAAAGAATCATATAGAATGTAATTGTATGATATAACGTTAAGATTTCCCTTTACTGGAACTTCCTCCTCCAGGGAGCATTCTCCTGGCATCCGCCAGATGGCGTTTGGCGCCAGATGGCGTTTCCACTGCTCATGAGCCCAATGGTGGCCAGCTTCACACCACTCTAGCCAATGCTTGTCATTGCGCATGGTGATCTTCGGAAACCCATTTCATGAAGCTCCCGACGAACAGTTATTGTGCTAACTTTGCTTCCAGAGGCAGTTTGGAACTTGGTAGTGAGTGTTGCAACCGAGGACAGAGCATTTTTACACACTTCAGCACTCGCTGATCCCGTTCTGTGAGCTTCGGGGGCCTAACACTTCACAGCTGAGCCGTTGTTTCTCCGAGATGTTTCCATTTCACAATAACAGCACTTACAGTTGACCGGAACAGCTATAGCTGGGCAGAAATTTTTAAACTGACTTGTTGGAAAGGTGGCATCCTATGACAGTCCCACTTTGAAATTCACTGAGCTCTTCAGTAAGGCCATTCTAGTGCCAATGTTATGCTATGGAGATTGTGTGGTTGTGTGCTCGATTTTATACACCTGTCAGCAACGGGTGTGGCTGAAATAGTCAAATCCACTCATTTGAAAGGGGTGTCCACATACTTTTGTATGTACAGTGCATTCAGAAAATATTCAGACCACTTGACTTTTTCCACATTTTGTTAAATTACAGCAATATTCTAAAATGGATTAAATAAAAAATGTCTTCATCAATCTACACAAAATACCCCATGATGACAAAGCAACAACAGGTTGTTAGAAAGTTTGCAAAAAAAAACAAAAAACTTCTTTACATACAGTTGAAGTCGTCAGATTACATACACTTAGGTTGGAGTCATTAAAACCGTTTTTTCAGCCACTCCACAAATTTCTTGTTAACAAACTATAGTTTTAGAAAGTCAGTTAGGACATCTACTTTGTGCATGACACAAGTCATTTTTCCAACAATTGTTTACAGGCAGATTATTTCACTTATAATTCACTGTATCACAATTCCAGTGGGTCAAAGGTTTACATACACTAAGTTGACTGTGCCTTTAAATAGCTTGGAAAATTCCAGAAAATGTCATTGCTTTAGAAGCTTCTGATAGGCTAATTGACATAATTTGAATCAATTGGAGGTGTACCTGTGGATGTACCTAAGGTGTACCTGTGGATGTACCTAAGGCCTACCTTCAAACTCAGTGCCTCTTTGCTTGACATCATGGGAAAATCTAAATAAATCAACCAAGACCACAAGTCTGGTTCATCCTTGGGAACAATTTCCAAACTCCTGAAGGTACCACGTTCATCTGTACAAACAATAGTACGCAAGTATAAACACCATGGGACCACGCAGCTGTCATACCGCTCAGGAAGGAGACGCATTCTGTCTCCTAGAGATGAACGTACTTTGGTGCGAAAAGTGCAAATCTATCCCAGAACAACAGCAAAGGACCTTGTGAGGATTCTGGAGGAAACAGGTATAAAAGTATCTATATCCACAGTAAAACGAGTCCTATATCGACATAACCTGAAAGGCCCCTCAGCAAGGAAGAAGCCACTGCTCCAAAACCTCCATAAAAAAGCCAGACTACGGTTTGCAACTGCACATGGGGACAAAGATCGTACTTTTGGGAGAAATGTCCTCTGGTCTAATGAAACAAAAATAGAACTGTTCGGCCATAATGACCATCGTTATGTTTGGATGAAAAAGGGGGAGGCTTGCAAGCCGAAGAACACCATCCCAACCGTGAAGCACGGGGGTGGCAGCATCATGTTGTGGGGGTGCTTTGCTGCAGGAGGGACTGATGCACTTCACAAGTAGATGGCATCATGAGGGAGGAAATTGTGTGGATGTATTGAAGCAACATCTCAAGACATCAGTCAGGAAGTTAAAGCTTGGTTGCTAATTGGTCTTCCAAATGGACAATGACCCCCAAGCATACTTCCAAAGTTGTGGCAAAATGGCTTAAGGACAACACAGTCAAGGTATTGGAGTGGCCATCACAAAGCCCTGACCTCAATCCTATAGAAAATTTGTGGGCAGAACTGAAAAAGCATGTGCAAGCAAGGAGGCCTACAAACCTGACTCAGTTATACCTGCTCTGTCTGGACGAATGAGCCAAAATTCACCCAACTTATTGTGGGAAGCTTGTGGAAGGCTCCCCGAAATGTTTGACCTAAGTTAAACAATTTAAAGGCAATGCTACAAAATACTAATTGAGTGTATGTAAACTTCTGTCCCACTGGGTATGTGACGAAAGAAATAAAAGCTGAAATAAATCATTTCTCGTTACTATTATTCTGACATTTTACATTCTTAAAATAAAGTGGTGATCCTAACTGACCTAAAACAGGGAATTTTGACTAGGATTAAATGTCAGGAATTGTGAAAAACTGAGTTTAAATGTATTTGGCAAAGGTGTATGTAAACTTCTTACTTCAACTGTACGTATTCAGACCCTTTGCTATGAGACTCGATATTGAGCTCAGGTGCATTTTGTTTCCATTGATCATCCTTGAGATGTTTCTACAACTTGATTGGATTCCACCTGTAGTGAATTCAATTGATTGTACATTATTTTGAAAGGCACACACCTGTCTATATAAGGTCCCACAGTTGACAGTGCATGTCAGTGCAACAACCAAGCCATGAAGTCAAAGGAATTGTCCGTAGAGCTTTTAGACAGGGTTGTGTCAAGGCAGCAGCATTTACAGTCCCCAAGACCACAGTAGCTTCCATCATTCTAAAATGGAAGAAGTTTGGAACCACCAAGACTCTTTCTTGAGCTGGCCACAAGGCCAAAATGAGCAATCGGGGGATAAGAGCCTTGGTCAGGGAGCTGACCAAGAACCCCACAAGTTCCTCTGTGGAGATGGGAGAACCTTCTAGAAGGACCACCATCTCTGCAGAACTCCACCAATCAGGCCTTTATCTTGGTGGCCAGACGGAAGCCACTCCTCAGTAAAAGGCACATGACAGCCCACTTGGAGTTTGCCAAAAGGCACCTAAAGCACTCTCAGACCATGAGAAACAAGATTCTCTGGTCTGGTGAAACCAAGAATGAATTCTTTGGCCTGAATGCCAAGCGTCACGTCTGGAGGAAACCTGTCACAATTCCTACGGTGAATCATGGTGGTGGCAGCATCATGCTGTGGGGATGTTTTTCAGGAGCAGGGACTGGGAGACTAGTCAGGGTCGAGGGAAAGATGAACGGAGCAAAGTACAGAGAGATCCTTGATGAAAACCTGCTCCAGAATGCTCAGAACCTCAGACTGGGGTGAAGGGGTATTGGGTATTAGTCATTATGGGGTATTGTGAGGAAGAAAATAAACAATCCATTTTAGAATAAGGCTGTAATGTAAAAAGTTAAGGGGTCTGAATACTTTCCGAATGCACTGCATATCACAATAGCCAATTAGGGTTCTCACGCATAGAGAAAAATGCCTCCAGTGGCCTTACTTCAATAAAATGTCTGGATAACTCCTATTTTGTTCCAGGCACACAGAGAGCGAGGCGCCTGGTGGGATATCCAATCACGGCATACCAGTGGCCTTCTTTGCCCCAGAAATGCATGTTGACCCACTGTGTGACGCGGCTAATTGCTCCCCCTCAGCCATCCTCAATGCTCTGAGAGCTAGGGATAGCCAGAGGGAACAGAAGAGACCATACTCCCTACAAACACAGACTGTGAACCAGAAACCACAACCCCGTAAGAAACAGCCCAATAACATGGCCGTCAATCAGAGACCACCATATCCGCTACCGACACAGCCTAATTACCAGAGACCTTATTTCCTACACACACAGCCTGCTAACCTGCCCACCAGCCAGGACCTGAGGCAAGAGCCCAGCCCCAGTATCCCCATCATATACCCTCAGGAGTTCTCTCAGATAGCCATGGAGCAAGAGAAGTTGGAGATGGATAGAGATATCACCCCACTGGAAATACCAGTGCTTCCTGTGGACTTATTCTCCAACTCCCTCTGTCTCACCATGGAGGACCCCTACTTTGGGCCTGACTCACCCCTGGCTGCTCAGGATCCCAAAGGGTCTGATGATGAGGAGGAGCAGGCTCCACTGAGCCAGTGGACCGAGAACCCCTGTTTCAACGGACCCAGCCTGACCCTTAACAGCCAGCGGATGGAGCTGCCAGCCCTCACCACCACCAACGCTGCCCCGGGTGCAGTTTCTTCAGATGAAGACAGTCCACCTCCATTACCCGAGAGAACTGCTGAATCATATGTACTGGCTGCTGGTGCAGGTGAATTTTGACATGCTTCCTGTTTAAAATGTGGGATTAACATATTCCAACGAAATATTTGGAGGGCTAAAAAAAAAGATCTTCCTGTGCCCCTCAGAGCGCTCGGATAACATCTCTAAACCTAAGATGTTAGAAATCATCCTCCCTTCTAATGCTGAAGCTGAGGCCCTCAGGGGGGGGGATGGTGAGCGGAGGAATGGTGAGTGGAGGAATGGTGAGCAGAGGAATGGTGAGCGGAGGAATGGTGAGTGGAGGAATGGTGAGCGGAGGAATGGTGAGAGTGGAGGAAGGAATGGTGAGCGGAGGAATGGTGAGCGGAGGAATGGTGAGCGGAGGAATGGTGAGCGGAGGAATGGTGAGCGGAGGAATGGTGAGAGGAATGGTGAGCGGAGGAATGGTGAGCAGAGGAATGGTGAGCCGAGGAATGGTGAGCAGAGGAATGGTGAGCCGAGGAATGGTGAGTACTCTTGATAAACTCTTCTTGATAAGCACTCAAACATGCATTTCCTCTCAACCTCATTTTCCCCCATAGGGAGTCCCCTGTCGCCTATCCCCCCACTGCCAGAGAGAACGCCAGAGTCCTTTGTGTTGGCCAACGATGCTGGTAGGAGCACTCCTGTCTTCCCTCCCCTCTCAGTCCCTGTAGAGAAGATGGTCCAGGACAGGCCAAAGGACAGCAGGATTGGAACCTCCTCGGAATGGTGTGGCCATTTAGGGGACACACCAGCTCTGGTGGAGAAGAGATCTTGGACGAGGAGCAGGAGCTTAAAAGTTAAAATGACAACACTCTCAGGTACATTTGTCAAATATGTATTTTTTCTCAGAATAATAAAGAGGTCTTTATTTTATTGATTGTTCATAAAATATATATATATATATATATATTACACGGATAGTCACAAAACGCCATGTGATTTTAATCTATGTCTCTGGCCTTTTCCCATTACAGTATCACCCCAGGTTACAGTATCACCCCCGGTTACAGTGCCTCCCCTAGTTGTATTTTCGGTTCCTGCTCCCTGTACATCTATAAACCTTCCTCCTCCCCCTCCCCACCCTCTGGTCCCTACTCTCTCACCTCCAGGTAAGCAAAAGTGACACCCATTTTATGCTTTCAATGTAACTTTTTCCTATAATGAGGGGTCCTCACTGACTTGTTTGCTTTCTTGTGAATGATCAGAAAGACTGACTCCGCCTCTACCTGAGAGAACCCCAGAATCCTTCATGGTGGTCGTGCAGGACGGTGAGCACATCTCTTCATCCCCACCACCTTCGCAATCATCACGTGAGTGCTGCTCTCGATGTTAACACTCTGGGCAGAATTCATCAACATGTAAACGGCTCTGTGTGTAAACTCTTTGTCTCAATCGACGTAATGAATCTACTGTGTACTAATCTGACGTTCTACTGTTTGGGCAGTTGCATTTGATCAAAACAGCGACCCCTGCCTGCAGAGTCTGAGCAGCCAGACCACAACCACACAGCAGAGGATCGGTACGTCCTCAGAGTGGTCGGGGAACTCCCAACCCAAAAGATTCCTGGATGGAATCATGAATCGGAGCAAGGTAGCGGACATGCTGTAGCTAGAAATAGAAATAATAGAAATAATTCAACTCCAACGGGGGATGGTTCTTGTAATTACATTTCTGTGGTCTCATATACCCATATTTAGAGAGTTGGGCCTTTTTATTTTTAGAATTTAGAATATTGTTCTAATTCTAGACATTCAGTTAATTTAAATAGTCCCCATAGAATGTTAATGGGGAGCCAACATGGCTGCCATAGAATGTTGTAGTCATGTATATGCATCATAATGCAGAAACCTCAACGGCCCAACTCTCGAAATATATGGCTCTGGTCACAATACCTGACAGTAGCGACTCACAGTCTCTTACTCTACCAGTCATGTGTATTTAATGGTTACGTCTAGAACAGGATGCTGCCACCCACCCCTTTGTGCCATAGATTAACACATCTTTCCTAAATGCCCCTTCGAGATATAAAAATCACTAAGCATTTTTTGTCTTCCTTGTGATTCATGCTATGACTCAGATGTTCCAGTTGTTGTTTATACTTTAGTACATTAACACAACACTGTAAATTGTTCACTCAGAGTGTCCGGGCAAAGAGTTCACGGCAAGGTAAGCTATTTTCACGGTATTGGCTGAGAAAAGCCATCTGTCTTTTTTGGTGTGGTTTCCTTCTTCTGCAATCGGTCAAGTCTGTCTGTTTGGAGTTGACAAAGACTTAAGTCAACTTCCGTCAACTTAAAGTTGTTGCTCTGGGCTCTACTCCCTTACACAATAAAATGCCTTAATAGGGATCATTGAATAGAGTCATTTATGCAGAAGCTGCACCTACCAAAATAGAAGTCAAGATGATGAGCCGTAAAGATTGGAGGTACTCTTTCAAGCCACTGGAGGGTGGTAATTGAGCTATCTGATGTTTGAGACAAAAATCTGTTGATTATTCTCTGTCTGTTTCCTGTGCAGAGCACCTGGCGACTGTTCATCTGGTTGCTCCAGCCGTTGCTACAGCAGGAAGTGGTAAGTTGCAACGCGCAGAACGTAGACCCCCCCCAATTACAACTATCAACTCTGTCTCACTTAACTACACCACAGGCCCATGTAAATCTGATCTCTCTCCTTGTTAAGAGGATTCAAATCACAGTAATCCAACCATCCGCCCTATTCCCACATAGTGATGACTCTTGATGATATTGAATTTAACTTTTATTTGTAATTTTTAAATGGCTCCCTAACTGTGAAACATCTGATGACTGTTTCTTAGCTGAGATGGTGCACCAGCAGCTGGTGGTCAACAGCATCTCAACCAGCTCTGGTACTGCTGACAACAAACCAGACAAGGACAGTGGGAAGGGCATGTCTAGAACAAAGGTAATGGCTTTGTACATAGAGTCACAGTAACTGACAGACTTGATCTATTGGTTAAAAAAATTGGAGGATCTGGTGCTTCTATACTGTGATGTTATTTGAGTATGGGGGAGTGGGGTAAATTGAGCCATTTTCTACGTTCATCTCTGTCAAGGGAAATATGGTATTCTTTCAAACAAAGAAATGTACATATGTTTCAGGATGTTGCATATCCCTAGAAATAATCAGAATTCATGTCAAAATGACAATTTTTAAAACATAGCTGGTCCATAAAGTGGTCTCTTGGCACAACTTACCTCGGGTATGGGGTAAGTTGAGCCGCGAGACATGGTAAGTTAAGCCTCCTACACATTTCTGTACTGAATGAAACACCACTACCTTTATAGAACCATGTCGATCTTTGTTTCCCAAACACAATTCAACATAATCACAATCGCTTTTTTGTCTCTTTATCCTTTCAGGCTTAACACTTACACACTTTGTACTTTTTTTGAAAACCTTAACATATTCCAGGCCTTGTTGTTACCTCGTATCCTAGCAATAATGCCTTGTATTATGCCTGGGAAGAAAACACTTACATTTTCGCAACTTGCCATTGGCTCAACTTACGTCAAGGATTTTTTTTTAGCCCACACAGATAAAATGATGCACTTCCATGCTAACTTTAAGAACTCATAGAAGTTTATGGAGACCCCGACTGATATATAGAACAATATTTAAATGATCTCCTTTGGTTTAGATACAAGCATCATGAAGGATATAACCCCAAATTCATTTGACTTGGTGAAAATCTGTTTTGTTGGACATAACTTGCTTGCCACTTTTTCAATGTGGTTTCTTCCTTCGCAGACTTCATTTTGTGTATGGTTTCCTAGAAACATGGGCGGCTCAACTCCCCCTTTGTCTTAACTTACCCCACTCTCCAGCTATGTCTTATCTAAAGCCAGAAGTCTTGGTTTTTCTTTTTCAGAGCCTGAAGTTCTTCAAGTACAGACAGAAACGTAAGTAACAGATCCCTGTAAATGGATCTGCTGCCTGGAACATACATCCCCCCCACCCCTAGTGTACCGCTGCTAGCTATAATAGTAACACATTCTTCCCACCCACAGCAAAGACAGCCCCCCCCCCACCAGCAACAGCCCATTCTGGATCACCTCCTCCTTATGGTGCCTCTGCCTCATCATCAGTGTTCAAATTTGGTAAGCATTCTCAAAGGAGATCCATGCAAATCTCATTAACCATCAATAGTCCTTTTAATTCAAAAGTCTCTCAAAGTATCATAAAGAATCACAGTCTCACAAAGTCTGTTCTCTCTCCAGGATTTGGGAGTCGTTTTGTGAAGCCTAAAGGGCCAAGGACTCACCCCGAGACGTGGTTTTAAGGCAGCCAGTCTACAAAGCTGGACACGTCTGGCCACTGTCCTGAGATCACAGGGCTGGAACCCTGCATGTGGCTAGTCGATACCGGCTACTCAACTGAACCAGTGATAGCCTGGTCCCAGGCCTGCTGGTGCCATTTTTCCAACTCCTGTGTCATTATCAAGTGAGGCCAGTGACCGTTCCCAGACTAATTATCAGTGTGAAGGAAGAGTATTTCATGAAGACATGGAGGATGACATACTGTACTGTAGCATTCTCCCTCTGCATCGATTCTGGAAGGACACAAGCACGGTTTCTCAAACTGCTGTTATGGCTCGGTGATCAATCTCTGATGAGATTTCTTTTACAGAACCACCTGCTATTCATGACAAATTGATTGTACTGTGGTTGCGAAAAACGCAAATCACATGTCGGCAAAAGGATGGATGAGTTGATAAATATGTTTAAGAGAGGGCTACTTTTGACTATTTTGCCTGGTCAGATACTGTAAGGTACTTTAAATTGTTGTTAACACTTGATACATGTTATATCCAGAGAGTTTTACACGCCTTTTGATTGTGTTTGTTTGTGTAGTCTACTTTTGATCCAGACAAAAGCTAGATCTACACCTGCACTGTTCAGTGTGAATGTTACCCACCACGATGGGACAACTGTTTTGTAGGATAAATATATTTGTACCGGTAATATTTTTCATGGAGGTGTGAGATAAGACCGATACTGTAACGTACATCACGTTCATTGTGTGTAAGTTGGTGGATGTGTTTTCTTTACAGGCTATAATTTAAAAGCAAATCCAAGACCAATTGCTGTAAATTTACCCATTGATGAGGATCACTGATTTCTTCTCCATAATGCTTACAAAAGTAATGCCACTCAGTTGTTTCATACATAATACAGGCATACAGTTATTTATTTTTTTTAAACACAGGAAAAGTTGATGCATTCCATTGTGTGTTTTCTCAATTTACATGACTGATCACACTTTTAATAACATAATTCTATTAAATGTAACTTATTATTTTTACCCCAAAAAATGGTCTTTTATGTTAGACAACAATAGTAAAAAAACAAAAAACTCATGAATTAAAATACAAACATCAACAACAGTAACAGTATTTGTATTAACACTACACATAGCATGCCTTGGTCATCAGCCACACTCCACACCACAACAGAATATGACTAAGCTCAAAAGAAACCATTGCTGGGTCGTTCCACTAAATATTTTATGTAGAAAATGTGCACCAATACAGAATTTGTTAAATCCTGTTATATTCAAATAAGTGCCCTTTAATATAGACAATATGGAGAATTCAATAAATCCGTTTTTTAAATTTTAAATATATGAAGAAAGACTTCCTAAAGTGCAGAAATGCAGCATTTTGACATGTCCCTTTCAGGGACATTTTACCCCACTTAACCCCAAACCTTCTCCATGTTTTCACCATCATTGTAAAGCCCTTGTTATTTTGTTGCTTTGACAAAGTCATTTCATGTGATTAGAGGTTCCTTTATGTCTGTCCATCATTTTAAGGTCAACCCTGTGACGTGAACTGAACTCCAGTTTTAATATGATGAAACCATTCCTTTTTAAAACTAATAATCAAATCATAGTTTTTAAAGCAGGTGACAACCCTGAATCCATTGATAGACAGGCTAGGATGTTTTCAAATTTGGTGAAACTTGCATTCAATTGCCACTCCCTGTTGTAAACAATACGTTTCCCCTGTCAGAAGGGGATTGATGGCTGCTTTAAGATGAAATCGTCAACCCTGTTTACGGTCAACCCTGTCCCTTTATTTTGCACTTACTAGGCACTTACTATATAATTTTTAAATTTTATTTCACCTTTTGAGATGGGAAAACATGTCATTTAAAAACTAATTAGGCAGTGTTCATGATATATACCATGGTACTCTATCTTGACTGGTAAAGCGAGTTGCTTCAGTAACTCATGAAAGAAGTTAGGAAACTCCCCAGAGGGATCGAAGTTTCAGTTACTAAAACAAATATGAAACACTGACACTTTTTCTGGCAAATGTTTCTACATTTAAATTACACACTTCGGCTGAGAGAAGAAAAACAAAATCTAGGCTTGTCTCAAACTGCATTTACACATACAAATAATACATTATAGTCAGAATAATTTAAAAGGAAAAAGTTCAACAATTTCAAGAAGAAAATTGTGATGGTGTTTTTTTTTTTTTTTACAGAGGAATGTCAGTCATAAATGCACACAGTTGCACTCCTTTAATTAATCTCCTCTACCTCAGAGGGTAAAGGAGTAAAGGGGAGCGGAGGTCATTTGAGGAAGTCAGTGGGGCAGTGACGCTGTACATCATGGTGTGGTCGGGTGGAGTTGTAGTTTAGAACAGGGGGAGGAGGACAGACCAGGGCCTGTGGAAGCCTGGGCTCCAGTGTAGGGGGGTTAGAACCAGAAGCGACAGGTGGCAGGGGGCTGATGCCCGGGTAGGGAGGTCGCAGGTGGGCAGACTTGGCAGGCTGAGGAGGGGCTGGTTGGGGCTCTCTGGGTGGAGTAGCAGGCTTCTGAAACACTGGTTCCTCTGTCTTGGCCACCCCTCCCTGGGTCCTGTCTCTCTGTGTTGGACCAGCGCAGTGGAGCACTTTGGCATCTGACTGGGCCGGGGAGAGGGATGATGAAAAGATTTTACCTGATGTTATGCTCTGGTCGTTGGGCTTGTGTTGGGCGTGCTCCCCCCCATCCTTCTCCTCGTGGTACTGTCTGAGGCGGATGTGCCAGGCCAGGCTGCAGACTGCCGACACAGTCTTGAACTGGTGGATAACATTCCGGGGGATGAAGTAGATGTCGTCGTCACACAGCTGCACGCGGACATAGCGGATGCCCTCCCGCCTCAGCTGGTTCAGCTTGGCATCGTCCACCCACTGGACACACTGCAGGGAGATGAGAATTAGGGGTAGGCCTGCCTGATCCTCCTAATTTATCCTCATTGTAAAACGAGGTTTACTCCCACAAACACCATGTTGTTCACTGTGTCACCGTTTTTCGGCCATGGATCTAAAAAAAAATAATAAATCCTGATCCTTCCCAAACATAAAAAGTAAGCCTGACGTGTCTGGTATCAAGGTCAACACTACGAACTCTCGAAAATGAATATCACACAGGTCGGGTCATTCTCTGTGGCCAAAATTAAGCCTCTCGTCCTGCTAATTAAAGCTCTAAACTGACTCACTAAATGGCACATTATGTCATCTCCGCCGAAGCCTTCCGCATTCAAATCTGACATTTGACCAGCTATCATCCCACACAGAGGAGAATCATGCATCACCCTAACACGTTCAAGGTTCAATGAGAGCTCAGTTCCTACCTGAGACACGGGGGGCTCGTACAGATCCAGCTGCAGCCTCTGGACCACATCGTTAAAGTCCTCCGCGTGGAAACACACCGCATCCTTGGTTATCCTCGGACGCTCACTCCTGTTGACCAAAGAACCGTCACAATCGTTAGCTCACCGGACATATGGATCACACCTAAATAAAATGTTGATACACAAATCGGGAAAACTCAAGTGGTTCATAACAAATAACAGGCTGTCATATTGTCATGACAACAGTATCACTGGATGAAGCTTCCCAAACTGGAACTGTTTCACCAGTACATTCCTACTGCATTGCAGCCGAGAGCAGAGACGAATGAATGCCAAACACTTCATAAACACTCATCATTCCCCAAACGACACTAACAACCCACCACTCTCCAAACTGCACCGCCTTCAGCACGCCCACTGCTGCCGTACTCTGCCAGTCGAAGCTCTGGCCCACGTGGTCGGCGTGAGCCCTGGTCCGGTCCTCAAACAGAACCTCTCTGGGCTCACTGGTCCTAGGCAGGTAGTGAAGGTTCTTGATCTCATTCATGGACCTGCAAGGTGGAGAGGGAGAGCAGGTAGTACTACAGTCATCCCCCGGCAGTGAGGAATAGCCGAAGTTACCCTGGGTAATGCAGGCTGAAGTGACATCATGGCTAGAAGGGTCAAGTAGAGCTAAGCGAATTAATAATCCTGAACTCTGGGAAAACTACACTGAGTGTACAAAACATTAAGAACACCCGCTCTTTCCATGACATAGACTGACCGGGTGAATCCAGGTCAACGCTATGATCCCTTATTGATGTCACTTGTTAAATCCACTTTGAATCCAAATCACATTTTATTGGTCACATACACATGGTCGTGCTTCTAGTTCCGACAGTGCAGCAATATCTAACAACTACCTAATACACACACATCTAAGTAAAGGGATGGAATAGGAATGTGTACATATAAATATATGGATGAGAAATGACTGAGCGGCATAGACAAGGTGCAATAGAGGGTATAAAATACAGTATATGCATATGGGGTGAGTAATGCAAGATAAGTAAACATCATTATTAAAGTGCCATGAAATAAGTGACTAGTGATCCATTTGTTAGAATCAGTATAGATGAAGGGGGTGAGAAAGTTTAAAGAAAGATTTTGAAGCCTCGAGACGATTGAGACATGGACTGTGTGTGTGTGCCATTCAGAGGGTGAATGGGCAAGACAAAATATTGAAGTGCCTTTCAACGGGGTAAGGTAGTAGGTGCCAGGTACACCGTTTTGTGTCAAGAACTGCCACACTGCTGGGTTTTTAAGCTCAACAGTTTCCTGTGTGTATCAAGAATGGTCCACCGCACAAAGGACATCCAGCCAACTTGACAACTGTGGGAAGCATTGGAGTCAACATGGGCCAGCATCCCTGTGGAACGCTTTCAACACCTTGTAGAGTCCAAGCCCCAACACATTCAGGCTGTTCTGAAGTCAAAAGGGGGGGTACAACTCAATATTAGGAAGATGATCTTAATATTTTGTACACTCAGTGTATAAATAGGCTTATACTGTATGTATTACTATGATAAAAGTCTTGTCATGGGATCTACCTGCGCCTTTTGAAGGGGGACTTGGGCATGTCAGCGGTTGGCACCATCTGCTCGCCCGGCCGGACCCACATGATGGGCCCATCATCACTCTGGGAACGACAGTCCAGCTTCAGGCTGGAGAGACTGCCCCAAGGCAGGGTCATCTGGATGGACAAGACCGTAGCAGTTAATAACCGTAGCAGATTTGGAGTAATTCAAGATGCGCACATTGAGACAGAAATTACAAGTAACAACCATTTCTGTCTCACTTTGTCCATAAATGATATGTACTCTATTCACAAAAACATCAAATGAATCCATGTACACTAAACAAAAATCTAAAGTGTTGGTCCCATGTTTAAGTTTTATACACACAAATGCATATTACTCAAAAATGTGCACAAATTTGTTTATATCCCTGTTAGTGAGCATTTCTACTTTGCCAAGATAATCCATCCACCTGACAGGTGTGGCATGTCAAGCAGCTGATTAAACAACATGATCATTACACAGGTGCACCTTGTGCTAGGGACAATAAATGGCCACTCTAAAACGTGTAGTTTTGTCACACAACACAATGCCACAGATGTCATGTTTTGAGGGAGTGTGCAATTGATATGCTGACTGCAGAGCTGTTGCCAGATAATTTAATGTTAATCTCTCTACCACAAGCCACCTCCAACGTTGTTTTTGAGAATTTGGCAGTACGTTGAACCAGGTTCACAACCGCAGACCACATGTATGGCGTCGCGTGGGTGAGCGGTTTTCCATGGTGGCAGTGAGGTTATGGTATGGGCAGGCATAAGCTACGGACAACAGACACAACTGAATTGTATCAATGGCAGTTTGAATGCACAGAGATACCGTGACCAAATCCTGAGGCCCATTGTCGTGCCAGTCATCCGCCACCATCACCTCATATTTCGGCATGATAATGCACGGCCCATGTCGCAAGGATCTGTACACAATTCCTGGAAGCTGAAAATGTCAACGTTCCTCCATGGCCTGAAGACTCACCAGACATGTCACCCGTTGAAAATGTTTGGGATGCTCTGGATCGACGTGTACGACAGCATGTTCCAGTTCCCGCCAATATCCAGCGTCTTCGCACAGCCATTGAAGAGGAGTGGTACAACATTCTACAAGCCACGATCAACAGCCTCATCAACTCTATGTGAAGGTGCCGCGCTGCATGAGGATAAACAGTTGTACCACCAGAAACTGACTGGTTTTCTGATCCACGCTCCAGCTTTTTTTTTTTTTTTTAAAGGTATCTGTGACCAACAGATGCATATCTGTATTCCCAGTTAATAGATTAGGTTCTAAGGAATTGATTTCGATTGACTGATTTCCTTATATGAACTGTAACGCAGTAAAATCTTTAAAATTGTTGCATTTATATTTTTGTTCAGTATATATGTTCTAAACTACTTACAAGGCCCAGTAGGCCAGTAAAACGGAATCCAACGACACTACATCTGTCAATGAAGGGTGAATTCTAAGCAAAAATCATCCCTGCCTTTTTCCTCTGACTGACCTTTAGAAAGGGGGACTCCTCCAGCATGTCCAGGAACTCTGGGAAGTAGTCCCCCACCTCCTCGGCCATGGCTCCCACCAGACTGATCTGTCTCATAGGTCCGGCCCTGTATGTCCCCGAGCAGTAGGTCCGACCCACCTGCAAACACACACAGAGGGAGAGGTCATGTTGATTTGGCTAAACCTGAAATGAATGCAATGCCAACATGAATTTGTTTTAGATTATATAATTAGGATATCGGATTAACACTGACCCGGCTGGATGGTTAGTTGAGTATGGAGCCGTGCAAGGCTTTCCAACATTTAGATAATGCTAGTTAGTGCAGTATAATCAAGCAGTGCCCTAAAGACAACATTCACCATGCATTAATTAAGCTCCCCTGAACCCATTAGTAGCCCTTGGATATTCCAGTGGAACAGCTGCATTAAATTAGGCCTAGGCTAATTGTCTGTGTAAACTGCACACTGTGTGTGTGTGTGTGTGTGTGTGTGTGTGTGTGTGTGTGTGTGTGTGTGTGTGTGTGCGCAGTGCTATCAGTCCTATGAAGGAAAGGAAAAGGGGGATACCTAGTCAGTTGTCCAACTGAATGCATTTAACTGAAATGTGTCTTCCGCATTTAACCCAACCCCTCTGAATCAGAGATTATGCGGGGGGCTTCCATAATCGACATGTCCTCTGTGCCCGGGGAAGAGTGGAATGGAAGATGGCGCTGACGGAGATGGCAGCATCGCGACTAGCTCTTAGAAAACTGCATTATTGTTTTTTTGTAATGTACTATTTTCTACATTATTAGCTCAGGAAATGTTGTGTCATTACATACAGCTGGGAAGATCTATTGGATATTAGTACGGCGGTAACTCACCAGAACTACCAGCATTACGACCAAGAATATTCCTGGAGCAGATCTATTATCCACTCTCCCCAGAGCAATTTAACTTATTCCAGAGGCCGATCTGAAACATTGCTGGCGGAAAGGAAGCACTCGAGGCGGCCTGCTGGTTCGACCACCCACCGCTTCAGAGTATATTACTCGCTAAAGTTCAGTGTTTGGATAACAAAGTTGATGAGCTAAGAGCAAGGATTTCTTTCCAGAGAGACATCGGGGACTGTAACATACTTTGTTTCACGGAAACATGGCTCTCTTGGGATACACTGTCGGAGTCGGTAAAGCCAGCAGGATTCTCAGTACATCGTGCAGACAGGAATAGTTCTCTCTCCGGGAAGCAGAAGGGGGGAGGGGTGTGTTTCATGATTAATATCTCATGGTGTAATTCTAGGAACATACAGGAACAAGTCCTTTTGTTCACCCAAACTAGAATACCTCACAATTAATAGCCAACCATATTATCTCCCAAGAAAATTCTCCCCCGTCATCGCCAAGGCCGTTTACATCCCACCTCAAGCCGAAACCTCGACGCCCCTCAAAGAACTTCACGGTGCAAACTGGAAACCACATATCCTGATGGCTGCATTTATTGTAGCTGGGGATTTTAACAAAGCAAATCTGAGGACTAGGCTGCCAAAGTTCTATCAACTTATCGACTGTCCTACTCGCGCTACTAAGACTCTCAACCATTTCTATTCAAACTTCCGGAATGCTTACAAGGCCCTCCCCCTCCCTCCTTTTGGCAAATCTGACCACGACTCCATCTTGCTCCTCCCGTCCTATAGGCAGAAACTCAAACAGGAAGTGCCCGTGCTTTGTACTATTCAACACTGGTCTAACCAATTGGAATCCACGCTTCAGGATGGTTTTGATCACGTGGACTGGAATATGTTCCGGGTAGCTTTCGAAAATAATCTAGACGCATACACGGATACGGTGACTGAGTTCATAAGGAAGGGTATAGGAGATGTAGTACCCACTGTGACTATTTCAACCTACCCTAACCAGAAACCGTGGATAGATGGTAGCAGTCGCGCAAAACTGAAAGCGCGAACCACCGCATTTTACCATGGCAAGGTGACTGGTAATATGGCAGAATATAAACAGTGTAGTTATTCACTCCGCAAGACAATCAAACAAGCTAAATATCAGCATAGAGATAAAGTGGAGTCGCATTTCAACGGCTCAAACACGAGACGCATGTGGCAGGGACGACAGACAATCACGGACTACAAAAGGAAAACCAGCCACATCGCCGAGACCGACGTCTTGCTTCCGGACAGGCTAAACACATTCTTAGATCCACAGGCGATGCAATCGCCATCGCACTGCCCTATCCCATATGAAAAGTGGAATACCTATGTAAGAATGCTGTTTATTGACTAGAGCTCAGCATTCAACACCATAGTACCATCCAAGCTCATCACTAAGTTCGAGGCCCTGGGCCTGAACCCCGCCCTGTGCACCTGGGTCCTGGACTTCCTGACGGCCCGCCCCCAGGTGGTGATGGTAGGAAACATCACCTCCACTCCACTGGGGCCACACAAGGGTGCATGCTCAGCCCCCTTCTGTACTTCCTGTTCACCCATGACTGTGTGGCCAAGCACACCACCAACTAACGCCTCCATCATCAAGTTTGCAGACGACACAACAGTAGTAGGCTTGATTACCAAAGATGCCGAGACACCTCCTCCCTGTAGGCTGAGGGCTCTGGGAGTGTGGTGCCTGGAAAACAACCTCTCACTCAACATCAACAAAACAAAGGAGATGATTGTGGATTTCAGGAAACAGCAAAGGGTGCACCCCCCTATCTACATCGACGGGACTGCAGTGGTGAAGGTGGGAAGCTTCAAGTTCCTTGGCGTACACATCACTGACAAACTGAAATGGACCACCCACACAGATAGTGTTGTGAAGAAGGTGCAACAGAGCCTCTTCAACCTCAGGAGGCTAAAGAAATTTGGCTTGTCACCTAAAACCTTCGCAAATGTTTACAGATGCACAACTGAAAGCATCCTGTCAGGCTGTATCACCGCCTAGTACGACAAGTGCACCGCCCCCAACCGCAAGGCTCTCCAGAGGCTGGTGCGGTCTGCCCAACACATTACCGGGGGCAAACTACCTGCCCTCCAGGATACCTACAGCACCCGAGGTCACAGGAAGGCCAAAAAGATCATCAAGGACATCAACCACCCGAGCCACTGCCTGTTCATCCCGCTATCATCAAGAAGGTGAGATCAGGATAGGTGCATCAAAGCTGGGACCAAGAGACTGAAAAACCGCTACTATCTCAAGGCCATCAGACTGTTAAAACCGCCATCACTAGCACATTAGAGGCTGCTGCCTATAGGCATAGACTATGAGTTACTGGCCACTTATATCATTTTTACATCTCATATGTATATACTGTTTTCTATTGTATTCTACTGTATCTTAGTCCGTTCCGCTCTGACACCGCTCGTCTTAAATAATTCCTACTTAGATGTGTGTGTATTGGGTATATGTTGTGTAATGTGTGAGATATTACTGCACTGCACTGTCAGAGCTAGAAGCACAAGCACTTCGCTACATCCGCAATAACATCTGCTCATCACATGTATGTGACCAATAACATTTGATTTGATTTTTTACCTTGTCAGCTCAGGGATTCGATCCAGCAACCTTTCGGTTACTGGTCCAACGGTCTAACCACTAGGCTACCTGCCGCCACTATGCGTGCCCATTGGTTTGTCAAACAACAGTAAAACGGCATGGAACAGGCCTCTAGGGAGCATAGCAACAGGGAAAGCTTGGCAAGAGTTCAGCTATAGACTTAACGTTGGTGTACTTTGGACTGAAACAACTATTGGAAGAATGAGCTAATTTATAACTTTGATTAAGATAAGTACTGTTGTTGTCTCAGAGCTGAAACATAGCCAAACAGAACACCTGATTCACTGGGTCACTTTATCAGGCTGGTTGAGGTGTTGATGATGGGCTGGAACAAAAGCCTTCCCACCCTGTAGCTCAGTGTGCCAGTGTATTTAATGTCAGCTAAGACAAAAACACAGTATGAAGTCCCATACAGGTAACATCAGGTCACTTACAAGCCATTTCCATGACGTTTTTAATACTCTACCTGAGAGTGGAAGTTTGCGATAGTAGTGGTCTCTATATCCTTCTTCCCCAGGATTTCCATCTTGACCGGCGTGGAGGGGAAGTTGAAGGCAAAGTAGTCCAGGAAGTCAGGTAGGAAGGCAGCAGCCCCGTGCACCACAGCCAGGGCGTAGCGGGCTGCCCCTCGGGGTCTCTCAGCGAAGGCCAGCTCTAGGAACTCCTGGGTGAAGCGCTCCATCTCCACGGGCCGTAGAGAGGCCAGCTCATCAGCGTAGGCGTGCAGGACCGACGCTCCGCCGTTGGCCTGGCGCTCCTCGTGGATGAAGCGGCCGTAGACGGTGCCTGTCTGCAGAGACGAGCTGCGGATGAAGTGGTCTTGGGGGGACAGGAAGGGGGTGGGTGTGGTTGTGTACTCCTTTAGGAGTGTGGTGGTTGTTGGGGCCTGTACCAGGCTGGCAGTGTTTCCCCTCCTTCACATGGCCAAGGCGAGCTGAAGGACTGTGGTCAGCCAGACCTCCATACACAGTCTGGACCTCCTTGTTGAATGTGCGGATCTTCATACCACGCTCATCCTCACGACGCCTCCTCTTCTTCTTCTTCCTCCTCCTCAACAGGTACACCTCCAGGGACTGGGCCTGGCTGTTCTCATCATGATGGGGCTCTGGAGGCAGGAAGACGATAGCTCATTACCATGCACATCATTTGTCCATACCAAAATTGCAATTGGTTCACAACTACGAGTATGCAAAACATCCTCACCTGTTTATGCATCACCTGGCTGATTCTTTTCAACAGATTAGTCCGTTTGTCTGACTTAATTGTAAGTTAATTTTAAGGCATATGATTCAAGCAATTAAAGAGTGGTGACATTAAGAATTAATAGAATAGGTAAGAATAACCTACCTTTGTTTTTCTTACATAGGCCTACCCCATGTTTCACGTTAGCCTCTGTGTTTTCCTTCTTGAGTTTGAGCTCTTTCTCACTGTGCTTTTCCTTGTTCTCCTGTATCTTGTCCTTGGGCTTGGCCACTTTGAGGGGCGTGAAAGTGAACTGTCCAGGCGGCAGAACCGTTTTTTTTTTCTTGTCCAACTTGGCTGCTGCAGAAACCACCTTCTGCGCAGGCAGAGGAGGTTGAGGGTGCGTGTCCTTTGCGCCTTTGGTGTTGTTGTGGTGATGGTGGTGATAATGCTGGTGGTGCAGAGTAGTTTTTTCGGTGCTGGAGTTGCGTGGTTGTGGTTGACCATTCTGATGCGGCTGGTGTATTCGCTGCTGTTGAACATGTTGTGGGTGATGGTGGTGGTGATGATGGAGCTTCACTTTCTTTGCTTCCTTTTCGGATGAACGCTGTCGTTTATCCGTTGATGGTGACAGCTCCCTCTTGTTCTTTTTCTTCTTTTCTTTGGCTAATTTACCAAGGCTGTCCCTTACATGATTTTCTACTTTAATACGGCCCAAGTCGACCTGCGCAGCCATTTTGCACGTATATTTAAATGGCTAGAAATTCATACTGCGCAACTCGATCTGAATTTGTAGTTCTTGTATGCATCCAGCGATCCTGTACTTGCAGTTTATCCACCCTTTCTGCTCTGTCCACACTTGATGCGCACGCTCAGTACGTGAGCTCTACGGGTTGTGTAGTTTTCGAGTTGCATGGGCTGTATGGGAGTTGAAGTTCCTTTTTGGGCAATACGTGCGTCTCTGCACGCAATCACTACAGCTGACGTAATGTTTTTTTTTAATAACCTGAGCGCCTCTGACAGACAGCCTACTGAATGTCTGTCCCGCGCAATGGCGCGCACCGTTCAAAACATTTCAAATGTAATTTGGTAATGGGCTGTCTGTCCTATGCATATCATGTTTTTCTCAAAAAACATATATTCTGCATATTGTATTTGCAAATAAAGCTGCATAGTTATTTTGATACTTTCAAATATTTCAAACCAAATCATTTTACTCAAAAGTATGAAAATTGGGTACTTTTCCCACCAGTGGTTATTACAGCAGACAGGACAGATTCATTGTACCATTAAATACACTTTACACAAAGGAATATGTTTATGTTTTCAAACTTTATTTATCAGTGCATGAACAGAACGCCATGACCAGATTACTTCCTCTCACCATTTTATTTTCTTCTTAATGACTTAAAAAAATAATAGAGCGATTTACATCATTTTTGGGGGGGAATGAAGGTAAGTATTTATACAGGTGCTGTACAATTTATAAACATTTACAACTACCACATAATGTAGAGACCAGAAGGCTGTTCTGTTGAAGCAATGCAAGGCCACATTATTATATAGACACACGTGACATGAACAATAAGGATGTAAAAGGGAAACTATACATAACTGAAGACTTCATCAAAATTAGTATACTTGTATAAGATTTTATCAAGAGATGGCAGAATGTGAATTGAACCACACCACAGAGAACAAGCATCGCAGACCAAGCCGTTTCTCAATAGATTTTCATTTGAAAGCTATTCCATACATTGTGAGTGCATAATTCAATGCCGTACGTAAAATCCCTTGTTTTCCATGGTTGCTAGGAAGAACAGACTGCTTTGTTTAACAGACTTTAAGCTGGACACACAAACGTAAAGGTCTTAGTAGATATGTTTCATACATGCTACATCATTTATGCCCTAAAACAGAGTAGGCTATGCCATAACAATTGTTTAACATTATGTAGTAGTCATGAAACTCGGGTTTCAGGGATTCTGACCGTTTCTTTACTTCCTCCAGGAGAGGGCACTATAGTCTAAAGTGTATCAGAATAAACCAGGATTTGTTTGGTATTACTGTAGTCTTTAGATTGATTGAATATTAACATCTTGGACTGGTGCACAATTCAAAGCACATTTTGATGTGCACGTTAGAATAAGAAAAACTGCTATGTCGCAACAAAAAAAAATTGCAAAGGTCTCAACTTTTAACGTCAATCTGTTTATACAGCTAATTTACCCCCACATTTAGATTAGAAAACACCTTGCTAAGTAAGACACATGAGATAACGTACAGTCAAAGCTACAGCAATATCTAAAATAAATACCTGTCAGCTTGTAGTATACACATTTTGCCAGAAGACCTTAAATAGCTGCTGACAATAAACAACAACACGGATTAAGGATGGAACAGGCTGTGAATGGATAGAAATAGAATGTATAGGGATCATAGACTGACATACACAATTATCTAGTAGTCCATATGTCATTTACGTGGCTCATCCAACATGGTGGCACAGTTCAATTGATACAGTGATGCATAAGTAATGTAATGTACACTAGAACACAGTAGTCATGAGCAATTTTTTGATGTACTCCCACAGGTGTCTATGTGGCTAAAAAACACATTTACATTTTCAGTGGTTATGTCTCTTCTACACATTCTATTTCTATGCTTAGCTCACTACATCCAAATGTAGCATATGAATACGTAGATAGTGTGTGTGTAATATATATATATATATATATATATATATATATATATAGAACTATTGTCATAGTTCATCTGAATAAATTACTATATGCTTCATAATAAACACACGTGTAGCAGTAAGTAAACAATATACCTAACCATAAGTGTATGGTCATCAGATAGATGCATATAAAGCGTTGTCGTAGTGATCTAAAATCTACTGTAAAGCTGATAACAGCGATTCAGAGTCTACACAGAGAGCATGACTGGACTGGATATGGACAGACAATCATTGAAAACCCAAACCCCCTTCATCTCCCAGTGACTCGAGGAGTAATCACCATCACCTCTTTTATACACCCATCAGGGACACAGCAGTGGATCAATCCCACCAGGAACACAAAACGCTGAGTGATTTTGCCTGGATACGAGCCCATCCTTCAAACCTTCATACAGAGTGACAAGCAGCATCCTTCATCAAAGCCTCCTTTCATTACCGACAAAAAGAGTTTCACAGAAAGGATTATACAGGACATGAACCAAC
Organism: Oncorhynchus tshawytscha; assembly: GCF_018296145.1. NCBI lineage: Eukaryota > Metazoa > Chordata > Actinopteri > Salmoniformes > Salmonidae > Oncorhynchus > Oncorhynchus tshawytscha. The sequence goes on along the minus strand of NC_056450.1, from coordinate 12,721,512 downwards.
TCCCTTCCCAGCATGTCCGAGTGTCTGATTGGCACAAAACAGATTGGATTTCACTGTCCTTCACATCAGACAGGCACCCACCACCACTGCAGAGCCACAGACTGACTGCACTTTGAACATTAAGACAGCCTGGAAGGTTGGCTGAGGCAAACTGTGAAAAGAAGCATTGATATGCAATAGGAGGCAATCTGATGATGAGGAGTAACACAGTGATGCTAAATAACCTCGATCCCCTACACTCCTCATTGGTCCATTCTAAATATCATCAATGCAGGTGAGCAGAACTGTAGTCTGTTATGGACGGGTTAGTCCGTCTACAACGCATCAGTTAACCTCCGCATGAGGGTGGATCTTGGCTGAGCTGGGGACCTTCCACGGCCCCGGGGTGATGGTGGCCGGTTTCTTACTGCTAGGGTTCCCGTTATATGTGTGCTCCTGGATAGCAGCACTACTTGTGCTACCCCTGGTATCACTCGGATTCTCCTCCTCATCCGCCTCTCTGTGCTTGCTCTCTCTTCCCTCTCTCTGACCCCCCTCTCTGCGATGCAGGGTTCCGCCCTCAGAGTCTGGCCGTGCCTTCTCCCTCTGTGTCTGGGAGTGGGATCTATGAGGCGCCGCCCCCCTGTCCTTCCTACGGCTCTCGCTGGTTCCCCAACCTTCGCTCTCCCTCTCCTGTCTGCGAGTGGGGTCCTCCTCCTGATTACCCCTCCTCCTCTCTCCCCCCTGCGTGCCCTCTCCAGAGGCCGGGTTGGAGCTGGGATGCTGCTGCCCTCCAGAACGCCTCTGACCCTCATCCTGGCCCCTTGAGGGCTGCCTGGAGACTCCTGCCTCTGGATCCCTCCTAGGGGTGGTCTTCCTGGGGCTGGAAGAGCGTTCCTCTCTGCCCTCCCGGCGCTCTCTCTGGCCATGGCTGTGGGCCTTCCTCTCCCTTCTTACGTCTCCCTCTAAAGACTCGTTCTTGTTTTCAACAGTCCCTGCCTGGCTTCGGTCACCTCTGTCTGTCTTTCTGGGGCTCTGGGAGCGCTCTTTGGTATCAGCCCGGGCTTCCGTGGCTCTCTTGGGGCTAGCATGCTTGTTGCTGTGAGACATGGAGTCACTCTTCTTGGGGAGGGTGTTGGGACTGGTGTGTCCCCTGTGGTGGCGAGGCTGCTGCCCTCTGGCCTTGTTGGGCTCCAGCAGCCTGGAGGGGGAGGGGGCAGCAGCAGCGGACATGTCCCAGTCAGAGGGCTCTTCGGGGGCAGTGGTGTTGGCGGACGAGGGCGGGGACAGCTCGGAGGTGGACAGGGAGATGGAGGATGGAGAAGCGGGGGATGACTGCTGGCCGGATGCAGAGAGTCTTGGAAAGCTTGAGGGTGAAATGTTCACTTTCTCCTTCATACCTGGAATAAAGGCATTGAGAGTCATAGTGAATGAGAAATGAAATGGTTTCACCTCTAGCTAACTGAGAGAAAAAAGAAAAAAACAGATTGCCGTCTTTCCAATCTGCTTCAATATCACAGTTATATTAAAGTCTGGGATGTAATTGTATATTCAATATGTGGAGGTGGTGAAGTATCTTTAAATCTCTTAAAATAAGAGCACATATAACACAATTCATTTCTTTCTCTACTTTCCCAATTATAACCTTTCAAATATGAGCTTTTGAGTCAAATAGACAATATGAATGTGAGATATGTATCAGTGGAGGCTAGTGACATCAAAGGGAGGTAGGTGCAAGGTTTTCTCCATAGTCGCACGGCTGACGTTTCAATTTCCCCCTCGAGCTGATAAGAGTAGCACCGGCGTGATTGAGAGAGCAAAGATGTAGCGGAGAACCAGCAAGTGAGATGGACTTATTGGAGCTGAAATGGGGTTTTCCATTTCTATGAGGAACAACTCATAGAAATCCATTCTTATTCATCTCAGGACAGGAAAGAGTTGATACCGGTGAACGCACACACACGTTTTTAACATTTGCCCTCCTTCCCATAGATCGACATCTAGTTAACGACTTTCTCCTGGTCTCAATCATTGTGATGTCGTGTGCGTTCAGTGGCGTCAGTGTTTGGGTTCTGTAATAACCTTAAAACAACCTCGGGGGCTCTAGAGCCACGTCGTACTCCAGCGTGGGTCTCGGGCCCCAACTCAATCAATTGCAGATAAAGAAAAACTGCAGTTTCACTCAGAACTCTATTTTAAGGCCATGATTAGTTTTGTCCTTGAGAAAAACAACTCTGTCTTTTCATGGTAAACACCTCTAGTACCGCATTAACATTCAGAGGGAACCTGTACTGTAGTGCAATTTCCTTTATCTATGATTGATTGAATTGAGACCTTAGTTAGTAAACTTGTTTCCCAGGAGCCACTGCCTCCGTTCAGACCACCTCCTGCAGGTCACAGTTAGAGAAGCTCTCATCCTACGAGACCTTGTCTGGGGCATAAGGCTGTTATGAGAGGAGCTGTCCAGTTCTGATTGAGGGGGCAAGGAGGAGAGATAGACAGAAGCTCATTTTAAAAGGAGAGAACAGAGGCAAAGAGGAGAGGAGAACGAGGTGGTTTACCAAGGTTATTAGGGACAGACCAAGAAAAGCAGTGAGGCCACTAGTGATGCTCTGGTTTCATGTAGAAGCACAGGGTGGAGGAAGAAGAGTTCACACCTACAGGGAGGAAGAAGAGAGAGAGAGAGAGAGACAGAGAACAGTGCCAGGACAGCCAGACAGAGAGGTAGAGCCAGATAGATAGAGCGGTATAAAGCGAGAGAGAGAGAGAGAGAGAGAGAAAGGTAAAGAGAGACACCTGCAACAGCCTTCACATGCAAAAAAAGGGAGGTACTGTAAAAGCTGGGTTATAATGTGTGTGTGTTTTGGAAGGAGTAGTAATAGTGTTTGAGCAGTGTTGAGACCCTACAAGTAGACTAAATAGTGTTCTAGAAATACAATACTAGAACGCACATGGTTAGTCCATGATCAGTCTTCTATACGTATGTGTATCTTAAGCAGCAGTAAGTGTCTGAGGAGGCTGTGTGTCGAGTCCGGATTCTAATTCTCTGGTTGAGAACATGGTCACTCTTCCGTGTGTGTTTGAGTGGAGTATTCGTCCTATCGAGTCCGAGGTCACTCACTGGGGTCGGGGACCCGGCCCAGGCCAGGTCTGAGGAGCAGCAGGACCTTAGTGCCCCCAGCCTGGATCAGCTCGATGGCCCGGGTGTGTGTGATGCCTTGGGTGGGCTCGCCATTGATCTCCACGATCTGATCTCCAACCTGTGGTAACAACACACACACACACACACGACATGACACACATGGCATCCCACAGGGATGGGTTAGGGGAGTGTTCAGCCGGGGTAGGTCGCCATTGTAAAATAAGAATTAGTTCTTAACTGACTTGCCTAGTTAAATAAAGGTTGAATTAAAAAACATGACAGTAGAAACGAGTTAAAACTGGTTCTCTCTCACAGACGCCTTTCATCACACATGTAGTTTTGTACCCATTCTCATAGAACGAACAGAAGAAGCCCCCATTTATGAGAGCAAGTATTAACGCCCTGGGTTGACTCACGTGAATCCTGCCGTCTTTCAGCGCAGGGCCCTCCTCCGCCAGTCTTAGTATGAACAGGCCCATGTTGTACTCCTTCCCTCCCCGCAGACTGAAGCCAAACCCCCGCTGGCCTCGCTCCAGCTCCACGTGGAAACAGCCCTGATCCAGAGAAAATATTCATCTCTACCACGTTCAATTCAGTTATTCGGCTAACGTTTAGCTAGACTGTCATGATTATGTTGTAATAGATGTGTGATTGCAAGCTTGATGATGATATTCGGGTACCCGATGTCGCTGCCTCAAGGGTAGGAAAACAACCACAAACGCAGCAAAAAACAACACACGGAAACACACAGGGTTTGACCGTTTATCGCCATAGCCTCACCTGCTTGGGGCCTGAGGTGATGAGTTGTCCCAGCTCGCCGGGTGGGACGGACTTCAACTCCAGAGGGTCTTCATTCCTAAACAGTCACAGACAAAACATCACAGTGTCAGTGTTCTCTGCATCTACAGTAGTGGACAGGTTTGTTCCCTCACAGGGTTCTGAGTGTCTCTTTCCTTCAGTGGGATTGTACAGCAGCGGGGTAAATTGTACTGCAGTTCTGCTGAAGAGACCAGTTGCTTGTTCTGTAGAGTAAAGTAGCCGGCGCTTTTGCAGAGATCATGACAATCAACTGTGGGAGCTGAGCGTCAGTGATACTAAAGAGTGTGCTTTCCCGGACTGCCTCTGTCTAACGGGGAGAGTTTACATACTAAAGAGTGTGCTTTCCCAGACTGCCTCTGTCTAACGGGGAGAGTTTACATACTAAAGAGTGTGCTTTCCCAGACTGCCTCTGTCTAACGGGGAGAGTTTACATACTAAAGAGTGTGCTTTCCCAGACTGCCTCTGTCTAACGGGGAGAGTTTACATACTAAAGAGTGTGCTTTCCCGGACTGCCTCTGTCTAACGGGGAGAGTTTACATACTAAAGAGTGTGCTTTCCCAGACTGCCTCTGTCTAACGGGGAGAGTTTACATACTAAAGAGTGTGCTTTCCCAGACTGCCTCTGTCTAAAGGGGAGAGTTTACATACTAAAGAGTGTGCTTTCCCAGACTGCCTCTGTCTAACGGGGAGAGTTTACATACTAAAGAGTGTGCTTTCCCAGACTGCCTCTGTCTAAAGGGGAGAGTTTACATACTAAAGAGTGTGCTTTCCCAGACTGCCTCTGTCTAACGGGGAGAGTTTACATACTAAAGAGTGTGCTTTCCCAGACTGCCTCTGTCTAACGGGGAGAGTTTACATACTAAAGAGTGTGCTTTCCCAGACTGCCTCTGTCTAACGGGGAGAGTTTACATACTAAAGAGTGTGCTTTCCCAGACTGCCTCTGTCTAACGGGGAGAGTTTACATACTAAAGAATGTGCTTTCCCAGACTGCCTCTGTCTAACGGGGAGAGTTTACATACTAAAGAGTGCCGAGTCAACAGCCTCCCTCTCTTGCTCCCCTTACTTCTAGAGACCTGCCTGACCCTAGCCATGTGTTAGAGATTACCAAGAAGGAGGAAGGGTTTGACTTGATTAGAGAAGAGAAAAGGGAAATGAGGAGAGATCCAGGGTGAAACCACAGTGAGCAGAAAGAGAGAGAGAGAGAGAGAGAGAGAGCGAGAGAACAGAGTTAGGGGAGGAGAGGGGAATTATCAGTCTGTAGTAATGGATTAAGTCTGACAGGTAATCTGCTTTAAACAGGAAGATCAAAGACAGAGTGCAGGAAAACCACCCTCTGTTAATCCTTCTCTTTCCTCCTTTCCTCTTCGGGATGGGCCATGTAGCGGTGTGTGTGTGTGTGTGTGTGTGTCCACTCCTGTACCTGTCAGTGTGGCTGGCAGGCTGCTGGCCCACAGCTCTGTGCTGTGTTGCAGGGCTCTGCTTGGCTGAACTGGTTTCAGATGCAGGACCACTATTCTCTAAAAGAACACATAGAAGACTTTCAGTATGGAATGTCATGCACACGAGCACTTCATCCTCACCAGTCACCTCAACTCCGTACCATTCCTCTTTCCCTTCTAACAATATCAAAATAACAAAACAAAAAACAGCTAATGCAAGACTAACAAACTTCGTATCTCTACAGTAAACATAAACAAAAAAAAAGACTACAAACTCCCATTTCAAGTAGGACTCGATATCCCAGAGTTCCGTGGGTCTGTGGAAGTTCTTACCATCCTCCGGCACCACAGTGAGGGTGACAGTGTTGCCGGCCTCCTTGATGAGCTGGACGATGTCGTTGTGGGACAGTTCCACGATGGACTGGGAGTTGACAGCTGAGATACGGTCGCCCACCTTCAGCTGACCGTTGCGGTCCGTGGGGCTGCCCTCGATGATGCGGCCGATCTTGTGAGGGATAACTAAAGCGAGAGAGAGAACGAGATGACAGGACAATTTAGCTCAGCCCTGTCAGGTACAGTGCAGATGGTGCTTGTGAGGCAGTAATTGTTTTTCAATGTACTACCAGCCGGACTGCAGCACAGCTTGCGGGATGCCACAGAATTCTATGGCGCGTTATTTAAGTGTCAGCCATTGTTGCCAGAATGATGCAATTTACCACAATCTGCCACCATCTGCCACCATCTACCACAAACCGTCGCGGCGTAAGCTCCAAACTTTGAAAGGAAAAACCCCTGTAATCAGACTAGCCGAGCTGAACGTTCTATGATCTGATTCTCCCTCTCTCTTACCTCCGGGAGGCGGCTTGTTCTTGGAGGTCAGGATTACGAAGCCGAAGCCTTCGTTGTCTTTGCGTTGCAGGGTGACGTTGTAGCACTCTGGGTGTTGGGGGGAGCTGGCCGTAGGGACCTCGATGCGGAGGAGCTTGGGAGAGCCGTTAACCAGGGCTGGACCCACCTTCTGCTGACCACCACCAACGTCCTCCTCTGATCACACACACACACACACACGCACAGGGATGGGTTCATTTGGGGAAGCTTACCGTTTACATTTGAATCACCTAATTTTGACATTGTTTATGGTCTCTCTCAGCCATTTGTATGAAAGCTCAAAGACAATAAGTGGTTTTATAATGCTCAGTTTATGCCACCACATTATCCCTTTAGGCTGATCCAATGCCGTTCCAGTGCTCATTTTAAAATGAACCCCACAATTACTGTACTGAAAGACTCCGATGTGTGTACGGCATATCTGAACTGAGCACAGAATAGGAAATCAATATTTGGAGTGAAAATCTTTGTCAAGTCTGGATATCAACCGCAACGCGTCTATGATTGATGCTTCATTTTCCAGTTCAACCACGTCTGACATTACAATACATAAAATCCAAAAGCAATTTCAAAAGTGTTCTCTCTTGTCATTGAAGCTTATTTGTGTGTGTAAACAAAGCTGCGTACAGCAGGGGCTCCGGTCTGTCCATCCGTCAAGATATAACAGACCAGAACAGAGCTCGTCTTGTTTCCCTGTTTGTTATGTAAATCATCTCCCACGACTGGATCTGACATCTACAGCACTTCTCACAGCGATCATCACTTTTAGAAGAGTTGCACGCACACACACACACACACACACACACACACACACACACACACACACACACGCACGCACACGCACACACACGCACACACACGCACACACACACACACGCACACACACGCACACGCACACGCACACGCACACACACACACACGCGCACACACACACACACGCACGCACACACACACACACACACACACACCTGTGTGAGCGAGTTTCCTGCGGACTGTCAGCAGGACTTGTCCGTTGCGGGCAGCGTTGGTCATCAGCTCCAGCACCTGCTTGTGAGATCTGCCCTTTACTGGGACCCCGTCGATACACATGAGCTCATCACCTGCCCGCAGACGCCCGTCCTTCTCTGCCGCTCCCAGGGGTACGATGGCACCAATGTACACCTGAAGCCAGGGAACAAAGGAGGGCATGATGACATTTATCGAAGCCACTCAAACACAGGGGCATAACTTTAACCAGATTTAGAGCCAGTTTCCCAGATCCAGATGAAGCATACTCGTGGTCATTGGAGGTAACCCATTTAAACCACGAGGCTTAGGCTGGCTAAACAGCCCACAGTGTGCCCGGAGTCTTCATGCTGGCCGAACCAGCAGTCTCTTTGGTAGGGGTACTTACGGGCTGATCTGGCCCCTCTCCTCCTAAAACGCGGAAACCAAAGCCCGACTCCTGGTTCCTCTTGATGAACACATCTAGGTCCTTGGTGTTGGGGGCTGGACGGGGAAAATGAGGGAAAGGAAGAGGACACATTGAATTCACCGCTGCTATAGAGGAACAAGCAAAGACCGAACACCTTCTATGTTCAGTACTCATGAGGACAGTGAGGGTTAAGAAAAGTGATATGTGAGACTGCCACCCCGTCGATACACATGGGCTGTCGCGTAAGGAAGTGGTATGTACTGTATACTCACGCTTGCTGTCCAGCAGGGCCTTGGACTTGAGGTAGAGTTGTGAGGGGTCGGGTTTGGGGGAGGCTGAGCGCATGGTGTTGGGGGGGAAGGGAAGGGGCTGGGGGGCCGGGGTCAGGGCTGGGTCTGCGGGGCTGAGGGTCTCGGTGCTGGTGGACATCTCCTTCTCCTGCCTCTCCTGCCTCTCCTGCCTCTCCTGCCTCTCCTGCCTCTCCTGCCTCTGCTGCGACATGGGAGCAGTGCACTGCAACACAACAAACCAGACGATTCAATTCAACTCTACAGCACCTTTTAAATGGCCCGTATAGCATCATCTACAACTCAAGACACGTCGGGATAATAGTGCTGGATTTAGCAAGACAGGACATGTTCTTCTGTACTCTCAAACTACTCTTAGATGTTTTCCACTAGTGTCTGCAGTGCTGGCCTTTGTTAACACAGTCCCTCATTAAAGCTGTAGGGGAAAAAAACTTCCACTGAGCCGGATTCTTCCATTTGGATGTATTATATCTCAATACAATTCTCTGTTGTTGACCCAGTAGACTCTGTTGTAAAAGGCGGCACATCAGAACTGTTGAACGTGGATTTACAGCTTAAAAACACTGTTACACAGTATAGCTACTACCAGCCAGGATGTTAAATAGCTGTTTGCCAGGAGCACATTCACCCATCCGAGTCAGCCGGCTGCCTCCAAAAATAATACCAGCGAGCGTGTGGCTCGCGAACAGCTCCCTGAATAATGTACGGCTCTCTACAGCAGACTGCTGTTGGTGGGGAATGAAACTAAGACAAAGTTATATCAGGGCTTGTTTTAATAATTCATCTGGGGTTTAAAAGCCCTGTGTTTCCATTTATGTTCCCAGACCCGCTTCTACACTCTCTAGGTGAGTCCCAAATGGTACTATTCCCTACATGGTGCACTACTTTGACCAGAGCCCTATGGACCCTGGTCAAAGTAGCACACTACATAGGGAATAGGGCGCCATTTGGGACACACATTCTTTGATTAGAATCCCCTGTAGAGGCCACGGGGAGAGTCTCTGGAAGAGAGGAGAAGGGTAATTAAAAGCATTTATTTGAACTTACAGGTTTTAGAGACTTCACAGGAGATGTCTGACCTGGGGAGAGAGAGGGAGAGAGAAAAACAACATTATTAGACAGAAAGATGACTCAATACAGTATAATACCAATGTATTACGGAGGACAGGTTCCAGTGCCTTAGAGGGATGACTGGGTTAATGTGCTGGATGTGTGATGTATAATAATCTCTCTCTACTTCGCCACTCTTTTACTCCTGCTCTGCTGTGGACACATCCTCTTTCATCTGCTTTAGCGCAGTGGTTCCCAAACTGTGGGGCAGGCCCTCTAAGGGGGGGCGAGAGGGATCGGCAGGGCCGGACGGCGCAGGGGTCAGTCCGGCTTTCAAGTTGTAATAGCACAAGGTGCCATTTTCAAAATTGGGTAGTGCATCCTCAGTTTTCCTATTTTCCATCATTGTATACATTCATTTATATATTTATAACTGGTCAGAAATGTCCAGATCAACTAGCCCATGTCAGCTGACATTTTTTAGCTAGGTTTCTTTTTTGGGAGTAATGTTCGAGTCACTGAAATATCACATGAACACACATGGCAAAATGTATAGAATAGCAGGAAATAAACTTGAAATGTTCTCTCCTCCAACAAGTTGGGGTGTGAACAGATTGTGTCATCTGTAGTGTTTGTGGCCATAGAAATAGAAATAGTGGCGCACGTGGGCACAGGATGTTCCCCAATGCTGGAAGGGGAGGGGCCATGACCGTAGCCCCATACATCCTCTCTCCCTGCTCTCCTCTCTGATACTAAAGCCAGGGAGATCATGGTTCAACTTAACCAGCTGGTGGCACTATTCTCAAGCATCAGCATGGGAAGGATCTCTGATCTCAGCAGAGAAACAGACTGAGGGAAGAGCGATGAGAGAAGAGATATGACATTGTGCCTCGCCGTGGGTTAACCTTGTAATGTATTGTCCACACCTGCCACCACAAGTCAGACAGTCTATTCAGATAAGGGCTCAGCAGTTCACCCTCATTAAGAGAAGCACAGTCACCATGAAGGGATGACTCAGGGGTGTATATCCAGCTGTATGATACACAGCTAGTCACCACCTTTCATTGACCATGGGGAATGGTGACAATCCACATTGATATTACTAGTACCACATAGGGCAAGCCCCAATACTGCACAGCGGAAAGACCCTGGAGGCTTCTGAGTGTGTGGTGTGGTCAGCCGAGGAGACAAGTTCTTGTTCCCCCTCTCTGTGTTGGTCAGTGGTGGAGAGCTGATGTTACCCCCTGATCATAGACCCAGGTTCTACACCTCAGCCCCTAGGTGATCTCAGAGGGAACTCTACAGTTAAACACCCCAGTGGTCGGTCTCCTGCCAGGCCAGGCTGTGGTCGGTCTCCTGCCAGGCCAGGCTGTGGTCGGTCTCCTGCCAGGCCAGGCTGTGGTCGGTCTCCTGCCAGGCCAGGCTGTGGTCAGTCTCCTGCCAGGCCAGGCTGTGGTCAGTCTCCTGCCAGGCCAGGCTGTGGTCAGTCTCCTGCCAGGCCAGGCTGTGGTCAGTCTCCTGCCAGGCCAGGCTGTGGTCAGTCTCCTACCGGACCAGGCTGTGGTCAGTCTCCTACCGGACCAGGCTGTGGTCTCCTGCTAGCCCCTCCATCAGTCCCCCCACATCCTTCCCTGGAGCAGTCAACAGCACAACCTGAATCTGCTCCCTCCCCCAGGCCTCCTCACAACAAACAAACTCTCTGGCTGAAAATACTGCATCTTGACTCCTTCAGAGCACTGGAGCACACGTCCCCAGGTGAACATGCTGCATCTTGACTCCTTAGCATTCCTCAGAGTATTGGAGCATATTTCTGTGGGTCTACACAACGTACAGCATCTTGGCTATTGTAGTGCAGGCAAAACGGAAAGAGCTCTTTAGTTTATTCAGTGACAGCATCCTCTTTGAAGTGGTGAGCAGGGCCAATATCACTTTCCGTCATCCAAAATGTCAGACTGCCTCTGTTAGGCTGTCTGCCACTGAATGCGTATCTAACTATCTGGCCAAACACTAGAGACACTTGAATCTAACTCCCACTAGCATCCACTCCTCCTCACCTTTCTGGTCAAGGTATCATATTCACAGCCCCACTTTTACTGCTCTCTGAGCCTGCCTGCTTGTATGCAGAGGTGCAAATGGGAAATAGATAGTGGGATAGACGAGCATGAAATTGCTTTATTAAACGGTGGCTGGCTCTGGGGCTGGCCTCTGGGAGGGCCGGCTGCTGAGGAGCTGAACGGCCATCTAATTGACTTCCTCGAGGAACTTCTATTACTACAGTACGTATTCACAGCCCCACGACCCCGTCACACTAAAAAGTCATGACATCACTAATGTGGCAGTGTACAGTTTAGTCTCGCAGCTCCTCTGAATCCCAGTATGTTGACTGTGATGAAGGCACCACCTCCTATGCATCTCCTCCCACCATCCCCCGCTCTCTCTCTCACCTCCCCTGAGTACCAGGACGTGGACCTCGCTGCCCACCGGCAGGTCTTTGAGGATGTCCACCACCTGGGCGTGGCTCAGTGTCTGGACGTTCTGACGGTTGATCTCCTTGATAACATCCCCCTTCAGCAGGCCACGGCACCACTGGGCATCCAGGATCATCTTCACCTGAAATGACATTCCAATAGGTTTCGATTGGATTGGATTCGGTTAAGCTATGTCACATTAGATTACCTTTCTTATCCTCCGGAAAAAGTACATTCGGTAACTCTTAATGAACTTTTATAAAGTCTTTGCAACAGCTACTGCTACATAAGGCATTATTATAACAATCCGGCATACACGAGGACAGCTATTGTAAAGTGTTGCCGGAATTCATTTTTCCAGACATAAAACAAAACCGACAACTCGTCACCCAGATATAAATGGTACCTTCTGGCCCAGGGGGCAGTCTGCGATGGCAAAGCCGAACCCTCCCGGCCCCTTCACCAGGGGCACGCCCACCAGCTCCGGCTGCAGCAGTGTGGGGTCTGGACCCTCAGGATAGTGGCGCCCCCCGTTGGTCATGGTTGGTACTGCAGTGGCGGTGTTCTGTCAATCAATCAACCCAAATCTATTTATAAAGCCCTTGTTTTTTCTTTTAAATCAGCAGTTGTCACAAAGTGCTTTAAGAGAAACCCAGCCTAGACCCCTAACAGCAATCAAAAACAGAAGCACAGTGGCCAGGAAAAATTCCCAAGAAGGAAGAATCCTAGAGAGGAACCCGGGATCAGCAGGATGGCCCATCTTCTTCTGACTGTACCTGTCTAGGAAGGGTGCCGTCTGGGCTGGTGACGTAGTGGATGTCCTTGGTGTTGGAAGTGGAAGGTGACGGGCTGGCCTCGGGGGCCAGGGGCAGGGCGGTGGCTACATCCCCTGCGGCATCGTCACTCCCACCGGTGTCCTCAGGCAGGGGGTAGCCCCGACACAGCACCATGTCCACGTACTGGTTGACTGGGACAGACTGAAACAACTGAACCACATCGGCATGGGTCTTCCCCAGGACACACAAGCCATTGATGTCCACGATCACATCACCTGGTAGAGCGGAAGGAGAGGAGAAATAGGAGGGAAGATGTATCAGCATTGGGTACTGATGGGTACATTCCTAGAGCGGGAGTGCGTTGTGGTTTAGTAGTGACAATGTCCAGAGAATAGAGTCAATTAAACCACAAGTCCATTTGGATCACTTTGGTACAAAGTGCCCATTCCAAAGCACATTCAGGTCAAGAGCTGAAACGCGTTTCCTTCCTTCCTCATCTCCACAGCTGCTCTGGGGTTGATGAACGAACAACATACGGTACAGCATAACTCTATATCATTCCCCTCATCCTCCCTCATCCTAGCCTGGGTTTATTAGCTCAGCTGGTCCCAGACAGATCAATGAAGAGTAGGGGAATGTTCTCATCTCCAACCAACACAAACATCACTGCTGGCTAGCTGCTAGCCCCCCCCTCCCTCCTGAAGGAGCCACCCGACACAATCAATAGCTGTTGCTAACAAACACATCTAACATTTCGCTGTGTTATATAAATGAGCTGAACAAACCAAGATGGATCAACAGCCAATCACTGTCAGGGCAAACACGGGTAATTAAGCCGAAACTTCATGCACACGCATTCACGCACCCTGAACGGTTCGAGTATGAGTCAGAGTTAAGGAACCCGAGTTAACGATTAAACTCAGAAATGAGATGGGACCGCTTCAGAGACCCAATGTCCAGATCAAATTACTCTCCATGCTCATTAAAATGGCACCACTCTGGCATCAATTACTGCCAGCGGCACACTTAGCCTGGACGGTTCAGCGACAGAGAAACGGACGCGGATTGGAGAGCATCTTATTGCTGTATTATTAAGGAATCAAAAATGTACAGTTGGTCATCTAATCATTTTCGAGGACAGCGAGGGGGAACGACGTATGGAAGCATTTGTTCCCTTGCGGTTGTACATTTAGAACGCTGGGCAATAGCATTGTTATGGTTGTGACACAATACGGTGTACAGCGCTGCAACGCGTTATCGCAGGCAGTAAACAACTCATTATAACTGCCACGCATCTGATGTCACGGTCTATAGAATGAATATTCTCCTAAAGCATCCAGTGAGCCACTGGCAGGTGTATACCACTAGTAGTAATGGTTGTTGACAACATGGACTATATTCTGTACGTCACAACCTGATCCAAGATACGTGACCACACTTCTAGATAAGCTCGTAAGAACCATAGGTACGCAAAGAAGCACAGCCAAGGGACCTCTGAAATCTGAAATATATGGCTCCTCTTCAAATCAGGGCGCTCGCCATAACATGAACTGTTACTGACGTGGAGTTTTACTGTCAAGAGGCAGGGTGTGGACCCTGTACAGTCCATGAAGATGAACCTTGCTGGTGTGTGTGTGTGTGTCTGTGTAAGAGTCTGTACGTGTTCACACGCACCGGAGGCCATCTTGTTGTCGTACGCGGCAGGGCCGTCTCGGAGCACGTTCTTCACCTGGAGGAACTCGTCATGGCGGTCGCCACCGATGATGGTGAAGCCAAACCCCTGGGGGCTCTTCCTTAGAGCTGTCCTCAGGACGGAGCCCTGGAGGTGGGCTGGGTCCCGCACAAAACCCCTCACACCCACAACAGGCTCATCTGATGGAGAGAGCGAGAGAGCGAGAGAGAGAGAGAGAAGGAGAAAAAACACTTAAGAGAAAGATTACCCAATACAAGAAAAGCACACAGAGAGAGAGAGAGAGAGAGAGAGAGAGAGAGAGAGAGAGAGAAAGAGAGAATGGGAGATGCAAATTGTAGGAGGGAAATACTATATCAGCAATTTAACGATAATTATTATGACTGTAATTCAGCTAATTGCTCTCAAATCTTATTGACCGATTGAAGTATTTTACTTGACAAATTAGTGACTATTAATTCCTTGTTTGTTTGTGGCATTATCATCATTAGGCCTGTCAGTGTTGTTCAGCTGCATTGATCTGACAGAGAAACCACGCTAGGCTAATCCACGATGACAGATGACAGTGACACATCTATGCCGCTACGCTTATTTTAGTCTAATATATCCGCATGGGACAACGGTGTGTGTGTGTGTGTGTGGCAGACAGACACAGATGCGTGCTCACCGGCTGTTAGCCATCTGTCCCCTGCATCGTCACAGTGTAGGCTATCGCCACGGTGACAAGACATCTGACAGCTGCACGTCACTCAGATGGTCACTAATTCGACCAACACTCAAATCACATATCATCAGTGTATGGAGGTGTATAATCAAATACAACATTATAACTAACTCATCATGGCTCTGCCACAAAATTAGAAGAGACAATTGTTTTAAAAATATATATATTTTATGATTAGTTTGTCAGCCACCCATTAAAAAAAATCATTACGGACTTAAATAGATTAGTATGAATCCGAAAAGGTTTGACAGCAATACCCAAATAAAATCCAAGTCAGCTGGGAACAGGTTTTTGATGTCCCACTACCTTGGCATCAGGTCTATGAACTGACATATAAAACAACTATTGACACATAAATCCATTCATTTCAATTTAAACTATTATATAAAATACTTGCTCCAGAAAGAACGCTCAATATACTGGGCATTGAACAGTCAGCAGATTCTGCCACGAGGAAAGAATAAATCAATAGATTTTCTGGTACTGTTCATCGGTGGCTGTCTTTTGGAGTCAGGTCCAGGAATGGTTGTTATGTCATAATATCAGGATTCAGATGGACCTGCAAAATGTATTGTTAGGGGGATCTGAATAAACCATGATCAGTCAATGGGAAATATCATTATACTCTTGGGTAAAGTATTTACTATTAGGGCAATATCGATAAAAATGTCACAAATAGGAAGGTTCAGGACCCTCGTAAGACATCATAGTGAAATGGAGGGATGTTCTACAAGAGGAAATAGCATACTGGGAAAGATGGGTTCATCTGTGGATATCGGTGGGTTGGAGTTCAAATCAGAATGAGTGGTGGATTAGCTGCTGTGTGTGAAAATCCAGCACTTGAAGAAAAAGATAATTAGGAATATTTGTATAATTATTTAACTACAAGTAAATAGCTGTAAGTAGCTGTAGAAGTATTGTTGTTCGTTAGTTTACTCCGATCAGGGTAGGGATGGTAGGGGGAAGAAAAGTAGAGACATTTTTACAATAAATGTATATAAAAGGGGGATTACAAATGGTGCAAACAATTAAATTGATAGAACCTACAATCTACACTATATATACAAAAGTATGGGGACACCGCTTCAAATTAGTGGATTGGGCTATTAAAGCCACACACGTTGCTGACAGGTGTATAAAATTGAGCAAACCGCCATGCAATCTCCATAGACAAACATTGGCAGAAGAATGACCTTACTGAAAAGCTCACTGACTTTCAATGTGGCACCGTCCCGCCCATAGGACGCCACCTTTCCGACAAGTCAGTTCGTCAGATTTCTGCCCTGCTAGAGCGGCCTCGGTCAACTGTAAGGGATGTTCTTGTGAAGTGGAAACATCGAGGAGCAACAATGGCTCAGCCGCAAAGTGGTAGGCCACACAAGATCACAGAACGGGGCCGGCGAATGCTGAAGCACGTTGCCAGTAAAAATGGTTCGTCCTCGGTTGCAACACTCACTGCCGAGTTCCAAACTGCCACTGGAAGCAACGTCAGCACAATAACTGTTCGTCTGGAGCTTCATGAACTGGGTTTCCATGGCTGAGCAGCTACACACAAGCCTAAGATCACCATGCACAATGCCAAGTGGTGTAAAGCTCAATGTCGTTGGGCCCCCATCTGTCAGTCCGATGGACGAATCTGGGTTTGGTGGATGCCAGGAGAACGCTACCTGCCCCAATGCATAGTGCCAACTGTAAAGTTTGGGGGAGGAGGAATAATGCTCTGGGGCTATTTTTTCATGGTTTTGGCTAGCCCCTTAGTTCCAGTGGAGGGAAATCTTAATTCTACAGCATACAATGACATTCTAGATGATTCTGGGCTTCCAACTTTGTGGCAACAGTTTGGAGAAGGCCCTTTCCTGTTTCAACATGACAATTCCCCCGTGCACAAAGCGAGGTCCACACAGAAATGGTTGTTTCGAGATCGGTGTGGAAGAACTTGGCTGGCCTGAACAGAGCCCTGACCTCAACCCCATCGAACAGCTTTGGGATAAATTGGAACGCCGACCGCGAGCCGGGCCTTATCGCCCAACATCCACACCAAGTGCCCGACCTCTCTAATGCTTGTGGTTGAATGGAAGCAAGCACATATATCTGAGGAACCACCATAACATGGAGGCAAACAGAAAGAGAGCTAACCTCAGTCACAACAAATTTCAGCTCTCACCATGTGACTGAGACAGGGTGACAGGGGGATGGAGAGAGATGAGGGAGAGAGAGAAAGGGAGCGAAAGAGAGAGCTAAATAGATGGACTGAAAGTGATAGACACAGTGGATAGATAGAGGATAATCAGATGTGGCCTCAGTCATTTATAACCCCTGACCTTGGTTTCCATTGGGAGAGTTATGGGCTGTGTCCCCTTCTAATGTTGCTACACCCACTGGCGGATGGATGGATCGAGGAGAGGTGGGGGTATCAATCTCATTAGGAGGGGTAAAGATATACACCCCTCCCCTCCTCCACTACCCGCCATGTCCTCTACCCGTCAATGTGTCATGGGATTTTGATTTGCATAATTGGATTTTCAGCACTCTGAGAAAACAGATTATGCTGAGTGTGATTAACATGACATTCTCGCACACCAGCAGTGTCACTGAGCTGTTTGTGTGTGAGGATATGTGTGTGTGTGGAGGAGTTAAGGGGGTGCTACATAGACATGTTTACATAGCCCTGATTATGTCAAGGTAACACAAAGGGATGGCCTATTTCTCAGGCAGGCAGGCAAGGCCGCTCGCTGTGATTCTACGAAGTTCCATACAGAGAGGATTGTCAACGAAGGGTAATGACGGTCCCCTACAGCTTCAGCACTGTGGAGACAGACAGCTGTCTCTTTCTCCGTAGAGGGAGGTCAGACTGGGGAACTTTGTCAAAACAACGTTCAAAGCCCTCCACGTGGCAGCCCGCCCCCTCCGGCCTACTCTCCACTCCGCTGGGAGACAGACCACCATTAGCCATTAATACTCATTAACAACCCCGGGGAGTGTGTGGGGAGCAGGGAACAGAGAGCTCTGTCAGAGCAGTGCAGAGAATCACCCTGGAGAAAACTAGAGGATCAGCCAAAAGAACCGTCCAGAAAATAATCATAATAATACCATGGAAAAATGATCTTTTAGCAGGACAGAAAATGGACTGGAGCTGTGTCTCAAATGGTATCCTGTTCCCTTTATAGTACACTACGTTTGACAAGAGCCTTTATCGGTCCTGGTCAAAATTAGTGGAGCATAAAGGGAATAGGGGGCCATTTGGGACACACCCTGGGAGTTGTTCTGCCCTAATAGGCTATGCAAGTAGAGCAGTGTTTCTTCTATTCTAAAGGGTCTGAGTTGATCTGGTACTAAAATTAGGGCCTCTGTTCAATCAAACCCTGATTATTTACCACATAGTTTACCAACAACCTCCAAGGACCTCCCCCATCTGGAAAGATGACAATGAAGCTCAGAGCAAAGCAACAAAGTCTGAGGAGCACACAGCCTCCCATGGCTAATATAAGGTTGGCTGGGTTTTCCATTGGCAGGAAAGAACAGCTACGTCCGGTAAGACGAGGGGTGGGGGTGTGTCTATTTCTCAATGTCCAATATTAAGGTCGTCTCAAGGTATTGCTCGTGGTAGCGCACCTCATGATAAGCTGTAGATCACACTGTCTACCTGGATCATCTATATTTTTCATAGCCGTCAATTTACCACCAAAAACCGTCGCTGGCACTCATACAGCTCGTTGAGTGTGGTCTAAGTCAATAAGCAAACAAGGAAATGCTCATCCAGATGCGAGCCTACCAAACGGGCTAAATGCCTTTCATGCTCACTACAAGGCAAGCAACACTGAAGCATGCACGAGAGCACCAGGTGTTCCAGACGACTGTGTGATCACGCTCTCCGTAGCCGATGTGAGCAAGACCTTTAAACAGGTCAGCATTCAGACAGATTACCAGGACGTGTACTCCGAGCATGCACGGATCAACTGGCAAGTGCCTTCACTGACATTTTCAACCTCTCCCTGCCTAATACCTATATATTTCATATGCCCAAGAAACCGAAGGTAACCTGCCTAAATGACTATCGCCCCGTAGCACTCACGTCGGTAGCCATGAAGTGCTTTGAAAGGCTAGTCATTGCTCACATCAACACCATCATCCCGGAAACCCTAGACCCTCTCCAGTTTGCATACCTCCCCAACAGTTCCACAGATGACGCAATCTCAATCTCACTCCACTCGGCCTTTTCCCACCTGGACAGAAGGAACACCTGTGTGAGAATGCTGTTGATTGACTACAGCTCAGCGTTCAACACCATAGTGCCCACAAAGCGCATCACTAAGCTAAGGACCCTGGGACTAAACACCTTCCTCTGCAATTGGATCCTAGACATCCTGAGGGGCCGCCCCCAGGTGGTAAGAATAGACAACAACACATCTGTCACGCTTATCTTCAGCACGGGGGCCCCTTAAGGGGTGTGTGCTTAGTCCCTCCTGTACTCCCTGTTCACCCACGACTGCGTGGCCAAGCACGACTCCAACACCATCAATAAGTATGCTGATGACACTACGGTGGTAGGCCTGATCACTGACAATGATGAGACAGCCTATAGGGAAGTCAGAGACCTGGCAGTGTGGTGCCAAGATAACAACCTCTCCCTCAACGTGAGCAAAACAAAGGAGATGATCGTGGACTATAGGAAACGGAAGGCCGAACACGCCCCCATTCACATCGACGAGGCTTTAGTGGAGCAGGTCGAGAGTTTCCACATCACCAACAAATTATCATGGTCCAAACACACCAAGAAAGTTGTGAAGAGGGCACGACAACGCCTTTCTACCCTTCAGGAGACAGAAAAGATTTGACATGGGGTCCCCAGATCCTCAAAAAGTTATATAGCTGCACCATCGAGAGCATCCTGACCGGTTGCATCTGCGCCTGGAATTGCAACAGCTCGGCATCTGACCGTAAGGCACTACAGAGGGTAGTGCGTCTGGCCCAGTAAATCACTGTGGCCAACCTTTCTTGCCATCCAGGACCTATATACTAGGCAGTGTCAGAGGAAGGCCCCAAAAATGGTAAAAGACTCCAGTCACCCAAGTCATAGACTGTTCTCTTTTCTACAACAAAGCTAGCTGTACCGGGGCGCCAAGTCTAGGTCCAAAAGGCTTCTTAAAAGCTTCTACCCCCAAGCCATAAGACTGCTGAACAGTTAATCAACCACCTGGACTATTTGCATTGACCCCCCCCTTTGTATTTACACTGCTGTTACTCGCTGTTTATCATCTATGCATAGTCACTTTACCCCTACCTACATGTACATTAACTTTACTAACCTGTACCCCTGCACATTGACTCGGTACTGGTACCCCCTGTATATAGCCTCATGATTGTTATTTTTTTAAATGTATATACAGTATATTTAAAAAAAAATATTATTACTACTATTATTATATACAGTACCAGTCAAAAGGTTGGACACACCTACTCATTCAAGGCTTTTTCTTTATTTTTACTATTTTCTACATTGTAGAATAATAGTGAAGGCATCAAAACTATGACATAACACATATGGAATCATGTAGTAACCAAAACAGTTGGTTATATTTGTTATATTTGGACACACCTACTCATAGGTGTAATATATTTTTTTTTACTTTAGTTTATTTTGTAAAACTCTATTCTCCTTGGTTAAGGGCTTGTAAGTAAGCATTTCACGGTAAGGTCTACACCTGTTGTATTCGGCGCATGTGACAAATAACATTTGATTTGATTTTGATCAGTGGGTGTTCAGGTTTTTTTCATAGGGGTTATTGTGGTCTGTTCCAGGACAGCATTAGCAGCCTGCTACTGTCCTGTAGGTCCATATGTCTGTGACAACCAGGGCCCTCTAGGCTAAACACTGGGATAGCTGGTACAGACAGTGACAGTGCTGTTGGCGTCTGTGTTTTCTTATGAGTCATATTGTGAGTCAGCCTCCGTGTTCGGACGGTCGTCACTTCCTTGTCTGACATATGTTCCATTCTGTGGGCAACACAGTTGGCTCAGCAGAGAAATGTCAAATGGCTGGGTGATCAATATCCTTATTTCAACATAAGACTCGCTGAAAACCTCGGAAATCACAATTACCCAAACACAAGCCTGTAGTCCAAGATGTCTCAATAACATCACTCAGCAGTCAGCACGCAAGTTTCTCCCCCCCCCCCTCTCCCCTTCGCCATGTAGTGTATTGGGCTTGTACACTGATACGGTCTCTAAGCTGTTGAGATCTGATTAGGAAAAGTCATTCACTTCAGATCACCTTGAGTAAGACAATCTGGGTTTATGCTCTGTCCCAATATCTACACTAGCATACAGAACGCATGCCCAATTTAAATAACCAATTCATTAAATACACTGCTTCATAATAAGTGGTACACCAGTTAGTGACCATGACAATGAGCAGTCTATGGTGACACGGGGCTGGTAGAGAAGCGTTACCTGAGGGTGTGGTGGCCCCCTGCTGGCCAGAGGAGGGGGTGTCCAGGCTCAGTTTCCTCTTGGCTTCCAGGACGGGGTTCTCAAACTGGGTCTTCTGGTTGATATGGCTGCAGTACAGAGACAAAAACAGGACGCTAGCTGAAGAGCTCAATACACAGTTCATATATACACAGAGAGCAACTGTAAATACAGAAAACACTCAGTAACACAGTGTTGAGAAAGGACCAATACACTCGTGTTTAAAAATCGGATGGAAAGTGACACCGACTAAAGGAACGTGAGGCTTTCGTGTTTTCACAGCTTGCTGATCGTTGTTGTCCTTCTCCTTTTAGAGATGTGACACCAGTTATCGGTCTCTTCACTTGGCAGCATCTTTTAATTGGGTAACAATACAAAAAAATCTTTCTTGATACGTTCTCTTCAATGCTTGTGTCGTGACAAAAACTCCAAACAGGTTCCTGTCTGTTTCCCACTACACTCACAGAACGCAGTGTATTCAAATCCCTGATCCCTATCCAGTCAGGCAAACCTGCACTTGGCATGCACACAAACTGGTACTGTATAGACTATCATCTGTAAACCACAAACCAAAACAAACGACGCCACAGTGCCCCTGTTGACACACCAGTTTACCTGCTTACCCACTCGACACATTCAGCTGACCTAAGATCAGTGGGATAACCTTATAATCTGACCAGTGTCCATACCTCTGCTCACAATGGCCACGTCGGACTGACCTAGGATCAGGAAAGCAGCCGGTGTGCCTGCTGTTGCCTGCTAGCTGTAGAGCTCTAGCGTTTCGATACCAGATTCCCAGGTCAGCACTTTGTGTTTAAACATCTACTATTCAGAGAGGAGCACCCCCCAGGTTGCATGCAAAGCAAGGAACGCATCTCATCTGCATAATGCGCTTTAACAGTTGTAGCTCTGAGCCAGTCGTGACTAGCTTTTATAACATGCACAAAACGGATGCCACTCTCGCTCTGCTCCATAAATCAGACGCATGCTGTGTGTGTGTGAGATACGGGGTGTGTGTGTGTGACACGGTGTGTGTATGTGTGCCAATTGCCAGTGTATGTGTGCCTATTTGTGTGCGTGCCTGTATGTGTTTGGGTGTGTGTGTGTTCATGCGTGTCAATGTGTGTCACTATGTGTACGTGTGCGCGTTTCTAAGAAAAGTATTGTTTGTGCTCTCGTTGGGCATGAGTCACGCTGAGAGCTATCCTCCATATCCAATCAGGGAAGAGAAGCGCTCCTCTGTGACTGAGTGTGCTCAGTCCGCTCCTTTGATTACCATGGCTCTTGTTCTGTACTTTAGTTAGGAAATAATGAGCCATTCTGTTCTACTGTATTCATTCAAAACAAAAAGACAGGGAGGGAAGAAAAGAAATAAATGGTTGTCCCAGTGATTCCTTAGCATAAACAGATTATGGTCATGTAGTCTCCGTCCCTCCCTCGCTCTCTTCCCCCCCTCGCCTCTTCCCCTCCCTCGCTCTCTTCCCCTCCCTCGCTCTCTTCCCCTCCCTCTTCCCCTCCCTCGCTCTCTTCCCCTCCCTCGCTCTCTCCCCTCCCTCGCTCTCTCCCCCCCCTCCCTCGCTCTCTCTCTGCTTCTATGGGAGGCTATGCTGGGTGAACTCTGAGTGCCTGTGTGTGTTTCTGAACAGGGTGAGGTCATGCCTGTCACCCCTCCCATGTGCCCCCTGTACCAGGCAGTGGCAACCCCGTAGGGCACAATGGGAAGGCTGTATGGGAAGGCTGTATGGGAAGGCTGTATGGGAAGGCTGTATGCGAAGGCTGTATGCGAAGGCTGTATGCGAAGGCTGTATGCGAAGGCTGTATGCGAAGGCTGTATGGGAAGGCTGTATGGGAAGGCTGTATGGGAAGGCTGTATGGGAAGGCTGTATGGGAAGGCTGTATGGGAAGGCTGTATGGGAAGGCTGTATGGGAAGGCTGTATGGGAAGGCGAGTTGTCCTTAGTCCGTCTTGTCAAACTTAATCGATAGTACAGGTTACATTTGAAAACCACACTGACTGACAAGTTCAGGTCTGCCTGTCCAGCATCTTTGAATGATTTCAACCTGGTGTATATAAATCCCATCTCATGAAACAAAACACGTTATTATCAAATGGCACCATCTTCTAAAAGTCTATTGTACAGTATAACACTATGAAACAACGATAACATACACACTATACACACACTTGGATTTAGTTCTGTAGATATGTGGTAGTGGTGGAGTAGGGGCCTGAGGGCACATAGTGTGTTGTAGATATGTGGTAGTGGTGGAGTAGGGGCCTGAGGGCCCACAGTGTGTTGTAGATATGTGGTACTGGTGGAGTAGGGGCCTGAGGGCCCACAGTGTGTTGTAGATATGTGGTAGTGGTGGAGTAGGGGCCTGAGGGCCCACAGTGTGTTGTAGATATGTGGTAGTGGTGGAGTAGGGGCCTGAGGGCCCACAGTGTGTTGTAGATATGTGGTAGTGGTGGAGTAGGGGCCTGAGGGCCCACAGTGTGTTGTAGATATGTGGTAGTGGTGGAGTAGGGGCCTGAGGGCCCACAGTGTGTTGTAGATATGTGGTAGTGGTGGAGTAGGGGCCTGAGGGAACACAGTGTGTTGTAGATATGTGGTAGTGGTGGAGTAGGGGCCTGAGGGCACACAGTGTGTTGTGAAATCTGTGAATGTATTGTAATGTGTTTTTAAATTGTATAAACTGCTTTAATTTTGCTGGAACCCAGGAAGAGTAGCTGCTGCCTTGGCTAATGGGGATCCTTAATAAATACAAAATACAATATTTACCAAAGCCCATCTGTGCAATCTGGACTGAATAACAGCTAAATAAATAAAAGGGAACCATGCCACAACTCCTGTATAACTACAACATTACATAGAGAAACACTGCACCCAGAAATCACGGGCGGTATACTCACTCAACATAGTAGGTTCCATACTGTGGATCTTCAATCTTCTCCCAGCCATACGGAAGCTCTGCAGGCAAAAGACAGAAGAGGAAGATGCAAATCAGTGTGCTGCTACAGCTTCTGGAACAACGGAGACACAGTCTACACACACAATGAGGCACGCGGTTCTGAATGACAACTCACTGCATGGAACTAAGGATCCAGGGTTGAAACACACCAACTACAAACTACTGAGGGGGCTGCCTTATTTGTCACCGGGTGCTTGGTAGGGGGTAGGGGGAGAGAGCGCGAGAGAGCGAGATAGGAAGTAAGGAAATGTGGAGTTCTGTAAAATAGTGGCTTGTCTTCTCCCAGCGGTGTGTGAGTGGAATCTGGAGTGTGTGCTGTCCTGTGACGAACACATGCAGGGGGAAAGAGTGCTTCACGCAAGAGGGGACTGTAGAATTGCCTTTTTGGAGATACAGTGCTGATGAGCTCTCCGCAGGTCTCCCACAAGCCATTAGGGGACAGGGGGCAGGCTGGGTAATGTAGTGTGTCACCGCATTGCTGAGGCCTGCAGGGCCATGTTTAGCTGTTTACAGTACTGTCTGTCTTGTCTACATGTCACAAGCCTGCAGCGGTATACAGGATCCCCACTTATAGTTCTGTCTAATGGGCTGCATTCAGATTATGGACAGTAACATGTGCGCGTGTGTTAATTTTTTAAATTTTACCTTTATTTAATTAAGCAAGTCAGCTAAGAACAAATTCTTATTTTCAATGACGGCCTAGGAACGGTGGGTTAACTGCCTTGTTCAGGGGCAGGACGACAGATTTGTACCTTGTCAGCTCGGGGATTCGATCTTGCAACCTTTCGGTTACGAGTCCAACGCTCCAACCACTAGGCTACCTGCCGTGCGTGTCGGGAGAGTGCCACCTTGCTGCAAGATGCTTGTGTAAGAACGGGTATTCTACACCGTCTGTGTGTGAGAACCAGTGTGTGTGTGGCTTTGTTCCTCTTTCCTCGTGGGGACTTGAAACGTCTCCAGTAAGGATAATAAAACAAGGACAATCCTCCTCCGCGCGGACATTTCCCACATCTTCATGAGGATAAAGGGGATTTTAAACTTAGCGGTTCGGTTTAGGGTTACAATTAGGGTTAGGAGTTCGGTTTAGGGGTTAAGGTTAGGTTTAGGGGTTAAGGTTAGGTTTAGAGGTTAAGGTTAGGGAAAATAGCATTTTGAAAGGAAATATATTTTAAGTCCTCAAAAGGAGAGAAGAACAAGTGTGTGATTCTCACCTCCATCCTCACACTTCTCCGGGGGCTTGGCCTTCTTGGCCAGCCTGGGGTCCAGCCAGGTAGTGGTCTTGGTGTTGTGACTGTGGGGACAGAGAGGCACGACTTTACACGCTGAGCAAAAACCGTCACAACTAGGTGAAGTATAGATATTCTAGAAGAAAAAGAAACACACACCTATTAAGACGAGGTGCTGGCTAGAGGAATAGAAACTTGAAAATCAAAGAGAGCCGCACACTCTAGGAGCTCAGATGCAAAAATGTAATTACCAACGTTTCGACAGCCAAGCTGTCTTCATCAGGGTATAATCACAAACACTGCGGGCTGACTTGTTTATATAGTGTCAAAAGACACAGGTGTCTGTAATCATGGCCAAGAGTGGCCTAATATCATTGGTTAATAATCAAATATTAAAATGTCATACAAAGAACAGCATACAAACAACAAATGGATAGCATACGATCATAGATTAATTTGACTACACAAGCTTACAAACAATTACAATGGCAAAGTCACAATAATCACAAGAATGGCTTCAGATCAAAGTCTACGTTGAGACCGAAGGGAGCAAGGGTCTTTAAATTAAAGATCCAGGCAGCCTCTCGTTTTAACAATAAATTATCAAGGTTACCCTCTCTCCTAGGGAGGGTGACATGTTCGATGCCAATATAACGCAGAGACGAAATCGAGTGGCCTGCCTCCAAGAAGTGGGCCGCAACTGGATAAGTAAAGTTTTTACACCTAATGGTGCTACGATGCTCTGAGATACGTACTTTAAATTTGCGCTTTGTTTTACCTACATACTTTTTACCACAAGGACAAGTTATAAGATAAATAACTGCCTTAGTGGAGCACGTAATAACACCTTTAATTGGGATCGATTTCCCTGTTTGTGGGTGTTTGAAGGATCTACATTTATAAGTGCCATTGCATTGAGCACAGCCATTACATTTGTAATTTCCATCCAGTAGAAATGGAAATTAAATAGACGTTGTTCAGGAATATCTTGGGGTGGTAAATCAGAGTTTACCAATTGGTCTCTGAGATTTCTGCCCCGCGAGAATACGACCAGGGGAAGGTCCGAAAACACATTACCGAGACTATCATCGGACTTCCGGCGCCGACAGAGATGGCCGCCTTTACGTGTTATTTCTTACACTAGTACCCCAGGTCATCTTAGGTTTCTTTACATACAGCCGAGAAGAACTACTGAATATAAGATCAGCGTCAACTCACCATCAGTACGACCAAGAATATGTTTTTACGCGATGCGGATCCTGTGTTCTGCCTTACAACCAGTGTAACCGAGTGGATCACATGCAGCGACCAAAAAAAAAAAAAAAAAAAAACGACTCAGAAAAAGAGGGAAACGAAGCGGTCTTCTGGTCAGACGGGCACATCGTGCACCACTCCCCAGCATTCTTCTTGCCAATGTCCAGTCTCTTGACAACAAGGTTGATGAAATCCGAGCAAGGGTAGCATTCCAGAGGGACATCAGAGACTGTAACGTTCTTTGCTTCACGGAAACATGGCTAACTGGAGAGACGCAATCCGAGCGGTGCAGCCAACGGGTTTCTCCACGCATCGCGCCGACAGAAACAAACATCTTTCTGGTAAGAAGAGGGGCGGGGGGCGTATGCCTTATGACTAACGTGACATGGTGTGATGAAAGAAACATACAGGAACTCAAATCCTTCTGTTCACCTGATTTAGAATTCCTCACAATCAAATGTAGACCGCATTATCTACCAAGAGAATTCTCTTCGATTATAATCACAGCCGTATATATCCCCCCCCAAGCAGACACATCGATGGCTCTGAACGAACTTTATTTAACTCTCTGCAAACTGGAAACGATTTATCCGGAGGCTGCATTCATTGTAGCTGGGGATTTTAACAAGGCTAATCTGAAAACAAGACTCCCTAAATTTTATCAGCATATCGATTGCGCAACCAGGGGTGGAAAGACCCTGGATCATTGTTACTCTAACTTCCGCGACGCATATAAGGCCCTGCCCCCCCCCCCTTTCGGAAAAGCTGACCACGACTCCATTTTGTTGATCCCTGCCTACAGACAGAAACTAAAACAAGAAGCTCCCACGCTGAGGTCTGTCCAACGCTGGTCCGACCAAGCTGACTCCACACTCCAAGACTGCTTCCATCACGTGGACTGGGAGATGTTTCGTATTGCGTCAGACAACAACATTGACGAATATGCTGATACGGTGTGCGAGTTCATTAGAACGTGCGTTGAAGATGTCGTTCCCATAGCAACGATTAAAACATTCCCTAACCAGAAACCGTGGATTGATGGCAGCATTCGTGTGAAACTGAAGGCACGAACCACTGCTTTTAATCAGGGCAAGGTGTCTGGTAACATGACTGAATACAAACAGTGCAGCTATTCCTCCGCAAGGCTATCAAACAAGCTAAGCGCCAGTACAGAGACAAAGTAGAATCTCAATTCAACGGCTCAGACACAAGAGGTATGTGGCAGGGTCTACAGTCAATCACGGACTACAGGAAGAAACCCAGCCCAGTCACGGACCAGGATGTCTTGCTCCCAGGCAGACTAAATAACTTTTTGCCCGCTTTGAGGACAATACAGTGCCACTGACACGGCCTGCAACGGAAACATGCGGTCTCTCCTTCACTGCAGCCGAAGTGAGTAAGACATTTAAACGTGTTAACCCTCTGCAGGCCCAGACGGCATCCCCAGCCGCGCCTCAGAGCATGCGCAGACCAGCTGGCCGGTGTGTTTACGGACATATTCAATCAATCCCTATACCAGTCTGCTGTTCCCACATGCTTCAAGAGGGCCACCATTGTTCCTGTTCCCAAGAAAGCTAAGGTAACTGAGCTAAACGACTACCGCCCCGTAGCACTCACATCCGTCATCATGAAGTGCTTTGAGAGACTAGTCAAGGACCATATCACCTCCACCCTACCTGACACCCTTGACCCACTCCAATTTGCTTACCGCCCAAATAGGTCCACAGACGATGCAATCTCAACCACACTGCACACTGCCCTAACCCATCTGGACAAGAGGAATACCTTTGTTCATCGACTACAGCTCGGCATTCAACACCATAGTACCCTCCAAGCTCGTAAATTTAGACCCTGGGTCTCGACCCCGCCCTGTGCAACTGGGTACTGGACTTCCTGACGGGCCGCCCCCAGGTGGTGAGGGTAGGCAACAACATCTCCTCCCCGCTGATCCTCAACACTGGGGCCCCACAAGGGTGCGTTTGAGCCCTCTCCTGTACTCCCTGTTCACCCACGACTGCGTGGCCATGCACGCCTCCAACTCAATCATCAAGTTTGCACAACAGTGGTAGGCTTGATTACCAACAACGACGAGACGACCTACAGGGAGGAGGTGAGGGCCCCTCGGAGTGTGGTGTCAGGAAAATAACCTCACACTCAACGTCAACAAAACTAAGGAGATGATTGTGACTTCAGGAAACAGCAGAGGGAACACCCCCATCCACATCGATGGAACAGTAGTGGAGAGGGTAGCAAGTTTTAAGTTCCTCGGCATACACATCACAGACAAACTGAATTGGTCCACTCACACAGACAGCATCGTGAGGAAGGCACAGCAGCGCCTCTTCAACCTCAGGAGGCTGAAGAAATTTGTCACCAAAAGCACTCACAAACTTCTACAGATGCACAATCGAGAGCATCCTGGCGGGCTGTATCACCGCCTGGTATGGCAACTGCACCGCCCTCAACCGTAAGGCTCTCCAGAGGGTAGTGAGGTCTGCACAACGCATCACCGGGGGCAAACTACCTGCCCTCCAGGACACCTACACCACCCGATGCTACAGGAAGGCCATAAAGATCATCAAGGACATCAACCACCCGAGCCACTGCCTGTTCACCCCGCTGCCATCCAGAAGGCGAGGTCAGTACAGGTGCATCAAAGCTGGGACCGAGAGACTGAAAAACAGCTTCTATCTCAAGGCCATCAGACTGTTAAACAGCCACCACTAACATTGAGTGGCTACTGCCAACACACTGTCAATGACACTGACTCTACTCCAGCCACTTTAATCACGGGAATTGATGGGAAATGTTGTAAATATATCACTAGCCACTTTAAACAATGCTACCTTATATAATGTCACTTACCCTACATTGTTCATCTCATGCATACGTTGATACTGTACTCTACTCTACATCGACTGCATCCTTATGTAATACATGTATCACTAGCCACTTTAACTATGCCACTTGGTTTACATACTTATCTCATATGTATATACTGTACTCGATATCATCTACTGTATCTTGCCTATGCTGCTCTGTACCATCACTCATTCATATATCCTTATGTACATATTCTTTATCCCCTTACACTGTGTATGACAGTAGTTTTTTTGGAATTGTTAGTTAGATTACTTGCTCGTTATTACTGCATTGTCGGAACTAGAAGCACAAGCATTTCGCTACACTCGCATTAACATCTGCTAACCATGTGTATGTGACAAATAAAATTTGATTTGATTTGATTTGATTTTAGGATGTGCCAATGTTTGTGAACAATTCCCTTAATTTGTTCAGAGCACTTTGTTTAGCGGGTAGTTAGAACGCAAGAATGTATCTTTTTGTGAGACTGACCTTGAAAAAGGTCATGTCTCGTCTTGTTTTGAATTTTCTCAATGGCAATATTAATATTAAGTATAGATATTCACCAAACCACTGGACCCTCGTCCTCCCTCACCATTCTGCCAAACCCCAAACAAACAAATCAAACTAAAAGCCCCTTTAAAATCACAACCTGACAGTTGAAGTCAGAAGTTTACATACACCTTAGCCAAATACATTTCAACTCAGTTTTTCACAATTCCTGACATTTAATCCAAGTAAATATTCCCTGTTTTAGGTCAGTTAGGATCTTAAAATATTCTTATTTTAAGAATATGAAATGCCAGAATAAAAGTAGAGAGAATGATTTATTTCAGCATTTATTTCTTTCATCACATTCCCAGTGGGTCAGAAGTTTACATACACTCAATTAGTATTTGGCAGCTTTGCATCTAAATTGTTTAACTTGGGTCAAACATTTCAGGTAGCCTTACACAAGCTTCCCACAATAAGTTGGGTGAATTTTGGCCCATTCCTCCTGACAGAGCTGGTGTAACTGAGTCAGGTTTGTTGGCCTCCTTGCTCGCACATGCTTTTTCACATGCTTTTTCAGTTCTTCACAAATTTTATATAGGATTGAGGTCAGGGCTTTGTGATGGCCACTCCAATACCTTGACTTTGTTGTCCTTAAGCCATTTTGCCACAACTTTGGAAGTATGCTTGGGGTCATTGTCCATTTGGAAAACCCATTTGCGACCAAGCTTTAACTTCCTGACTGATGTCTTGAGATGTTGCTTCAATTTATCCACATAATTTTCCAGCCTCATGATGCCATCTATTTTGTGAAGTGCACCAGGCCCTCCTGCAGCAAAGCAACCCCACAACATGATGCTGCCACCCCCATGCTTCACGGTTGGGATGGTGTTCTTCGGCTTGCAAGCCTCCCCATTTTTCCTCCAAATATAACGATGGTCATTACGGCCAAACAGTTCTATTTTTGTTTCATCAGACCAGAGGACATTTCTCCCAAAAGTACGATCTTTCTCCCCATGTGCAGTTGCAAACCGTAGTCTGGCTTTTTTTAATGGCGGTTTTGGAGCAGTGGCTTCTTCCTTGCTGAGCGGCCTTTCAGGTTATGTTGATATGGGACTCGTTTTACTGTGGATATAGATACTTTTGCACCCGTTTCCTCCAGCATCTTCACAAGGTCCTTTGCTGTTGTTCTGGGATTGATTTGCACTTTTCGCACCAAAGTACGTTCATCTCTAGGAGACAGAACGTGTCTCCTTCCTGAGCGGTATGACAGCTGCGTGGTCCCATGGTGTTTATACTTGCGTACTATTGTTGGTACAGATGAACGTGGTACCTTCAGGCATTTGGAAATTGTTCCCAAGGATGAATCAAACTTGTGGAGGTCTACAATTTGTTTTCTGAGGTCTTGGCTGATTTCTTTTGATTCTCCCATGGTGTCAAGCAAAAAGGCACTGAGTTTGAAGGTAGGCCTTGAAATACATCCACAGGTACACTTCCAATTGACTCAAATTAAGTCAATTAGCCTATCAGAAGCTTCTAAAGCCATGCCATTTTCTGGAATTTTCCAAGCTGTTTAAAGGCACAGTCAACTTAGTGTATGTAAACTTCTGACACACTGGAATTGTGATTCAGTGAATTAGAAATGAAATAATCTGTCTTTAAACAGTTGTTGGGAAAAATTACTTGTGTCATGCACAAAGTAGATGTCCTAACCGACTTGCCAAAAACTATAGTTTGTTAACAAGACATTTGTGGAGTGGTTGAAAAATGAGTTTTAATGACGCCAACATAAGTGTATGTAAACTTCAGACTTCAACTGTATGTCGTTATTTTGGAATCAAGAGGCTCTTTGAGGGAGAAATGGAGGGAGGGATGACAGAAAGGTAGCCAGCACAGAAAAGAGGGAGACCGGTCGTCTGAGGGAGAAGGAGAGAAGTATTCAGAGCAGAGCAGAGGCAGACAGGCCCTCAGAGGGAGAAATTGCAGGAGGGAAGGAGGAAGAGAGGGGGGAAGAGACAGGGAGAGAGGGAGAGAGAGAGAGAGTTAGAGCAGAGAGCAGATGCAGACATCTTGCAGAAGGCAGAGAGGAGAGAGAGCAGGCCTTTGGGAGCGTTCCATTTGTCCAATTGTTTCTCCTGTTTCTCTTGCTCAGAGAGAATGAGCTATTGATTTTAGGCCGGCTACAGCACCTGGCTCTGACTTCTGTATGCTGTGTGAGCCACACAAACAGAACAGACTGGTAAACAACGAAGGGAGGGGGAGAGGGCCAACGCTTTCAGCCCAAGCCCAGCACCACGACATCAAACACAGGAAAACAATACACCTGTACTCTAGACACCAGATAGGTTAATATAATTAATAATTTCACAAATCCTATGCCATAATTACAATAATACTATTGTTCACTTTCAAATCGCTGTACTGTGAGCCGCAGAAAAACAAGTAGGACTCCGGATCGACAAGTGTAACACCGAAACTATTCTCTGTACAAACAAATCACCATCCCTCTTTGAAAACTACCTCTCTCTACTACTAGCATCACCAACACCACCCTGGCACTGTACTGGAGTCGAGAACCAGAAGACC
The DNA here is from genome assembly GCF_018296145.1 of Oncorhynchus tshawytscha. Taxonomy (NCBI): domain Eukaryota; kingdom Metazoa; phylum Chordata; class Actinopteri; order Salmoniformes; family Salmonidae; genus Oncorhynchus; species Oncorhynchus tshawytscha. The sequence continues at coordinate 12,688,959 of NC_056450.1, read as the reverse complement.
AGTACTTACTCTATGAAGTAGACCATGCCCGTCTCTGTGTAGGCCATCTCCCAGGTCTTGGGCAGGGGCTCCTGGCTCTCGTCGTGTGGTAAGGTGTTCCAAGTCCTGAAGTCCATAGCCCCACTACTGGACTGGTTATAGCTGGGTACCGTCTTCCTCCACTCCTGCCCAGCCTTGTCCTTGTGCTCTGCGTGGGTGGCCACAGAGGGAGAGAGGGACAGGGGCAGGGAAAATGGGAGAGAGAAGGGTGGTGAGCGTGTGGAGGCAGCATGAGGAACCCTGTGAGCTCCCTGCATTTCTCCTTGCTCCTGCTACTGCCGTGCTGCTGCCCTGGACAGACTGTGGGCTCTAGACTGTTACACACAGCACAGAGGGGAGGGAGAGAGAGGACAGGGAGGGGAGAGGGAGGGGGAGAGGAGAGGAGAGGGAGGGAGAGGGGAGAGGGGAGAGGGGAGAGAGAAAGAGAGGGTAGAGAGAGAGAAAGAGAGGGTAGAGAGAGAGAGAGGGTAGAGAGAGAGAAAGAGGGTAGAGAGAGCGAAAGAGAGGGTAGAGAGAGAGAAAGAGGGTAGAGAGAGAGAAAGAGGGGGTAGAGAGAGAAAGGGAGGGTAGAGAGATACAAAGAGAGAGAGGCAGAGAAAAGGTGGGCGAGCGAGAGAGAAAGAGCGAGCGAGACGGAAGCGCAGCAAGTGTGCCACACGATTTGCATGTCAGCAGTGATGTTCTGGAGTGCGAGCGGCTAGCGGGCAGCAAGGGGTAGAGCTGACCTAAACTACGCTTCAGCCCTACCCAGCACAGAGCTCAGAGCCCAGACCTTATTAGCATCACACAGCCCAGCCCTGTGTGTGTGTGTGTGTGTGCTCTTATCTCCAGGTTTATATTTGCATGCCTCTGACCTAACTCGTTAATGTATTCAGTGCTCAGACCTGTTTTTCCTGATCTGAATGGAGGCAGAAAACAGCACGTAAAAAGATGAACGCAAGGAGCTACTGCCAGTAGTGCAGTGCCCAACATATTTACATATAAAGAGAAGGAGCTCTTCATGCTGGAGGCATGGAGGCAATGGAGGGCTCCTTTGTAACGTCAACAATAGAATGCACATAATATCTATCACCCTCCTGCAGAAACGTGAGGAAGAAGAAGCTTCCTGGCGTGTGTGCGTGCAGACCCTGAAGTGATGAGTGTGTCGTCTCGATGTGAACGTCGTCAGTCATTGAACAGTCCAAAGGCTTTATCTAAACAGCCTGAACGACTCCGTCTACAAGCCTGGCTTCAAGACCTAATAGTATTGTTTGATGCTTGTACAATATGTCTTCGGACCCTTTGGCTAAATGATTGAATTACCTACATCTACAGTAGAAGTCGGAAGTTTACATACACTTAGGTTGGAGTCATTAAAACACTTCTACACATTTCTTGTTAACAAACTATAGTTTTGGCAAGTCGGTTAGGACATCTACTTTGTGCATGACAAGTAATTTGTCCAACAATTGTTTACAGACAGATTATTCCACAAATTCAGTGCCTCCTTGCTTGACATCATGGGAAAATCAAAAGAAATCAGCCAAGACCTCAGAAAACAAATTGTAGACCTCCATAAGTCTGGTTCATCCTTGGGAACAATTTCCAAACTCCTGAAGGTACCACGTTCATCTGTACAAACAATAGTACGCAAGTATAAACACCATGGGACCACGCAGCTGTCATACCGCTCAGGAAGGAGACAGGTTCTGTCTCCTAGAGATTAACGTACTTTGGTGCGAAAAGTGCAAATCAATCCCAGAACAACAGCAAAGGACCTTGTGAAGATGCTGGAGGAAACAGGTACAAAAGTATCTATATCCACAGTAAAACAAGTCCTATATCGACATAACCTGAAAGGCCGCTCAGCAAGGAAGAAGCCACTGCTTCAAAACCACCATAAAAAAGCCAGACTACGGTTTGCAACTGCACATGGGGACAAAGATCATACTTTTGGGAGAAATGTCCTCTAGTCTGATGAAACAAAAATAGAACTGTTTGATAAATGGGGAGGCTTGCAAGCCGAAGAACGCCATCCCAACCGTGAAGCACAGGGGTGGCAGCATCATGTTGTGGGGGTGCTTTGCTGCAGGAGGGACTGGTGCACTTTACAAAATAGATGGCATCATGAGGCTGGAAAATTGTGTGGATATATTGAAGCAACATCTCAAGACATCAGTCAGGAATTTAAAACTTGGTCGCAAATGGGTCTTCCAAATGGACAATGACCCCAAGCATACTTCCAAAGTTGTGGCAAAATGGCTTAAGGACAACACAGTCAAGGTATTGGAGTGGCCATCACAAAGCCCTGACCTAAATCCTATATAGAATTTGTGGGCAGAACTGAAAAAGCGTGTGCGAGCAAGGAGGCCTATAAACCTGGCTCAGTTACACCAGCTCTGTCAGGAGGAATGGGCCAAAATTCACCCAACTTATTGTGGGAAGCTTGTGGAATGCTACCCGAAACGTTTGACCCAAGTCAAACAATTTAGAGGCAATGCTACCAAATACTAATTGAGTGTGTGTAATCTTCTGACCTACTGGGAATGTGATGAAAGAAATAAAAGCTGAAATAAATAATTATCTCTACTATTATTCTGACATTTCACATTCTTAAAGTAAAGTGGTGATCCTAACTGACCTAAAACAGGGAATTTGTACTAGGATTAAATGTCAGGAATCGTGAAAAACTGAGTTGAAATGTATTTGGCTAAGGTGAATGTAAACCACCGACTGTACATCCTTCTCCCTGCTACTTCGATGGGAAAACAAAGCCATTGTGGAAAAGGCATCCATTCAATCAAGAGGCTGAAGCACCAGGGATAGATCGGTGACGTGGGTATGATGCACTACATAGGTAAAGTTAGAGCTGTCTCTTTTTCATGAAGAAAATACCCCACAGTGGAAAGACACTGAAGTGTTCTCTTCATCCCACGCATTGACCCATTGTTGTGTGTGCCCAAGGCCAGAGAGATGGTGTGCATTGGAACAGCTCTGTCCTGCACGCCACACTCATGTGGCTTTCGTTCTGCGGAGTCCCTGGCCTGTCTAACTGTTCTTAGACCTATGCTTCAGTCCCTTGGCACAAGGTCGTGGGTTCGATTCCTTCTGGGGCCACCCATACCAAAAACGTATGCATGCCAGATTAAATCACTTTGGGGAAAAAAGGTCAGCTTAAATGGCATATATTTAATTCTTATTTTCATGCATTCAGAAACAGTCTCAGAGTAGAAGCGCTGATATAGGATCAGTTTGTCTTTGAGATTGTAATGAATAAGATTATATGGACAGCGGGAACCTGATCCTAGACCAGCAACACCTACACCGAGACACTTTATGAATAAGGGCCCATGCCTCGGCGACTTAACTCTACTCAGAACTGTGTTTAGCCTTCCTGCCCTCAGGGCCTGCCCAAGGCCCCTCTAATATGCCTGATCACAACTGAGACATTTTAAATCAGGCAGAGAGAGGACGGCCTTGGTGCCCAGCTGCAGGCAAGACCCTAAGGGGCCCATGGCACCAAACAGACTGACTGTCTAACGGACGGGAGGGCTACATTGTCCTCTCTCTCTCGGTCATTGGCACCATTCAGACTTGGGGTGGGGGAGTGCCCTTCAGACGGGGCCAGGGTGAGCCAGAAAGAGGACACGGGGCTATGGTCAGAAGCTAGGCAGGGTGTTCCAAACCAAACAGGGGACAGCTGTGCTGTGGGAGCAGAGAGGAACACGCCAGCTGGAAGTTCTCCAAGCCCAGAGGAGAGACACTACCGGGGGAGCCTGGAGGGCAAATGGGAACACAGGCAGATGCTGCTCCAGGGACAGAGAAAAGGGAGAGATGGAACTGGTCATATTGTGTCCACTCACTACTCATCCATTATACCTTCCATTTCTTTCATCGGATGAGAGTGGTGCATTTCTCTGGAATGGTACACCCCGAATGGTTTGTGATGGCTGAACTTGAAAAACTAAAATGTGACTAGTTTGTAGGGCTGGGAATTGCCAGGAACATCACGTTATGAAAATGATCACGGTACATAGGTGCCGATATAATATGCATTGTGATTCTATATGTATTGCAATTCTGAATCAGTACTGCAGTTTTTTTAACAAAAAACACATTCATATTATTACTCTTTTCTCCTCTCTATTACTCTTTTTATTTTAATATTATATTTTAGATACAAAAACAACATTGCGATGTCTAACTGCATCAACCCCCCCCTGCCCCATCACTACCAGTTTGATAAATGCTGTCTATTCTCAACCCTTTGTGAATAACAACCTTTGGCACTTTGTTTCTGAATTTGTTTACGGTACATGTGAGAGGATACGGATCTTTGAGGGAAACACAACAAGAACAACATGTATCCCTTAACCAGGGATTTCTACATTATTGATCTAGCTAGATGGAGAAGCATACGACTACTTCACTTTGTAGCGTTCGGATTTAAAAGTGTCCTTCTGTAAAGAACAGATCATCCTGGGGTGTCCTCTTTGGGGGAAAGAGGGAATGAGTGTGGAGGGAATGAGTGTGGAGGGAATCATCAAAATCAAATCAAATGTATTTATATAGCCCTTCGTACACCAGCTGATATCTCAAAGTGCTGTACAGAAACCCAGCCCTAAAACCCCAAACAGCAAGCAATGCAGGTGTAGAAGCACGGTAGCTAGGAAAAACTCCCTAGAAAGGCCAAAACCTAGGAAGAAACCTAGAGAGGAACCAGGCTATGTGGGGTGGCCAGTCCTCTTCTGGCTGTGCCGGGTGGAGATTATAACAGAACATGGCCAAGATGTTCAAATGTTCATAAATGACCAGCATGGTCGTATAATAATAAGGCAGAACAGTTGAAATGAGTGTGAAGGGTGGAGGGAAAGAGTTTGGAGGGAATGAGTGTGGAGGGAATGAGTGTGAAGGGTGGAGGGAAAGAGTGTGGAGGGAATGAGTGTGGAGGGAATGAGTGTGGAGGGAATGAGTGTGGAGGGTGGAGGGAAAGAGTGTGGAGGGAATGAGTGTGGAGGGAATGAGTGTGGAGGGAATGAGTGTGGAGGGAATGAGTGTGGAGGGAATGAGTGTGAAGGGTGGAGGGAAAGAGTGTGGAGGGAATGAGTGTGGAGGGAATGAGTGTGGAGGGAATGAGTGTGAAGGGTGGAGGGAAAGAGTGTGGAGGGAATGAGTGTGAAGGGTGGAGGGAAAGAGTGTGGAGGGAAAGAGTATGGAGGGAATGAGTGTGAAGGGTGGAGGGAATGAGTGTGGAGGGAAAGAGTGTGGAGGGAAAGAGTGTGGAGGGAAAGAGTGTGGAGGGAAAGAGTGTGGAGGGAAAGAGTGTGGAGGGAAAGAGTGTGGAGGGAATGAGTGTGGAGGGAATGAGTGTGGAGGGAATGAGTGTGGAGGGAATGAGTGTGGAGGGAATGAGTGTGGAGGGAATGAGTGTGACGGGGAAAGAAGCTCTCTCTCATCCCTCTTTCTCTCATTTTGGGCAGCGCGGTCAGCTATTGTTGAAGAACAAATCGATCTCCGACACAGTGAAAGAGACTGAATGTACAAGCAAACATGGCTCCCTGTGGTGTTGCCATTGGTTGAATTGTTTATTAGCCGTGTTTAATACAACAACAATGCTGTGGACGGTCAGCTTGAGGCAGTTGAGAGGATGGGAACATGTTGTCGCAGGACAGCGTGGGCATCTCACCTGTGAGCCCGTTGACCATTGGAGACCGCTCTCTCTCCTCCTCGTCCTCCTCCTCGGGGGCTGCGCTGTCCTTCCTGTCCATCTTGCTGACGGAGGTGGTGCGCTTCCTCTGGACCTCGGTGTCAAACTCCTCATCAAACAGCACCTGATCCACCAGGTCAGGGTGCACCGGGCTGGGCTCCGCTGGGGGCTTGGGCGTCCCGTAGTAGTTGCCTGGTAGAGAACACACACACACAGCAGCGTCAACAGAAACCGCCTGTGGTAGCTTCCTGGTAGACGAGGTTAGATGATACTTCGCTGGAGGAAAAAAAAAAAGATTGTTTTGATTGTATTGATTTGACAACAACAAGACAATTCAACTAAAAATATGTCAGGTGCAGCCACACACACACAGTTTATACTCGGAAGGGAATGGATTCCCCACGGAACATTATGCCGTGCCTGACAAGAGCGTAGGCTCGCTCCCTCTCTTTCTGTCCCGTTCTATCCTTCCCTATCTCTCGTCATATTTACTGCAGTGCTGGGCTGGAGTGGGCTCCCCAGAGCCCCGTGGCAGTAGCCTTTATCCAGGACAGACCCGAGCGAGGAGCTTCTTGGCGCTATTAGCTGTGTTTTATTGTCCTGTGTCGTGTGCTGTGGCGCCCGGGGCCAAAACAGCATGAATCCCCTCTGCGAGGAGAGGAAAACTCTACTGTGGGGAAATTGACCCAATTTCCTCACTTCTTCCAACTCTCTACTTCCAGCTAACCAGACAGAATAATATAAAGAAGGAGAGGAATGAGGGGGGGGAGCAAGTCAGGAAGCTATAAAAATATTGATTCATTTTGCTGTTCCCTCAGCTCCCTAGGAAGCCAGTCCTCCAGTGCCGTTGACAGTAGAGTAGACGGCAACACTAAATCCTGTAGTTTAAAAGCACTGGAGTTTCCCAGGCTATCTGGGAGTGTTGGATTACAGCTGAACGTACCATAGAGAGTTATCACATGTGGAGAAACATCTCAAAGCTCCAGCGGTCGATCAGCTGAGCCGACGAGACATTTTAGTCAGCCTGCAGCACTGAGGGTTCGGCTCATCTCATGGGAATTTAACATACCCAAATATCTAAGAGTAGGAGCACGCTCAGTGTTTAATGACTATACTGTAGTATTTTGTTGCGAAACATCCCTAGACCAGACCTCCATAGCCAAATGAAAGAGGTAAATATGCTAAATCATGATCATTATTAAGTTATTAACAGACATGGCTAACATTCATTGGGAACACGGCACCATTAGCATGGGGTTGGATGTCAAAACCAAAACATCCACATTGTTTTTAGACAGAGACCCTTGGCTCGCTCTTTAATTTATTCATAATTGGAAAGCCTCATTTGAATTAATTACACCCTGTATTAGCTTATTTAAAGAATGGGAGAGAAAGACTAGAGGGGGTTTGTGAATTAAAACTCATTAAGCTACCCTCTCAACTCCATACAACCCTATGTTCTTTTGCTGTACATAATGCAGTAAGTTTAATATCTCAATCAAGTCATTTTGTGTAGAGTAAATGGCACAGCCGCTGTCGAGTAATACAATACACAACTTGACTATTTGCCGGTCTCAATCGGTCCGTCTGTGACAGGGAGTAGAGGCTCTGAGAAGGGAGGCAGGAGTCGTCTTACCGTCTGTGTGACTCACACCTTCTCTCCCTGTATCTCTCTTCTCTGCACTGTTCCGTGACCCTGGAGATACATCCAACAGCCCCTAGTCTGAGCCCCTGCTGGCTACAGGTTTATTAGCTATCGGATGACACACCAAACCCAACGGCACGACGCTGAGAAACAAAGGGATCAACACACCTTTTCCTTAAACAGACACCCAACCGATCCATCCTGATCCATTCTCCCTCTCTCCCCCATCTCCCCCATCTCCCACTGCCGACATGCAGCCGATCAATTTGCATTTGTCAAAAGACAGCTTCATTATGCCTCAGCACGGTGAGCACGATGAAGATGAAAGATAGGAGGCTTTCTTTAATCCAGACCTGTCACCACACAGCCCAGTCATCTCCCTCTCTCTCCTCCTACTTCCAATATGCGCTCGCCCACTCGCTCTCTCCATCTCCCTCCCCACCACTCCCTCTCCCCCTGCCTCCCTCTCCCCCTGCCTCCCTCTCCCCCTGCCTCCCTCTCCCCCTGCCTCCCTCCATCTCTCAGGCCCAGTGGTGCGTGATTAATAGCTCATAAACACCGCTCTCCTAGTCTCTGATTAATGTGCATTAGTGAACACAGATAGGAAGGGAGGAAGGGGGAACAGGAAGAGAGGATTGGGGGGACAGAGGGAGGGGATAGGAAGAGGGGATAGGAAGAGGGGATAGGAAGAGAGGAAGGGGAACAGGAAGAGAGGATTGGGGGACAGAGGGAGGGGATAGGAAGAGGGGATAGGAAGGGAGGAAGGGGGAACAGGAAGAGAGGATTGGGGGACAGAGGGAGGGGATAGGAAGAGGGGATAGGAAGGGAGGAAGGGGGAACAGGAAGAGAGGATTGGGGGACAGAGGGAGGGGATAGGAAGAGGGGATAGGAAGGGAGGAAGGGGGAACAGGAAGAGAGGATTGGGGGACAGAGGGAGGGGATAGGAAGAGGGGATAGGAAGGGAGGAAGGGGGAATAGGAAGAGAGGATTGGGGGACAGAGGGAGGGGATAGGAAGAGGGGATAGGAAGGGAGAACAGGAAGAGAGGATTGGGGGACAGAGGGAGGGGATAGGAAGGGAGGAAGGGGGAACAGGAAGAGAGGATTGGGGGACAGAGGGAGGGGATAGGAAGAGGGGATAGGAAGGGAGGAAGGGAACAGGAAGAGAGGATTGGGGGACAGAGGGAGGGGATAGGAAGAGGGGATAGGAAGGGAGGAAGGGGAATAGGAAGAGAGGATTGGGGGACAGAGGGAGGGGATAGGAAGAGGGGATAGGAAGGGAGGAAGGGGGAATAGGGAGCGAGGAAGGGGGAATAGAGATTTGTAACAGTATCACCATTCATCTGAAGGGAATACGTGGGATGTGCCAGGAGACGGGTGTGTGTGCGTGTTAACTAAGGTAGGTATTAGGCAGAGGGTGCGGACGGCTAGAAACCCACAGTCTCTAGCTGTGTGAACATGAGATCGTAGCAAGACGGACCCGTGAGCATAATGACGGCAACAAACGAACAGGACAGGATACTTTCAGGCTGTTCGACGACTATTTTACATTTCAGCCATAGAACGTGTACAACCAACCTCATCAACACTACTCGACAGCCCCAGGCCGACAGAGACGACATGTTAATTCCAGTTCAGTCAGGCCAGCTTTCACATACACTATGCAGCTGGTAAAGCGCTACTCTGTACAACTGGTGGGAGACATGACCTTTCAACCTTCCCTTGCGTTCCTTATCCATGACCAGGCTGTGTGGGTCCAGTCCCAGGCGGATCCAGGGCTGAAATATGCAGCAGGGCCTGGGCCATGGTACTCAGCGGTACTGTATTGTAGTGTGGAGAAGTCATGCCATCTGGATAGAGAAGGCAGCAGCTGCCAGGTTCTCAACCCGTGAGAACCTCTGTAGGACGGGAGTACAGAGTACAGGCGGCAGCCTCCAAAACAGGGATAGGAAGCGCCAGTAAGGTCGGCGCTCTCACGCCTGTCCTCTCAGTTTCACTGTTCCTCCCCCGTGGCCTCGTGCGCTAAAAAGCGCTCCCGTTCTCCATCTGTGTCTGTGGTGAAAGCATAGCGGTAGCACACCAGGAGACCGAGATTATGCGCACACCGCTTACAGCTTTGCGATGGGAAGGGTTGAGTGTGTTAGGGATGCGGGAACTGGGGAAACACCCCCCGTGTGGAGGTTTGGAATGCTGCCTCAAGAGTCTTATCCCTTCTCTCTCTGCTCTACCACTCGCCCTCCCCCCCTCTATTTATCCCTCCCCTCTCTTTCTTTCTCTATCACTGTTGCTTACCCTGCCACTCTCTCTAACCTCTCCCCCTCTCTCTGCCTCTTAACTAGCCAGCCAAGGCCGTGCACACAGACACTCTTTAATCATGGAGGATCGACTTCGCAGACTCGACGGCAGAGTGTCTGAGGCAGCCAGGCAGAGCCCATCTTGTGCTCCAGAGTTTAGACAGGCTCCCTTCCGCTGTCACAGTGCAGGCAAAGCTGACTGTCTCCACAGCCACCCATGTCACCTCCACATTCCTCTGCTGTGAGGGCGAGACCGTGTGAATGGACGCCTCTGCTAGACTACAGCTGCACCCTGTACTCTAGTAGAGACGTCTAGTAGAGACACTACAGGTGCCTGTGCTGAAGGACCAGAGCTGCTGCCTCTGATCAGTTCTTCCCCAAGTCCCCACTTTAGCGAATGCACTGCCACCATCTAGAACAGAACATCTGTATTCTGTCCTCTGTACTCTTTTGGACAATGCGTTTGTCTTTTTAGAGCCACAATGAAACAACCGAAAGTCCACCAAGTTGATTGTGTATTCCGCAACTCTGACATTCCTTAGCATTGGAGCGTTTCCCAATCCTCCTCCCTAAGACTCACCCCTGCCTGTGTGTGTCTCGCCACTGCAGCACCTTGACCCTTTCCTTCCCTCCTGGCCCATAGCCCTGGCTGGTCTTATCTTCAGTAACTCTGCTTTACGGGAGCGCTTGAAATACCTATCAGAGCAGAGTTGCTTTCTTTCTCTCCAATTATCTCTGTCTTTCTATAATCCATCGTTCATGTTGCCTTGGCTGGCGTCCATATTGAGCGCTAGAGAGAGGAGAAAGCGAAGTTAAGAATTGCGGAGTGTAGACTCACCTCCCCGATCTGGAGTCGAGGCACAACTCTCAAGGGCAAAGAGTACTACTCACGGCCTATCAGCCTCTCTGTGCCTCCCGAGAAATAATACAGTGCTAACCTTTGTTGGCACTTTCCTCCCTGAGTTTGAGTCAGCTACCCTGCAGTTGAGCACCACCTGAACGAGAGGCAAAGAGAGAACCCGGTGTTGCCAGAGCAACAGGGAGAGCCCAGGTGGTAGGGAGAGAGGGTATAGAGGCTATGGTATTTCAAAAGAGGAGCAGAGCATAGTCCACTAGTGAACAGAACCAGGGGATTAAATAGAGAGAACATGAATGAGCAACAGGCTTGGAAGACAGCGGGCAGCGGTGCTGGAGGAGGTGAAGGCTGCCTGAAGAGTGGGCCAGATGAGCGCACTGCTGGGCGGAGTAATGGCCCATCATATATATATATATATATATATATAGACCGGCAGCTCCATTACTTTAGTCTGATCTCCCTTTGAGTCAATCTGTGATATATATATATATATATATCACAGATTGACTCAAAGGGAGATCAGACTAAAGTAATGGAGCTGCCGGTAATAAACCAGGCTGTAAGTCACAGATTGACTCAAACGGAGATCAGACTAAAGTCACACATTCCCCCCTGTGAACAAAAACTCATTGTTATGAGCTGAGAGAAAGAGAGAGAGAATGTACGTGTGTGTGTGTGTGTGTGTGTCTCTCAGTTGTCCAGAGGGGATTCCTCAGAGGTCAAAAGGCCCTACATTAACTTCTTTGGGGTAGGGGGCAGTATTTTCACATCTGGATGAAAAGCGTGCCCAGAGTAAACTGCCTGCTACTCAGGCCCAGATTCTAGGATATGCATATTATTAGTAGATTTGGATAGAAAACACTCTGGCGTTTCTAAAACTGTTTGAATGATGTCTGTGAGTATAACAGAACTCATATGGCAGGCAAAAACCAGAGAAAAGATCTGAGGTTTGTAGGTTTTCAAGTCTTTCAAGTCCTATCCAATATACAGTGTCTGTGGGATAATATTGCACTTCCTAAGGCTTCCACTAGATGTCAACAGTCTTTAGAACCTTGTTTCAGGCTTCTACTGTGAAGTGGGAGAGAATGAGAGCTGATTGAGTCATGGGTCTGCCAGAAGCCCATGTGCTCAGTCAGGCGCGCGACCGTGAGAGTTAGTTCCGTTCGCTTCCATTTCTAAAGACAAAGGAATTCTCCGGTTGAAACATTATTGAAGATTTATGATAAAAACATCCTAAAGATTGATTATATACATCGTTTGACATATTTATACGAACTGCAATATATCTTTTTTGACTTTGTCTGGACCTAGTGCCTGCACATTTGGATTGCTGTACTAAACGCGCAAACAAAAAGGAGGTATTTGGACATAAACGATAGACTTTATCGAATCTAACATTTATTGTGGAACTGGGATTCCTGGGAGTGCATTCTGATGAAGATCATCAAAGGTAAGTGAATATTTATAATGCTATTTCTGACTTTTGTTGACTCCATTATGCGGGTATCTGTATTGCTTGTTTTGGTCTCTGAGCACTGTACTCAGGTTATTTCCATGGTGTGCTTTTTCCATAAAGCTTTTTTGAAAACTGACACAGCAGTTGCATTAAAGAGAAGTATATCTTTAATACCATGCATAACAGTTGTATTTTCATCAACATTTATGATGAGTATTTCTGTAAACTGATGTAGCTCTCTGCACTGTCACCGGATGTTTTGGAGGCAAAACATAACGCGCCAATGTAAACAGAGATTTCTGGATATAAATATGAACTTTATCAAACAAAACATACATGTATTGTGTAACGTGAAGTCCTATGAGTGCCATCTGATGACGATCATCAAAGGTCAGTGATTCATTTTATCTCTATTTCTGCTTTTTGTGACTCCTCTCTTTGGCTGGAAAAATGGCTGTGTTTTTTTGTGACTAGGTACTGACCTAACATAATCACATGGTATGCTTTTGTCGTGAAGCCTTTTTGAAATCGGACACTGTGGTGGGATTAACAACACGTTTATCTTTAAAATGGTGTAAAATACATGTATGTTTGAGGAATCTTAATTATGAGATTTCTGTTGTTTGAATTTGGCACCCTGCACTTTCACTGGATGTTGGTCAGGTGGGATGTTAGAGTCCCACGTACCCTAGAGAGGTTAATAACTAGCATCCTGACTGAAGCAGCCATATCAAGATCAGCCGACTATATAGCCCTCCCTGTGTGGATGTATAATTTATCCTGCGTACTGGTGCAGTCTGGATACAACTGGCTATGAGGGTACATACCCCCAGGGTTCTGTGTCACAATGCTGACCGCTGGTTTCTTAGAAATCATCAACCTACTTTGAATCACAAGTGGGACAACGCTATTCTGCTCTTGAAAAAGCTAGCCACTTCATTCCACATTTACAATGGTATGAATGCTATCTTTATATTGAGTTTATCTGATGACCTGGATGGTGGTGACAGCTCAGCAGATACTATACAAACAATGCATAATTCATGGGGATTCATTTTGTGATGCAGATGCATCCTTAGGAAATTGTTATTACTGTGTAGGGTCCACTCCCTCTCCATCTCCCCTGCTCCCCTCCACCCTCCCCTAGACCAGTTGTTCCCAAACTGTGGGGTGAGAGGTCGACAGTGTGTGTGTGTGTGTGTGTGTGTGTGTGTGTGTGTGTGTGTGTGTGTGGGGGGACTTAAAACTTTAAAATGTTTATCTGCACCCCATAACAAAATGTGTAGAAGTGCCCATAGAAAAATAGAAATGTGCCCATAGAAATAGACGGGGACCGTCCCGCGCCCCACGATGCTGGAAGGGGGGCCTGAGTAAAACACTTCGGGAACTACTGCCATAGACCACCTCCCCCAAAAAACCATGCCTACCGTCATAGGTTCCACTCTCAAGCAGCAGGCCACTCTCCTCCAGCACGCGGAACTCCCCCACACTGATGAAGTTATAGTCAACCCCAGGAACCTCCCCCTCTCTGGGCTGCCGTGTGGTACCTGGAAAAAGACACCACAACAAACATAAAGTGAGTAAAACAGACCCTTTTCTGGAGCAGAGTCGTGATGCAGATCCAGCTAGGCATGAACAGGAGAGGGGTGGACACCATTTTCATCATGCACACAGGGATGTGAATTGTGTCCTCATATCCTGCAGGACCCCATGTCAGTATCGAGCACAGCTTACACCAAGGGGGGTTACTGAGAAACCAAGCTATGAATAGGTTATTTTAATGTGCCGAAATAGCTTCCACACATTGAGCAAGTAACATTTACGGGTAAGGTAAAAGTAATAAAGCTATTGGAGATAACCTCTCTCCTCTCATAGCCCAAATGGAAGACATACAATGTTACAGTTGAAGTCAGAAGTTTACATACACTTAAGTCATTAAAACTCGTTTTTCAACCACTCCACAAATGTCTTATTAATTAACAAACTATGGTTTTGGCAAGTCGGTTAGGACATCTACATTGTGAATGACAAGACATTTTTCCAACAATTGTTTACAGACAGATTATTTCACTTATAATTCGCTGTATCACAATTTCAGTAGGTCAGAAGTTTACATACACTAACTTGTCTGTGCCTTTAAACAGCTTGGAAAATTCCAGAAAATGATGCCATGGCTCTAGAAGCTTCTGATAGGCTAATTGACATCATTTGAGTCAATTGGAGGTGTACCTGTGCATGTATTTCAAGGTCTACCTTCAAACTCAGTGCTTCTTTGCTTGACATCATGGGAAAAATCAAAAGATATCAGCCAAGACCTCAGAAAAAAAATTGTTGACCTCCACAAGTCTGGTTCATCTTTGGGAACAATTTCCAAATGCCTGAAGGTACCACGTTCATCTGCACAAACAATAGTACGCAAGTATAAACACCATGGGACCATGCAGCTGTCATACCGCTCAGGAAGGAGACGCGTTCTGTCTCCTAGAGATGAACGTACTTTTTTTTCCACATTCTTAAAATAAAGTGGTGATCCTAACTTACCTAAGACAGGGAATTTTTTACTTGGATTAAATGTCAGGAATTGTGAAAAACTGAGTTGAAATGTATTTGGCTAAGGTGTATGTAAACTTCTGACTTCAACTGTATGTAGTAAAAGCTCTAGCTCCACAATGAAATAGGGTGCAGGCCAAGCAGCAGGCTGTTAGCCAGCCTGCCAGCATAGTGGAGTCTGCCACTAGCACAGTCAGTGTAGTCAGCTCAGCTATCACCATTAAGACCGTGTCTGTGCCTCGACCTAGGTTGGGCAAAACTAAACATGGCGGTGTTCGCCATAGCAATCTCACTAGGATAAAGACCACCTCCATTCCTGTCATTATTGAAAGAGATCATGATACCTCACATCTCAAAATAGGGCTACTTAATGTTAGATCCCTTACTTCAAAGGCAATTATAGTCAATGAACTAATCACTGATCATAATCTTGATGTGACTGGCCTGACTGAAACATGGCTTAAGCCTGATGAATTTACTGTGTTAAATGAGGCCTCACCTCCTGGCTACACTAGTGACCATATCCCCCGTGCATCCCGCAAAGGCAGAGGTGTTGCTAACATTTACGATAGCAAATGTCAATTTACAACAAAAAAAATGACGTTTTCGTCTTTTGAGCTTCTAGTCATGAAATCTATGCAGCCTACTCAATCACTTTTTATAGCTACTGTTTACAGGCCTCCTTGGCCATATACAGCGTTCCTCACTGAGTTCCCTGAATTCCTATCGGACCTTGTAGTCATAGCGGATAATATTCTAATCTTTGGTGACTTTAATATTCACATGGAAAAGTCCACAGACCCACTCCAAAAGGCTTTCGGAGCCATCATCGACTCAGTGGGTTTTGCCCAACATGTCTCTGGACCCACTCACTGTCACAGACATACACTGGACCTAGTTTTGTCCCATGGAATAAATGTTGTGGATCTTAATGTTTTTCCTCATAATCCTGGACTATCGGACCACCATTTTATTACGTTTGCAATTGCAACAAATAATCTGCTCAGACCCCAACCAAGGATCATCAAAAGTCGTGCTATAAATTCACAGACAACACAAAGATTCCTTGATGTCCTTCCAGATTCCTTCTGTCTACCCAAGGACGCCAGAGGACAAAAATCAGTTAACCACCTAACTGAGGAACTCAATTTAACCTTGCGCTATAGCCTAGATGCAGTTGCACCCCTAAAAACTAAAAACATTTCTCATAAGAAACTAGCTCCCTGGTACACAGAAAATACCCGAGCTCTGAAGCAAGCTTCCAGAAAATTGGAACGGAAATGGCGCCACACCAAACTGGAAGTCTTCTGACTAGCTTGGAAAGACAGTACTGTGCAGTACCGAAGAGCCCTTACTGCTGCTCGAAAGAACAATACAAAATGTATTTTTGATACTGTCGCAGAAGCTAACTAAAAAGCAGCATTCCCCAAGAGAGGATGACTTTCACTTTAGCAGTGATAAATTCATGAACTTCTTTGAGGAAAAGATTATGATTATTAGAAAGCAAATTACGGACTCCTCTTTAAATCTGCGTATTCCTTCAAAGCTCAGTTGTCCTGAGTCTGCACAACTTTGCCAGGACCTAGGATCAAGAGAGACACTCAAGTGTTTTAGTACTATATCTCTTGACACAATGATGAAAATAATCATGGCCTCTAAACCTTCAAGCTGCATACTGGACCCTATTCCAACTAAACTACTGAAAGAGCTGCTTCCTGTGCTTGGCCCTCCTATGTTGAACATAATAAACGGCTCTCTATCCACCGGATGTGTACCAAACTCACTAAAAGTGGCAGTAATAAAGCCTCTCTTGAAAAAGCCAAACCTTGACCCAGAAAATATAAAAAACTATCGGCCTATATCGAATCTTCCATTCCTCTCAAAAATTTTAGAAAAGGCTGTTGCGCAACAACTCACTGCCTTCCTGAAGACAAACAATGTATACGAAATGCTTCAGTCTGGTTTTAGACCCCATCATAGCACTGAGACGGCACTTGTGAAGGTGGTAAATGACATTTTAATGGCATCGGACCGAGGCTCTGCATCTGTCCTTGTGCTCCTAGACCTTAGTGCTGCTTTTGATACCATCGATCACCACATTCTTTTGGAGAGATTGGAAACCCAAATTGGTCTACACGGACAAGTTCTGGCCTGGTTTAGATCTTATCTGTCGGAAAGATATCAGTTTGTCTCTGTGAATGGTTTGTCCTCTGACAAATCAACTGTAAATTTCGGTGTTCCTCAAGGTTCCGTTTTAGGACCACTATTGTTTTCACTATATATTTTACCTCTTGGGGATGTTATTCGAAAACATAATGTTAACTTTCACTGCTATGCGGATGACACACAGCTGTACATTTCAATGAAACATGGTGAAGCCCCAAAATTGCCCTCGCTAGAAGCCTGTGTTTCAGACATAAGGAAGTGGATGGCTGCAAACTTTCTACTTTTAAACTCGGACAAAACAGAGATGCTTGTTCTAGGTCCCAAGAAACAAAGAGATCTTCTGTTGAATCTGACAATTAATCTTAATGGTTGTACAGTCGTCTCAAATAAAACTGTGAAGGACCTCGGCGTTACTCTGGACCCTGATCTCTCTTTTGAAGAACATATCAAGGACAGCTTTTTTCCATCTACGTAACATTGCAAAAATCAGAAACTTTCTGTCCAAAAATGATGCAGAAAAATTAATCCATGCTTTTGTCACTTCTAGGTTAGACTACTGCAATGCTCTACTTTCCGGCTACCCGGATAAAGCACTAAATAAACTTCAGTTAGTGCTAAATACGGCTGCTAGAATCCTGACTAGAACCCAAAAATTTGATCATATTACTCCAGTGCTAGCCTCTCTACACTGGCTTCCTGTCAAAGCAAGGGCTGATTTCAAGGTTTTACTGCTAACCTACAAAGCATTACATGGGCTTGCTCCTACCTATCTCTCTGATTTGGTCCTGCCGTACATACCTACACGTACGCTACGGTCACAAGACGCAGGCCTCCTAATTGTCCCTAGAATTTCTAAGCAAACAGCTGGAGGCAGGGCTTTCTCCTATTGAGCTCCATTTTTATGGAACGGTCTGCCTACCCATGTCAGAGACGCAAACTCAGTCTCAACCTTTAAGTCTCTACTGAAGACTCATCTCTTCAGTGGGTCATATGATTGAGTGTAGTCTGGCCCAGGAGTGGGAGGGTGAACGGAAAGGCTCTGGAGCAACGAACCGCCCTTGCTGTCTCTGCCTGGCCGGTTCCCCTCTTTCCACTGGGATTCTCTGCCTCTAACCCTATTACAGGGGCTGAGTCACTGGCTTACTGGGGCTCTCTCATGCCGTCCCTGGAGGGGGTGCGTCACCTGAGTGGGTTGATTCACTGATGTGGGCATCCTGTCTGGGTTGGCACCCCCCCCCCTCCTGTCTGGGTTATATCCTTCCTGTTTGGCCCTGTCCGGGGGTGTCCTCGGATGGGGCCACAGTGTCTCCTGACCCCTCCTGTCTCAGCCTCCAGTATTTATGCTGCAGTAGTTTGTGTCGGGGGGCTAGGGTCAGTTTGTTATATCTGGAGTACTTCTCCTGTCCTATTCGGTGTCCTGTGTGAATCTAAGTGTGCGTTCTCTAATTCTCTCTTTCTCTCTCTCGGAGGACCTGAGCCCTAGGACCATGCCCCAGGACTACCTGACATGATGACTCCTTGCTGTCCCCAGTCCACCTGGCCGTGCTGCTGCTCCAGTTTCAACTGTTCTGCCTTATTATTATTCAACCATGCATTTATGAACATTTGAACATCTTGGCCATGTTCTGTTATAATCTCCACCCGGCACAGCCAGAAGAGGACTGGCCATCCCACATATGCTCTCTCTAATTCTCTCTTTCTTTCTCTCTCTCGGAGGACCTGAGCCCTAGAACCATGCCCCAGGAATACCTGACATGATGACTCCTTGCTGTCCCCAGTCCACCTGACTGTGCTGCCTTATTATTATTCGACCATGCATTTATGAACATTTGAACATCTTGACCATGTTCTGTTATAATCTCCACCCGGCACAGCCAGAAGAGGACTGGCCACCCCACATAGCCTGGTTCCTCTCTAGGTTTCTTCCTAGGTTTTGGCCTTTCTAGGGAGTTTTTCCTAGCCACCGTGCTTCTACACCTGCATTGCTTGCTGTTTGGGGTTTTAGGCTGGGTTTCTGTACAGCACTTTGAGATATCAGCTGATGTACGAAGGGCTATATAAATAAATTTGATTTGATTTGAAAACCCTCAGACCATGTCACAGAGAAACAGAGTAGGTGATTGACCTGAGAACTGGTTTAAACTGGATGATGGTTGTTGGTTGGTTGGATGGTTGGTTAGCCAACTTAATGCCTGAGTTGGCTGAATAAACCCCTGAGGGCCTCTACACAGTCAGGCTTCAAAGCCACAGTGAGAGATAGATGAATGAATGGATTGTCCACTCCTGAGCCATGATGTACGAATAATAACTTCATATAGGAATTGCAGTTACCATTACTTGTCTCTTATTCTCTGTTGTTCTTCCTATCCTAAGCCTGCCAGCAAAAAATGACCCTAGGGACGGAGAACTTTTTTTTTTAAGGAGTTCTGAGGTCTGTTCATCTCCAGAGCTCAAAGGATGGTATTTCTCCTCAAGGTCCTTCTTTTCTGTTCCACCAATAAGCGAAAAGCCACAGTTTAAAAAATCTTACAGTTGAAAAATCTAACCTTTGTCTTTTTGTTCCTTCCTTCCCTCCCTCCCTCCCTCCCTCTCCATCCTCCTCTCTTTTCCAACCCTAAATCCCCTGAAATCCTGGTTTTTGATCTGGAAACTGCAGCACTATACATGGCAGTATATACTAAGCCTGCAGTCATTAAACAAACCTGCGAACGGTCACGGTCTGTGTAGTGCAACTAACTCCCAACAAGCTGGTCTATTTAACATGTTGTCCCCTTGTTGAAGACATGTAGATGTAATTGATGTAATTGGGTGTTTACCTCACGTGAACGGCAATCTGACCGGCGCACCAACGGACTCTTAATACTATCCCTCCTGCCCTCCCTCCACCCAGTTCATCTGTTACTGCTGCTGTGAGAGCACTAACATCTGAAATGCTTTAAACCTAGTTATAAAGTAGACTATTGTATTCTGAGATTGTTCCCCGTCTGCTCCTCGGCTTCAAAGGCAGTAATATGAGAATCCTTGAACAGGGAAACATGGGAGAAAAAAAACAGAATACTGTATTCTTGTGTTTGCACAGCCATTTGGACTTGCCTGTCTGCATGAGTGTCATATAGGTCGTCCTTGTGATGTAAAGATCAGAAATGTGAGAGGGGACACAACTCGAGTTGAATCAAGGAATCAATCAAGTTTTTTGAGGTAGAGGATAATCAAGGACAGGTCTTTTTGATGTAGACAGCAGCGAAGACAGTTTGTGCTGGGTTCAGGGTAAATACTGTAGCAGCTATCTTTTATCTGAGTCTGAGGAGTCGATGTGGGAGTCAGAGGGAGGTGATGGAGCGGGAGAAGGAGGTGAGGGAGAGGAAGGTGGAGAGGGAGGAGAAGGAGAGGGAGGTGAGGTGAGGAAGGTGGAGAGGGAGGTGAAGGAGAGGGAGGTGAGGAAGGTGGAGAGGGAGGTTATGGAGAGGCAGGTGAAGGAGAGGGAGGTAGAGATGAAGGAGAGGCAGGTGAAGGAGAGGGAGGTAAGGGAGGTGAAGGAGAGGCAGGTGAAGGAGAGGGAGGTAAGGGAGGTGAAGGAGAGGCAGGTGAAGGAGAGGGAGGTAAGGGAGGTTATGGAGAGGCAGGTAAGGGAGGTTATGGAGAGGGAGGTTATGGAGAGGCAGGTGAAGGAGAGGGAGGTAAGGGAGGTGAAGGAGAGGGAGGTTTTGGAGAGGCAGGTGGAAAGGGAGGAGAAGGAGAGGGAGGTGAAGGAGAGGGAGGTGGAGAAGGAGGTGAAGGAGAGGGAGGTGGAGAAGGAGGTGGAGAGGGAGGTGGAGAGGGAGAAGA
The DNA here is from genome assembly GCF_018296145.1 of Oncorhynchus tshawytscha. Classification (NCBI taxonomy): domain Eukaryota; kingdom Metazoa; phylum Chordata; class Actinopteri; order Salmoniformes; family Salmonidae; genus Oncorhynchus; species Oncorhynchus tshawytscha. The sequence goes on along the minus strand of NC_056450.1, from coordinate 12,668,444 downwards.
AGGAGAGGGAGGTAAGGGAGGTTATGGAGAGGCAGGTGAAGGAGGAGAGGAGGTGAAGGAGAGGCAGGTGGAAAGGGAGGAGAAGGAGAGGGAGGTGAAGGAGAGGGAGGTGGAGAGGGAGAAGGAGGTGAAGGAGAGGGAGGTGGAGAGGGAGAAGAAGGAGAGGGAGGTTATGGAGAGGCAGGTGAAGGAGAGGGAGGTGAAGGAGAGGCAGGTGAAGAAGGTGGAGAGGAAGGTTAGGAAGGTGAGGGAGGTTAGGAAGGTGGAGAGGGAGGTGAAGGAGAGGAATGTGGAGATTGAGGAGAAGGAGAGGGAGGTGAGGAAGGTGGAGAGGGAGGTGAAGGTTATGGAGAGGCAGGTGAAGGAGAGGGAGGTAAGGGAGGTGAAGGAGAGGGAGGTTATGGAGAGGCAGGTGAAGGAGAGGGAGATTATGGAGAGGCAGGTGAAGGAGAGGGAGGTAAGGGAGGTGAAGGAGAGGGAGGTTATGGAGAGGCAGGTGAAGGAGAGGGAGATTATGGAGAGGCAGGTGAAGGAGAGGGAGATTATGGAGAGGCAGGTGAAGGAGAGGGAGGTAAGGGAGGTGAAGGAGAGGGAGGTAAGGGAGGTGAAGGAGAGGGAGGTAAGGGAGGTGAAGGAGAGGGAGGTTATGGAGAGGCAGGCGAGGGCGGTGGTGAGGAAGAGGGAGGTGAAGGAGAGGGAGGTAAGGCAGGTGAAGAAGAGGGAGGTTATGGAGAGGCAGGTGAAGGAGAAGGAGGTGAAGAAGAGGGAGGTTATGGAGAGGCAGGTGAAGGAGAGGGAGGTGAAGAAGAGGGAGGTTATGGAGAGGCAGGTGAAGGAGAGGGAGGTAAGGGAGGTAAGGGAGGTGAAGAAGAGGGAGGTTATGGAGAGGTAGGTGAAGGAGAGGGAGGTGAAGAAGAGGGAGGAAGAGGGAGGTTATGGAGAGGCAGGTGAAGGAGAGGGAGGTAAGGGAGGTGAAGGAGAGGGAGGTTATGGAGAGGCAGGCGAGGGCGGTGAGGGAGAGGCAGGTGAAGGAGAGGGAGGTAAGGGAGGTAAGGAGGTGAAGAAGAGGGAGGTTATGGAGAGGCAGGTGAAGGAGAGGGAGGTGAAGAAGAGGGAGGTTATGGAGAGGCAGGTGAAGGAGAGGGAGGTGAAGAAGAGGGAGGTTATGGAGAGGCAGGTGAAGGAGAGGGAGGTAAGGGAGGTGAAGAAGAGGGAGGTTATGGAGAGGCAGGTGAAGGAGGGAGGTAAGGGAAGTGAATGAGAGGGAGGTAAGGGAGGTGAAGAAGATGGAGGTTATGGAGAGGCAGGTGAAGGAGAGGGAGGTGAAGAAGAGGGAGGTTATGGAGAGGCAGGTGAAGGAGAGGGAGGTAAGGGAGGTGAAGAAGAGGGAGGTTATGGAGAGGCAGGTGAAGGAGAGGAGGTAAGGGAGGTGAAGAAGAGGGAGGTTATGGAGAGGCAGGTGAAGTAGAGGGAGGTAAGGGAGGTGAAGGAGAGGGAGGTGAATGAGAGGGAGGTTATGGAGAGGCAGGCGAGGGCGGTGAGGGAGAGGGAGGTGGTAAGCAAAAAGCTTTGGGAGAAGAAACAGCACGAGGAGACAGCACTTCAATTGACTTCCATTCTTTGTTCATGTTCTCAAAAAAGTTCACCTTTGAAGAAATTAAACAATTGAACCAAAACAATAGTGAACAGAGCAGCAACAAAACAAAAACGTCATGAAAAGGTATTGGGTTGTTTGGGGTGGATGCAGTGAACAGGAATTGGCACTTCTCTCCATGAGGAAGTGTATTGTTGTGGAACAGGTGGGAGGTCCAGTCCAGACAGTGGAACAGGTAGATAAATGAAGATGTACATTACTGGTCAAAAGTTTTAGAACACCTACTCATTCAAGGGTTTTTCTTTATTTTCACTATTTTCTACATCGTAGAATAATAGTAAAGACATCAAAACTATGAAATAACACATACGGAATCATGTAGTAAGGGTGGCTACTTTGAAGAATCTTAAATCTAAAATATATTTTGATTTGTTTAACACTTTTTTATGTTAGAATATGATTGCATATGTTTTATTTCATAGTTTTGATGTCTTCACTACTATTCAATAATGTAGAAAATAGTAATAAAAAAAAGAAGAAAAACCCTTGAATGAGTAGCTGTGTCCAGCCAAAGTAATGGAGCTGCCGGTAATAAACCAGGCTGTAAGTCACAGATTGACTCAAAGGGAGATCAGACTAAAGTAATGGAGCTGCCGGTAATAAACCAGGCTGTAAGTCACAGATTGACTCAAAGGGAGATCAGACTAAAGTAATGGAGCTGCCGGTAATAAACCAGGCTGTAAGTCACAGATTGACTCAAAGGGAGATCAGACTAAAGTAATGGAGCTGCCGGTAATAAACCAGGCTGTAAGTCACAGATTGACTCAAAGGGAGATCAGACTAAAGTCACACAATACAAACCTTGAATGAGTAGGTGTTGTAAATCCTTTGACCGGTAGTGTATATATAGTTCACTCAGGCCATTTATCATAGAAAACAAATGTGTCTGTTTAACTGGGTGGCTCTCCCCAAAAAATGTGTCAGTTCTTGTCTGTTTAACTGGGTGTGCTCTCCCAATTGAATGACTTCAATTGAAACAGGGGAAAAAAAACTGAGTGGGGTCTCCTTTCTCTTCCATCTCTGATTGTGACACGTACGCACGAACACCCGCAGATGCCAATTGTCGCAGAAAAAAAAAAACTGAAAAAATGAGTGTATCAATTCACACAGCGAAGCATCACCACCGCGAAACTCTGCCAGCTGCTTAAGCTTCTTACAGGGAGACCAGGAGAAACGTTAACACCTACCGCTGGAAAGCTGTTAAACAGTCACACTGAGACCTGGCGCTGTTGCACGAAGGGCATATTTTTGTTCAATCTGACAATATGGTCATGTGAAAGAGGAAAACCAGTAGCGGTCTGAAGATGGGTCTTGGGAGGATACACCTAGAGATGTTTATTGACTTTTCTTTATCACACTATAGAGAAAGTAATACACAAAGTGATAAACATTGATATGGAATAAACATGTTAGGCCTACATAACTTAACGCTGTATAACATCAATACCCCAGATAGGTACTGTGAGCCATAGGCCAGACTCAGATAACTTTAGTCAGTGACTAAAGTCATACAATCCTGAGCAGGCAGTATGGGGCATATCACCCTGGATATCAGAGGCAGTATGGGGCATATCACCCTGGATATCAGAGGCAGTATGGGGCATATCACCCTGGATATCAGAGGCAGTATTGGGCATATCACCCTGGATATCAGAGGCAGTATGGGGCATATCACCCTGGATATCAGAGGCAGTATGGGGCATATCACCCTGGATATCAGAGGCAGTATGGGGCACATCACCCTGGATATCAGAGGCAGTATTGGGCATATCACCCTGGATATCAGAGACAGTATGGGGCATATCACCCTGGATATCAGAGGCAGTATGGGGCATATCACCCTGGATATCAGAACAAAAGGAACATACAGATGTTCTCTATTAAAGGCAGAGCCAGGATCTAATATGTAGTCTTTTGTTTCCCAGGTATATAAAAAAAAAAAAACGTAAGACCCTTAAATCTTGTCAAGAGAAAGCAATTCTTTAAATTGAATACAGAGGGCACTTTTTATTATATTTCTGTCATCTTTCTCTCTTTGTTATCTCCCAGTGAGCCTCTTAGAGCTTTCTGTGGTGCCCCTGCGGATATTACTGCTTAGAGGAGAGGAAGAGAGGGAGGCAGAGGGTTCAGCCGAGCTTCAAGGACCCCTGGCACCGACTCTCCTTCCCTTCTTTCTTGGGAGCTTTAATGATGCTTCTGCCTGTGTGTTCAGGAGGGGACTGGAGAGAAGCCACGCTCCTCTCTCTGAGCTGCCATTTAGAGGGCTCTAATGAGGAGAGGCAGAGCGCAGCCAGGCGGCCATTCTGGCTCCCAGGGAGAGACTGAGACCACTCCTAATCCCTGGCTCTGTGTAAGGCCATAGTCACAGTCACACAGCACAGGCTAAGCAGCGGCTCCCTGCACTGTGGAAAGCCAATCACAGTCAACACAAACAGCAGTGGCCAAGTGGGACAAATGCAGTGGTGGGAAATGTACTCAACTGTCATACTTGAGTAAAAGTAAAGATACCTTTTATAGAAAATGACTCAAGTGAAATACTACTTGACTGAAAATCTAAAAGAATCTGGTTGTATATATACTTAAGTACAGGGGTGGAAAAAGTACTAAATTGTCATTCTTGAGTAAAAGTAAAAAGTGGAAGTGAATGCTATACATCAAATTCCTTATATTAAGCAAATCAGACGGCACAATTGTCTTGTTTTTGTAAACTTACGGAAAGACAAGAGGCAAACGCCAACACTCAGACTACATTTACAAACGCAGGCGGAAATCCATCCGGTACATGACACAGCACTGTGATAAAGTCACTCGGTACACTGGAAGTTAATAGGAATAAGACTTTTAAACCGCGAAAGCATCTATCATACATGTCAGATTTCAATACTGGCCGGTGTCATAACTCAGGAGGATGTCTTCTCTCGAATGAGCCATTGATCATATTTCTGCAAGAGAAACGTGTAATTTAACAGAGGGTCTAGCACATTTTTCCTATTTGTCTGCCTCTTTCGTCCAGGGTGCATTACATGGTGCCATTACCAGAGATATTATAGAAAGTGCCCAATAGACACCCATTCGATCCTTTCAAGGAGTGCGCTCCTTGTCCCAGAAACGTAGCATGGGCAACGTTTCCCCATCTCCTCAAATGTCTATCTGCCATTGTGAATGTCAGACTCCACTAAGGTACATAGATCTGCAGGTTGAACATGGTGAATATACTGGTGAAATTGATAGTGCTGGTTGTTTTAGGCGATTTTACAGCTAAGTAGCTACTTTAAAATGCTGATATTGTCTAACGGTATTACCTTGTGTAGATACGTTTGCCAGCCAGTCCGCCCATAGAGAGAGCATTCCATTGTGGGTTTTGGAGTCAACTCGAGCTGCAGATGTCCACAACGATTTTCCATGCTGCTACCAACCTTATTATAAAACGCCAAAATTAAACGTTTGTTCATAAAAAACAATATTGTTCTCAGTGTTCTTGAAATACTGTAAATTAAAAGGAAGGAGTGGTTTTGGGTGGATTTTTCCTTTAAATACAGCACTGGACATATGTTGACCTACTGCAGCTGAACCACAGTGGTTTTTATGATGACCACACCATCATAACGTAACCCCTGTCACGGATGAGGAGCAGCCATAAACTAACAGCCATGCACTAGAGACTAGGCTTAGACTAGGGTCACTGCTTGAAATGCTACAGTGTATTACTGTACAGAAACACTGTAAATTAATATCTAAACAAGCTGTACTTGCCCTGGTGCCTTCCAAAAAACTAGGCATTGAGCAAATTTCAGGTCTGCTGAGCGCAAACTTGAACCTTGTGAAACGTCTGCGCAACTTCCAGCACGTCTTTACTGTGAACACTGAGGCTGTACCCGCTTTACAGTGGTCAAGGTGGCTACTGGGGCTTTTTGATCATAATGTAGGCCAACCAGAGTGGCCTACCATCAAAAACAATGGAGAATATATAAAATGTTAACATTGAAATAGTTGTTCTGTCGTTCAGCCTACAGTAGCAGCCAACGTGTGGTGTTCAATGACATAATGTACATTCCACGAGACTGTTGAAAAAAACAGGGATTGACATGAACCTGTTTCTCCACTTGTCCTTCAGACAAGGAGGTGACTGAAATTGTTGCTTTGCTTGATAGAAGAAACCACCTTACAAAATAAAATATACTATTATTCCTATACCATTATTCCAGACAATCGGACAAATTATGCTGCCCTCTGCCTCTGCCTGTCTCAAAATACATCATTGCCCCTTTAAGACAAAAAAAAAAAGCTCTTTACCTGACTCGTTTTTTCAAAGATGCACACGTTTGTAATCTCGTAGGAAGCAAACACTCCCCCATTGCTGACTACACATGATCTATAACTGGGCTATAACAACTCACTAACTTGCAAAGGATGTGAACAAAACGTCCACGAGTGGCTACATGCAGCTTTTGCTTTGATCTCAAAACGAGCACATCTACTCACGATCACAGCTGTTAACACAGTTCATTTCAAAGTAAAAATGGCACAGATCCAATATATGGCGATGTTCTATTTGCATATAGACCTACTGCAGCTCGGATTGGTTATGCTGCATCAGTCTGTGTAGAGTACGGGCTGAGTCATCGGCAATAGAATCCTAACCCCCCCCGATGCGTTTCGCCTACAATCTACTGCATAGTTTGTTTTGATCCGGTGTGCTGCATTGAACGTGGATAATATGACGTTGATTCAATCACAATTGCCACAGTAAAAGGGAAGCATGATTAGGTTTAACTAAAAGGGAAAACTCTAGGAAGTTGAGTGACGTTCAATCTCATGCTTCTGTGGTTGGCCTGATAGTTCTTCTGCGCTCTGCGCGAAGTCCCGGGGAGCTGCTCGGCGGTCTCGGGTTACTTAGAGGGAACATTGGTTATTCCTCTTTTTTATATGATTTTTCATAAAACACTACTTAACATAAAATGTCTACCGTCGTCTATATAACCATTCATTAATTACATACTGAGAACATTAACAATGCATTGACTCATGAAACTGACAGACTAAACAGATATACTCTATTGTCTAGGGAAAAAGCAATTTATTTTGTTGCCTGTTATTCCCAATTATCAGCGTTGTACGGCGCCATTCAGGAGACTGTGCATGGCTCTCACTCATAACAAAGTCACAAATGAGATTTTTTTTTTTTTTAGATGTGCAAATTAAAACCCTGACTCACAAAGATTATATAAATTAGTCCCATGACGTTCATGAGTGGCAAAATGGGGAGTAATTGCCATCTAATTCGTCAGAGTGGCGTAGAGAAATCTGCACGTTGCACTTTGAATCCGGCCAATTGTCCCTTTTCTCCTTTAAAAACCACTAGGGTATAAAAAATAAAAGGCTTTGACACACCACCTATTCATCCCTGTGATTTAAAGGAATCAGAGACACTGTTAAGAGAGTTCAAGTGCAGTCGTCCAAATTGGGTGGATGAAGCACAGAGTTGGTAGCACTCTTAAGCACCGTAGAAGAAGAAATGAATAGGAAATATACATTCAAATATTAAACATAACATACAATCATATAATATTCTGGACATTAATTTCCTACGTCTACATTTTAGTATTTGAAAACAGAGAGCGATATCTCCTCACTCATCTATCAAATAGTGGGTTGTGTGTGTGTGTGAGGTTGATGGCTTTTACAGTGAAGGTTTGACGGATGCTTTGTAGACCTCCGTGATGGCCGAGAATGCCCCCCAGTTCTTGAGAGGAGAGGAATCCATGATTATACACACACAGAACCATGATAAGTGAAAAGGAAAGAGGGCCAGAGAGATGGGACGGAGGAAGGGAAGGAGTGTGATTGAGTAGTCAATCTACCTCTCATCACTCTCCTCCTTATTCCACCGGGGCAGATACCGTGGAGGGGCCTGATGAATGCCAAGCACTTGTGTGCTCATGGGAGAAGGGCCGTGACCTTCAGCGAACAGCTCCACTGTTTATTGGGCAGCTGCCATATGGGGCATTGATATGTGACGGCAGAGCCAAATAGAGTCACTTGATGGGACTGTGGTAAGTTTATGCGACTGTGGGAGAGCATGTTCAGCTGTAAATAAAAACAGACCGAGAAACTAGCTGGCTAGTGAGGTGCTAGTGGCCCACCAGTGACGTCACCCGTCTTGAGACCTAAAGGTGACCTAGTCACATGGAATAGCTGTAATGAGCAGGGACATGTGGGGTAGACAGTGACCTCAGAGGAGAACAGAGACGCATGGGGAGCCCGGGAATGTTACTACTCACAGGGAATGGTGCGCAGGTACAGGTTGTCCCTGATCACCTGCTGGAGCTTGTGGTCCAGCGAACCTTTCTGGAACTGCAGGCTGAGGTAGTGACGCAGGTCTGTATTCAGCACCTTGCCTGTGAAGAGGAGGGCAACACATCTGGGTCAGTACAGTACAGTACAGTACAGTACAGTACAGTACACACACACACACACACACACACACACACACAGTTCATTTACACTCCCCTCGAACATTTCTAAACAGTCGGGACCTCGGAATGCATTACCACCAGTGTGTAGCCGAGAACCACCGATGATCACTTTCAAAAACTCTTCTCAACAGAGAACATTTCATTTCATTTACATTATTTAGCAGACGCTCTTATCCAGAGTGACTTACAGCAGCAATTAGGCTCAAGTGCCTTGCTCAAGGACACTATTTTCACCTAGTCGGTTTGGGGATTTGAACTGGCGACCTTTCGGTTACTGACCCAACGCTCTCAACCGCCAGGCTACCTGCTATACCAGTGTGTCGACGAAAACCACCTATCATCTCTTTCAAAACCACTTGTCAACTCTCTGACAGGTGCCCGTGATAGAAAGCATGCCCCCAGCAAGAGTACGTGAAAGGAGGACAGTTTTGAAACTTCAAAGATGTGGCCGTGTGACAGCCCTGTCGTGCATGGGAACGAGGGAGACAGAGCAGAGGCCCATCGGCTGCGTTGGTAGAGAAACTGTGACGTCAGACAGATTAAATATTCATTGCCTTGAATCACCAAGTATCCAGTAAGATAGGAACACAATGGCTGGCACTGTCGCTGCCTTGGAGTTTCTGACTGAGGAGCAACAGAAGTTCAGGCGGAGTTCGGGGAAGTGTGGGGGCTGTGCAATCCTCCTGGAGGAGGGGAATTCAGGCATTCCCCTCGGAGCAAGAGGAGGGAGCGAGACAAAGAATAGATCGAGAGCCAACATTCCCCTGGTGTCTGAGCAGGATCCCTCTCTGAGCAGTCCAGTCTCCAGCTGTTTAGAGGCTGGTTCGTGTGTGTCCCCTCAGGGTGGAGAGGATGTGTTTTGAGAGGACGCCAGTTACAGTGTTGTTAGCGTCGATACCCATTGCTCCTCTCCCTGAGCACACAGGCAGCCGCCACTGACTGTAGGGTACGTGCTTTCGCTTGGCTCACCCCCAGATGAACGTAACAGGCTGAATAAATCACTGTGGGTACTCCCCAGAAACCCGTATAGTGTCAATTAAAGGAGCACAGAGCAATGTGTTTATTTGAAAGGAGGGAAAATATCTGCAAACTGAATCTGGCGAGAATAACGCATTTGAAATGTTTAAGCAGCCCAGCCTTTAATACCATCCATTTATAGCATCACGCGGTGTGCATGCCTAGAGGAACAGGCCCGACTGATGTCGGCTGGCTGGCTCAGTAGTTTACAGGCAGCGAGGGGTGTTGTGGTGAGTTCCCCCCCCCCACCTTATTCACAAATAAATTGAATCAAAACAAGCCGCAGCTTTTCCTGCACTCTGATTCGTCCCCCATGGCGTTGAAAGGGACTGCCCACTGAGTTGGCAGATTAGCTGCGTTCCATTGGTTGGCTCAGATGAATACTAATACATTCTATTCCCAACTGTCCCCAAGAGGCCCATAGTATAGTATATATAGATTTGATTCCTAAAAACATTTAGAGTGCATTTTCTGTGCTTCATTCAGCACCACAATTCCCTGTGAAATGTGAGGATCTACAGAAAGCTAGTAAGAGACTTGCATAATCTTTCATACAGGCCTAGTCAATATCATGTGACAAAAAGTCAATGCCTTAATTGCCTTGTTAATGCACTAGGACATTTGTAATACACTGCAACAGGGGAGCGTGTGTCAAACTTAAACAGTTTGTGTATTGGGTATGAATGACACACTACATGACCAAAAGTATGTGGGCACCTGCTCGTCGAACAACTTACTCTAAAATCACGGTCATTAATATGGAGTTCCCTCTTTGCTGCTATATCAGCCTACACTCTTCTGGGAAGGCTTCCCACTAGATGTTGGGACATTGCTGCGGGGACTTGCTTCCATTTAGCCACAATAGCATTAGTGAGGTCAGGCACTGATGTTGGGCGAGTAGGTCTGGCTCACACTCGGCGTTCCAACTCATTCCAAAGATGTTCGTTGGGGTTGAGGTCAGGGCTCTGTGTAGGTCAGTCAAGTTCTTCCACACCGATCATGACAAACCATTTTTTGTATGGACCTTTGTGCACGGGGGCATTGTCATGCTGAAAGAGGAAAGGGTATGTGGAACCACAGAATCATCTAGAAAGTCTGTAGCGTTAAAATTTCCCTTTACTGCAACTAAGCGGCCAAGCCCGAAACATGGAAAACAGCCCCAGACCATTATTCCTGCTCCACCAAACTTTACAGTTGGCACTATGGTAGTGTTCTCCTGGCATCTGCCAAACCCAGATTTGTCCGTTGGACTGCCAGATGGTGAAGTGTGATTCATCAATCCATAGAACTCGTTTCCCCTGCTCCAGAGTCCAAATATGGCGAGCTGTACACCACTCCAGCAGACGCTTGGCTGCGACTTGGCTGCTCGGCCATGAAAACCCATGTCATGGAGCTCCCAATTAACTCTTCTTATGCCGACGTTGCTTCCAGAGGCAGTTTGGAACTCTGTAATGAGTGTTGCAACAGAGGAGAGACGATTTTTACACACTACGGGCTTCAACACTCGATGGTCCCGTTCTGTGAGTTTGTGACGCCTACCACTTCGCGACTGAACCGTTGTTGCTCCTAAACGGTTCCACTTCACAATAACAGCACTTGTGGACAAGTGGCATCCTATGACGGTGCCATGTTGAAAGTCACAGAGCTCTTCAGTAAGGCCATTCTACTGCGAATGTTTGTCTATGGAGATTGCATGGCGGTGTGCTTGATTTTATACAGCTGTGGCTGAAATAGCCTAATTCACTAATTTGAAGGGTTGTCCACATACTTTTGTATATATAGTGTATTTTCTTAGTACGAATGGTATTTTACTCAAGTGTAAGCAGTCTAGCTACAATAATGTATGGCTGAGGTAGTGAGGAACACAAAGTCTATAGACATTTTAATATCACAGTTAATACGACAAATTTAGGTCGAGGGAAACAAAAGCAACCTCCCGTCACGCATTGAACTGGTAAACCTCAGGTTCCACGTTCCCAGAAAATGATTCTATATATTATGAGCTAGGGAACCACAGTACACACACACAAAACAAAGAGCCCTCCCCGAGCACTGTTCCCATGTTAGGTTGTTAGGTGAGACGGGGGTCTTTCTCCCCCCATCATGGGAATGTGTCTTGGCTTCATTACCACACAAACCCCATCCTCACAGGGTAGGTTAAGTATAGACAATGGACAGCGCTAATTGTTATCACTGAACACTAGAGCTGTAGAATTCTCCCTCCCTCCCTCTCTCCCTCCCTCTCTCTCTCTCTCCCCCTCCCTCTCTCTCTCCCCCCCTCCCTCCCCCACCTCCCCTCCCTCTCTCTCCCTCTCTCCCCCTCCCCCTCCCTCCCCCCCTCCCTCTCTCTCCCCACTCCCCCCTTCCTCTCTCCCTCCCCCCTCCCTCCCTCCCCCTCTCTCTCCCCCCTCCCTCCCCCTCTCTCTCTCCCCCCTCCCTCTCTCTCTCTCCCTCCCTCCCTCCCTCTCCCTCCCTCCCTCCCTCCCTCTCTCTCCCTCCCTCCCTCTCTCCCTCTCTGTGTTTGCAGGCTAGGGCAACCTTTTGTAGCCTGGCTGTCAGGTAGCGTCAGCCTGCTCAGTCATATCTCTGGAGAGTGCGCACACACATACTGTACAGCCTCGAGACAGCTAGCGCATCACTGGACAGCCAGGCTGCTACAGAACACAATGGGCTCCTTTGTGGGTTGTCGTCTGGGCATTAGAGTAGTGTGTGTACGTGTGGGGGGAGTTGGGGAATCATTAAAAACAGAGGGAGAGAGAAAGAGAAGAATGATGATGATGCAAATCGCACATGGGATGGGAACCCACCACTACCCTCCCGTCCATTCTCTCTCTCTTTCCCTCCCAAGTCATGGAGTCTCATCAGCCCAGCCAAGCCCATTCCACAGGACTCCTCACTCTCAAAACAATCTGTGAGATAACTTCCTGAAAAGCAATCAACCTCCCATTTCCTCTTTCACTTCCCTATCCCTCATTTGTCTTCTTTTCTCAGTACACTGGCCCCTGCTTCCTAATGTAATCCATCTACCCGTCTCTCCTCCTCCCTTCTCTACCTCCCCATCTCCTCTCGCCGCCTCTCTCCCTCCCTCCACCACGCCGCCTCTCTCCCTCTGTCTCGCCGCCTCTCTCCTTTCCTCCGTCTCGCCGCCTCTCTCCATCCCTCCGTCTCTGCTCTCCCTCCCTCCGTCGCCTCTCTCCCCTCCCTCCGTCTCGCCGCCTCTCTCCCTCCCTCAGTCTCGCCGCCTCTCTCCCTCCCTCAGTCTCGCCGCCTCTCTCCCTCCCTCCGCCTCGCCGCCTCTCTCCTTCCCTCCCTCCGTCCGTCTGGCCGCCTCTCTCCCTCCCTCCCTCCGTCTCGCCGCCTCTCTCCCTCCCTCAGTCTCGCCGCCTCTCTCCCTCCCTCCGTCTCGCCGCCTCTCTCCATCCCTCCCTCCGTCCGTCCCTGGCCGCCTCTCTCCCTCCCTCCCTCCACCTCGCCGCCTCTCTCCCTTCCTCCCCGTCTCGCCGCCTCTCTCCCTCCCTCCCTCCCTCCACCTCGCCTCCTCCCCTCCCTCTCTCTCTCTCCCTCCCTCCGTCTCGCCGCCTCTCTCCCTCCCTCCGTCTCCTCCCTCCGCCTCTCTCCCTCCCTCCACCTCGCCGCCTCTCTCCCTCCGTCTCGCCACCTCGCTACCGCCACCTCTCCCGCTCTCCCTCCCTCAGTCTCGCCGCCGCCTCTCTCTCCCTCCCTCAGTCTCGCCGCCGCCTCTCCGCCTCTCTCCCTCCCTCAGTCTCGCCGCCGCCTCTCTCCCCCTCCCTCCCTCCCTCCGTCCGCCTCTCTCCCTCCCTCCCTCCCGTCCGCCTCTCTCCCTCCCTCCCTCCCGTCCGTCTCTCTCCCTCCCTCCCTCCGTCCGTCTCTCTCCCTCCCTCCCTCCCTCCGTCCGTCTCTCTCCCTCCCTCCCTCCCTCCCTCCGTTTCTCTCCCTCCCTCCGTCAGTCTCTCTCCGTCCGTCTCTCTCCCTCCCTCCCTCCGTCTCTCTCCGTCAGTCTCTCTCCCTCCCTCCCTCCCTCCGTCCGTCCGTCTCTCTCCCTCCCTCCCTCCCTCCGTCTCTCTCCCTCCATCCGTCCGTCTCTCTCCCTCCATCCGTCCGATCCGTCCGTCCGTCCGTCTCTCTCCCTCCCTCCCTCCGTCCGTCCGTCTCTCTCCCTCCCTCCCTCCCTCCGTCCGTCTCTCTCCCTCCCTCCCTCCGTCCGTCTCTCTCCCTCCCTCCGTCCGTCCGTCTCTCTCCCTCCCTCCGTCCGTCCGTCTCTCTCCCTCCCTCCCTCCGTCCGTCTCTCTCTCTCCCTCCCTCCCTCCGTCCGTCTCTCTCTCTCCCTCCCTCCCTCCGTCCGTCCGTCTCTCTCCCTCCCTCCCTCAGTCCGTCTCTCTCCCTCTCTCCCTCCGTCCGTCTCTCTCCCTCCCTCCCTCCGTCCGTCTCTCTCCCTCCCTCCGTCCGTCTCTCTCCCTCCCTCCGTCCGTCTCTCTCCCTCCCTCCCTCCGTCCGTCTCTCTCCCTCCCTCCCTCCCTCCCTCCGTCCGTCTCTCTCCCTCCCTCCCTCCGTCCGTCTCTCTCCCTCCCTCCGTCTCTCTCCCTCCCTCCCTCCCTCCGTCCGTCTCTCTCCCTCCCTCCCTCCCTCCGTCTCTCTCCCTCCCTCCCTCCCTCCCTCCGTCCGTCTCTCTCCCTCCCTCCCTCCGTCTCTCTCCCTCCCTCCCTCCGTCTCTCTCCCTCCCTCCCTCCCTCCGTCCGTCTCTCTCCCTCCCTCCCTCCATCCGTCTCTCTCCCTCCCTCCCTCCATCCGTCCGTCTCTCTCCCTCCCTCCCTCCGTCTCTCTCCCTCCCTCCGTCTCTCTCCCTCCCTCCCTCCGTCCGTCCGTCTCTCTCCCTCCCTCCGTCTCTCTCCCTCCCTCCCTCCGTCCGTCTCTCTCCCTCCCTCCCTCCGTCCGTCCGTCTCTCTCCCTCCCTCCCTCCCTCCGTCTCTCTCCCTCCCTCCGTCCGTCTCTCTCCCTCCCTCCCTCCGTCTCTCTCCCTCCCTCCGCCCGTCTCTCTCCCTCCCTCCCTCCGCCCCGTCTCTCTCCCTCCCTCCGTCTCTCTCCCTCCCTCCCTCCCTCCGTCCCTCTCTCTCCCTCCCTCCCTCCGTCCGTCCCTCTCCCTCCCTCCCTCCGTCCGTCTCTCTCCCTCCCTCCGTCCGTCCGTCCGTCTCTCTCCCTCCCTCCCTCCGTCTCTCTCCCTCCCTCCCTCCAGTCCGTCTCCCTCCCTCCCTCCGTCCGATCCGTCCGTCTCTCTCCCTCCCTCCGTCTCTCTCCCTCCCTCCCTCCGTCCGTCTCTCTCCCTCCCTCCGTCTCTCTCCCTCCCTCCCTCCGTCTCTCTCCCTCCCTCCCTCCGTCCGTCCGTCTCTCTCCCTCCCTCCCTCCGTCCGTCTCTCTCCCTCCCTCCCTCCCTCCCTCCCTCCGTCTCTCTCCCTCCCTCCCTCCGCCCCGTCTCCCTCCCTCCCTCCGCCCGTCTCTCTCCCTCCCTCCGTCTCTCTCCCTCCCTCCCTCCGTCCGTCCCTCTCCCTCCCTCCCTCCGTCCCTCTCCCTCCCTCCCTCCGTCCGTCTCTCTCCCTCCCTCCGTCCGTCCGTCCGTCTCTCTCCCTCCCTCCCTCCGTCTCTCTCCCTCCCTCCCTCCGTCTCTCTCCCTCCCTCCCTCCGTCTCTCTCCTCCCTCTCCCTCCCTCCGTCCGTCCGTTTCTCTCCCTCCCTCCGTTTCTCTCCCTCCCCTCCCTCCGTCCGTCTCTCTCCCTCCCTCCGTCCGTCTCTCTCTGTCCGTCTCTCTCCCTCCCCTCCCTCCGTCCGTCTCTCTCCCTCCCTCCCTCCCTCCCTCCGTCTGTCTCTCTCCGTCCGTCTCTCTCCCTCCCTCCGTCCGTCTCTCTCCCTCCCTCCCTCCCTCCGTCTCTCTCCCTCCCTCCCTCCCTCCGTCCGTCTCTCTCCCTCCGTCTCTCTCCCTCCCTCCCTCCCTCCGTCCGTCTCTCTCCCTCCCTCCGTCCGTCTCTCTCCCTCCCTCTGTCTCTCTCCCTCCCTCCGTCCGTCTCTCTCCCTCCCTCTCTCCGTTTCTCTCCCTCCCTCCGTCCGTTTCTCTCCCTCCCTCCGTTTCTCTCCCTCCCTCCGTTTCTCTCCCTCCCTCCCTCCGTCCGTCTCTCTCCGTCCGTCTCTCTCCCTCCCTCCCTCCGTCCGTCTCTCTCCCTCCCTCCCTCCGTCCGTCTCTCTCCCTCCCTCCCTCCGTCTCTCTCCCTCCCTCCCTCCCTCCCTCCGTCCGTCTCTCTCCCTCCCGTCAGTCTGTCCGTCTCTCTCCCTCCCTCCCTCCGTCCGTCTCTCTCCCTCCCTCCCTCCGTCCGTCTCTCTCCCTCCCTCCCTCCGTCCGTCTCTCTCCCTCCCTCCCTCCGTCCGTCTCTCTCCCTCCCTCCCTCCCTCCGTCCCTCTCCCTCCCTCCGTCCGTCTCTCTCCCTCCCTCCCTCCCGTCCCGTCCGTCTCTCTCCCTCCCTCCCTCCCTCCGTCTCTCTCCCTCCCTCCGTCACTCTCTCCCTCCCTCCCTCCCGTCCGTCCGTCTCTCCCTCCCTCCAGTCCGTCCGTCTCTCTCCCTCCCTCCGTCTCTCTCCCTCCCTCCCTCCGTCCGTCTCTCTCCCTCCCTCCCTCCGTCTCTCTCCCTCCCTACCTCCGTCTCTCTCCCTCCCTCCCTCCGTCCGTCTCTCTCCCTCCCTCTCCCTCCCTCCGTCCGTCTGTTTCTCTCCCTCCCTCCCTCCGTCCGTCTCTCTCCGTCCGTCTCTCTCCGTCCGTCTCTCTCCCTCCCTCCCTCCCTCCGTCCCTCTCTCTCCCGTCCGTCTCTCTCCGTCCGTCTCTCTCCGTCCGTCTCTCTCCCTCCCTCCCTCCCTCCGTCCGTCTCTCTCCGTCCGTCCGTCTCTCCCTCCCTCCGTCCGTCTCTCTCCCTCCCTCCCTCCCTCTCTCCGTCCGTCTCTCTCCGTCCGTCTCTCTCCTCCCTCCCTCCGTCCGTCTCTCTCTCTCCCTCCCTCCGTCCGTCTCTCTCCCTCCCTCCCTCCCTCCGTCCGTCTCTCTCCCTCCCTCCCTCCCGTCCGTCTCTCTCCCTCCCTCCCTCCGTCTCTCTCCCTCCCTCCCTCCGTCTCTCTCCCTCCCTCCCTCCGTCTCTCTCCCTCCCTCCCTCTGTCTCTCTCCCTCCCTCCCTCCGTCTCTCTCCCTCCCTCCGTCCGTCTCTCTCCCTCCCTCTGTCTCTCTCCCTCCCTCCGTCCGTCTCTCTCCCTCCCTCTCCCTCCCTCCCTCCGTTTCTCTCCCTCCCTCCGTTTCTCTCCCTCCCTCCCTCCGTTTCTCTCCCTCCCTCCGTTTCTCTCCCTCCCTCCCTCCGTCCGTCTCTCTCCGTCCGTCTCTCTCCCTCCCTCCCTCCGTCCGTCTCTCTCCCTCCCTCCCTCCCTCCCTCCGTCTCTCTCCCTCCCTCCCTCCCTCCCTCCGTCCGTCTCTCTCCCTCCCGTCAGTCTGTCCGTCTCTCTCCCTCCCTCCCTCCGTCCGTCTCTCTCCCTCCCTCCCTCCAGTCCGTCTCTCTCCCTCCCTCCCTCCGTCCGTCTCTCTCCCTCCCTCCCTCCGTCCGTCTCTCTCCCTCCCTCCCTCCGTCCGTCTCCCTCCCTCCCTCCCTCCCTCCGTCCGTCTCTCTCCTCCCCCTCCCTCCCTCCGTCCCTCTCCCTCCCTCCCGTCCGTCTCTCTCCCTCCCTCCCTCCGTCCGTCCGTCTCTCTCCCTCCCTCCCTCCGTCTCTCTCCCTCCCTCCGTCACTCTCTCCCTCCCTCCCTCCGTCCGTCCGTCTCTCCCTCCCTCCGTCCGTCCGTCTCTCTCCCTCCCTCCGTCTCTCTCCCTCCCTCCCTCCGTCCGTCTCTCTCCCTCCCTCCCTCCGTTTCTCTCCCTCCCTACCTCCGTCTCTCTCCCTCCCTCCCTCCGTCCGTCTCTCTCCCTCCCTCCCTCCCTCCGTCTCTCTCCCTCCCTCCCTCCGCCCGTCTCTCTCCCTCCCTCCGCCCCGTCTCTCTCCCTCCCTCCGTCTCTCTCCCTCCCTCCCTCCCTCCCTCCCTCAGTCCGTCTCTCTCCCTCCCTCCCTCCGTCCGTCTCTCTCCCTCCCTCCCTCCGTCCGTCTCTCTCCCTCCCTCCCTCCGTCCGTCCGTCTCTCTCCTCCCTCCCTCCGTCTCTCTCCCTCCCTCCCTCCGTCTCTCTCCCTCCCTCCCTCCGTCCGTCTCTCTCCCTCCCTCCCTCCCTCCGTCTCTCTCCCTCCATCGCTCCGTCTCTCTCCCTCCCTCTCCCTCCCTCCGTCCGTCCGTTTCTCTCCCTCCCTCTCCCTCCCTCCGTCCGTCCGTTTCTCTCCCTCCCTCCGTTTCTCTCCCTCCCTCCCTCCGTCCATCTCTCTCCGTCCGTCTCTCTCCCTCCCTCCGTCCGTCTCTCTCTGTCCGTCTCTCTCCCTCCCTCCCTCCGTCCGTCTCTCTCCCTCCCTCCCTCCCTCCCTCCGTCCGTCTCTCTCCGTCCGTCTCTCTCCCTCCCTCCGTCCGTCTCTCTCCCTCCCTCCCTCCCTCCCTCCGTCTCTCTCCCTCCCTCCCTCCGTCCGTCTCTCTCCCTCCCTCCCTCCGTCCGTCTCTCTCCCTCCCTCCCTCCGTCTCTCTCCCTCCCTCCCCCTCCGTCCGTCCGTCTCTCCCTCCCTCCCTCCCTCCCTCCATCTGTCTCTCTCCCTCCCTCCGTCCGTCTCTCTCCCTCTCCCTCCCTCCCTCCGTTTCTCTCCCTCCCTCCGTCCGTCTCTCTCCCTCCCTCCCTCCGTCCGTCTCTCTCCGTCCGTCTCTCTCCCTCCCTCCCTCCGTCCGTCTCTCTCCGTCCGTCTCTCTCCCTCCCTCCGTCCGTCTCTCTCCGTCCGTCTCTCTCCCTCCCTCCCGTCCGTCTCTCTCCGTCCGTCTCTCTCCCTCCCTCCGTCCGTCTCTCTCCCTCCCTCCCTCCCCCCTCCGTCTCTCTCCGTCCGTCTCTCTCCCTCCCTCCGTCCGTCTGTCCGTCTCTCTCCCTCCCTCCCCCGTCCGTCCGTCTCTTCCTCCCTCCGTCCGTCCGTCTCTCTCCCTCCCTCCGTCCGTCTCTCTCCCTCCCTCCGTCCGTCTCTCTCCCTCCCTCCGTCCGTCTCTCTCCCTCCCTCCGTCCGTCTCTCTCCCTCCCTCCGTCCGTCTCTCTCCCTCCCTCCGTCCGTCTCTCTCCCTCCCTCCGTCCGTCTCTCTCTCTCCTCCCTCCCTCAGTCCGTCTCCCTCCCTCCCTCCGTCCGTCTCTCTCCTCCCTCCGTCCGTCTCTCTCCCTCCCTCCGTCCGTCTCTCTCCCTCCCTCTCCCTCCCTTCGTCCGTCTGTTTCTCTCCCTCCCTCCCTCCGTCCGTCTCTCTCCGTCCGTCTCTCTCCCTCCCTCCCTCCGTCCGTCCGTCTCTCTCCGTCCGTCTCTCCCTCCCTCCCTCCGTCCGTCTCTCTCCCTCCCTCCCTCCCTCCCTCCGTCCGTCTCTCTCCCTCCCTCCCTCCGTCCGTCTCTCTCCGTCCGTCTCTCTCCCTCCCTCCCTCCGTCCGTCTCTCTCCCTCCCTCCCTCCCTCCCTCCGTCCCTCTCCCTCCCTCCCTCTCCCTCCGTCTCTCTCCCTCCCTCCCTCCCTCCGTCCCTCTCCCTCCCTCCCTCCGTCTCTCTCCCTCCCTCCCTCCCTCCCTCCGTCCGTCTCTCTCCCTCCCTCCCTCCGTCCGTCTCTCTCCCTCCCTCCCTCCGTCTCTCTCCCTCCCTCCCTCCGTCTCTCTCCCTCCCTCCCTCCGTCTCTCCCTCCCTCCCTCCGTCTCTCTCCCTCCCTCCCTCCCTCCGTCCGTCTCTCTCCCTCCCTCCGTCCGTCTCTCTCCCTCCCTCTCCCTCCCTCCCTCCGTTTCTCTCCCTCCCTCCGTTTATCTCCCTCCCTCCCTCCCCTCCGTCCGTCTCTCTCCCTCCCTCCCTCCGTCTCTCTCCCTCCCTCCCTCCCTCCGTCCGTCTCTCTCCCTCCCCCCGTCAGTCTGTCCGTCTCTCCCTCCCTCCCTCCGTCCGTCCGTCTCTCTCCCTCCCTCCGTCCGTCTCTCTCCCTCCCTCCGTCAGTCTCTCTCCCTCCCTCCCTCCGTCCGTCTCTCTCCCTCCCTCCCTCCGTCCCTCCGTCCCTCTCCCTCCCTCCGTCCGTCTCTCTCCCTCCCTCCGTCCGTCTCCCTCCCTCCCTCCGTCCGTCTCTCTCCCTCCCCCCTCCCGTCCGTCTCTCTCCCTCCCGTCAGTCTGTCCGTCTCTCTCTCCCTCCCTCCGTCCGTCCGTCTCTCTCCCTCCCTCCGTCCGTCCGTCTCTCTCCCTCCCTCCGTCCGTCTCTCTCCCTCCCTCCGTCCGTCTCTCTCCCTCCCTCCGTCAGTCTCTCTCCCTCCCTCCCTCCGTCCGTCTCTCTCCCTCCCTCCGTCCCTCTCCCTCCCTCCGTCCGTCTCTCTCCCTCCGTCCGTCTCTCTCCCTCCCTCCCTCCCTCCCTCCGTCCCTCTCCCTCCCTCCGTCCGTCTCTCTCCCTCCCTCCGTCCCTCTCCCCTCCCTCTGTCCGTCTCTCTCCCTCCCTCCGTCCCTCTCCCTCCCTCTGTCCGTCTCTCTCCCTCCCTCCGTCCGTCTCTCTCCCTCCCTCCCTCCCTCCGTCTCTCTCCCTCCCTCCGTCAGTCTCTCTCCCTCCCTCCCTCCGTCCGTCTCTCTCCCTCCCTCCCTCCGTCCGTCTCTCTCCCTCCCTCCCTCCGTCCCTCTCCCTCCCTCCGTCCGTCTCTCTCCCTCCCTCCGTCCGTCTCTCTCCCTCCCGTCAGTCTGTCCGTCTCTCCCTCCCTCCGTCCGTCCGTCTCTCTCCCTCCCTCCGTCCGTCCGTCTCTCTCCCTCCCTCCGTCCGTCTCTCTCCCTCCCTCCGTCAGTCTCTCTCCCTCCCTCCCTCCGTCCGTCTCCCTCCCTCCCTCCCTCCCTCCCTCCGTCCCTCTCCCTCCCTCCGTCCGTCTCTCTCCCTCCGTCCCTCCGTCCGTCTCTCTCCTCCCTCCCTCCCTCCCTCCGTCAGTCCCTCTCCCTCCCTCCCTCCGTCCGTCTCTCTCCCTCCCTCCAGTCCCTCTCCCTCCCTCTGTCCGTCTCTCTCCCTCCCTCCGTCCGTCTCTCTCCCTCCCTCCCTCCCTCCGTCTCTCTCCCTCCCTCCGTCCGTCTCTCTCCCTCCCTCCCTCCGTCTCTCTCCCTCCCTCCCTCCGTCTCTCTCCCTCCCTCCGTCACTCTCTCCCTCCCTCCCTCCGTCCGTCCGTCTCTCCCTCCCTCCCTCCCTCCGTCTCTCCCTCCCTCCCTCCGTCTGTCTCTCTCCCTCCCTCCGTCCGTGTCTCTCTCCCTCCCTCCGTCCGTGTCTCTCTCCTCCCTCCGTCCGTGTCTCTCTCCTCCCTCCCTCCGTCACTCTCTCCCTCCCTCCCTCCGTCACTCTCTCCCTCCCTCCCTCCGTCTCTCTCCCTCCCTCCCTCCGTCTCTCTCCCTCCCTCCCTCCGTCTCTCTCCCTCCCTCCGTCACTCTCTCCCTCCCTCCCTCCGTCAGTCCGTCTCTCCCTCCCTCCGTCCGTCCGTCTCTCCCTCCCTCCCTCCCTCCGTCTCTCCCTCCCTCCCTCCGTCTGTCTCTCTCCCTCCCTCCGTCCGTGTCTCTCTCCCTCCCTCCGTCCGTGTCTCTCTCCCTCCCTCCGTCCGTGTCTCTCTCCCTCCCTCCGTCCGTGTCTCTCTCCCTCCCTCCCGTCCGTGTCTCTCTCCCTCCCTCCGTCCGTGTCTCTCTCCCTCCCTCCCTCCGTCACTCTCTCCCTCCCTCCCTCCGTCACTCTCTCCCTCCCTCCCTCAGTCACTCTCTCCCTCCCTCCCTCAGTCACTCTCTCCCTCCCTCCCTCCCTCCGTCTCTCCCTCCCTCCGTCTCTCTCCCTCCCTCCGTCCATCCGTCTCTCTCCCTCCCTCCGTCCGTCTCTCTCCCTCCCTCCGTCAGTCTCTCTCCCTCCCTCCCTCCGTCCGTCTCCCTCCCTCCCTCCCTCCCGTCCCTCTCCCTCCCTCCGTCCGTCTCTCTCCCTCCGTCCCTCCGTCCGTCTCTCTCCCTCCCTCCCTCCCTCCGTCCGTCCCTCTCCCTCCCTCCGTCCGTCTCTCTCCTCCCTCCGTCCCTCTCCCTCCCTCTGTCCGTCTCTCTCCCTCCCTCTGTCCGTCTCTCTCCCTCCCTCCGTCCGTCTCTCTCCCTCCCTCCCTCCCTCCGTCTCTCTCCCTCCCTCCGTCCGTCTCTCTCCCTCCCTCCCTCCGTCTCTCTCCTCCCTCCGTCACTCTCTCCCTCCCTCCCTCCAGTCCGTCCGTCTCTCCCTCCCTCCCTCCCTCCGTCTCTCCCTCCCTCCCTCCGTCTGTCTCTCTCCCTCCCTCCGTCCGTGTCTCTCTCCCTCCCTCCGTCCGTGTCTCTCCCCTCCCTCCGTCCGTGTCTCTCTCCCTCCCTCCCTCCGTCCTCTCTCCCTCCCTCCCTCCGTCACTCTCTCCCTCCCTCCCTCCGTCTCTCTCCCTCCCTCCCTCCGTCTCTCTCCCTCCCTCCCTCCGTCTCTCTCCCTCCCTCCGTCACTCTCTCCCTCCCTCCCTCCGTCAGTCCGTCTCTCCCTCCCTCCGTCAGTCCGTCTCTCCCTCCCTCCGTCCGTCCGTCTCTCCCTCCCTCTCCCTCCGTCTCTCCCTCCCTCCCTCCCCGTCTGTCTCTCTCCCTCCCTCCGTCCGTGTCTCTCTCCCTCCCTCCGTCCGTGTCTCTCTCCCTCCCTCCGTCCGTGTCTCTCTCCCTCCCTCCGTCCGGTGTCTCTCTCCCTCCCTCCGTCCGTGTCTCTCTCCCTCCCTCCGTCCGTGTCTCTCTCCTCCCTCCGTCCGTGTCTCTCTCCCTCCCTCCGTCCGTGTCTCTCTCCCTCCCTCCCTCCGTCACTCTCTCCCTCCCTCCCTCCGTCACTCTCTCCCTCCCTCCCTCCGTCACTCTCTCCCTCCCTCCCTCCGTCACTCTCTCCCTCCCTCCCTCAGTCCTCTCTCCCTCCCTCCCTCAGTCACTCTCTCCCTCCCTCCCTCAGTCACTCTCTCCCTCCGTCTCTCCCTCCCTCCGTCTCTCCCTCCCTCCGTCTCTCCCTCCCTCCGTCTCTCCCTCCTCCGTCTCTCCCTCCCTCCGTCTCTCCTCCCTCCGTCTCTCCCTCCCTCCCTCCGTCCGTCTCTCCATCCCTCCCTCCCTCCGTCCGTCTCTCCATCCCTCCCTCCCTCCCTCCGTCTCTCCATCCCTCCCTCCCTCCCTCCGTCTCTCCATCCCTCCCTCCCTCCCTCCGTCTCTCCATCCCTCCCTCCCTCCCTCCGTCTCTCCATCCCTCCCTCCCTCCCTCCGTCCGTCCCTCCCTCCCTCCGTCCCCCTCTCCCCGTCCGTCCCCCCTCTCCCTCCCCTCCCTCCGTCCCCCTCTCCCCGTCCGTCCCCCTCTCCCTCCCTCCGTCCGTCCCTCTCTCCCTCCCTCCCCTGTTCCCTCCCTCCGTCTCTCTCTCCCTCTCCCCCTCCCTCCCTCCCTCTGTCTCTCCCTCCCTCCCTGTCTCTCCCTCCCTCCGTCTGTCTGTCCGTCCCTCCCTCTGTCCCTCCCTCCCTCTGTCCCTCCCTCCCTCTGTCCCTCCCTCCTCTGTCCCTCCCTCCCTCTGTCCCTCCCTCTGTCCCTCCCTCCCTCCGTCCGTCTCTCCCTCCCTCCCTCTGTCTGTCTGTCTGTCCCTCCCTCTGTCCGTTTCCCTCCCTCCATCCCTCCATCTCGCCGCCTCGCTCCCCCTCTCCCAGGGCTTTATTGGCATGGGAAACATATGTTAACATTGCCAAAGCAAGTGAAGTAGATAATAAACAAAAGTGAAAAACAATTACACTCACAGAAGTTCCAAAAGAATAAAGACATTTGAAATGTCGTATTATGTCGATATACAGTTGTCAGAGGGAGAGGCAGTGCTGCCACGAAAGAGTCTTTAATGGAGGTCATTCCATGTTAGTGGCCCAGCCCAGCTGCTATCTAATTAGCACGTCATTAAGACCAATTGGCGTTCCAGGGTCACGGCATGGACGCACACCCTCTTCCTCTCCGTGTGACAGACGGGTCTCCTTCCTAAAACGCTATCAATGTCCCCACATCCCCCAGAACAAATGACGCCATACTTTCACTTTTGATACTTAAGTATCATTTAAAAACCACACACTGACCTTCACTCAAGTAGTGTTTTACTGGGCGACTTTCACTTGAGTCCATTTCAGATCTAGCATTAACATCTTTACTTCTACTCAAGTATCAAAATTGGGTACTCTTTTCCACCTTCGTTACGGGGTACAGTTAAAATGCAGGTCAATGTTGAAAGAAGAACAATACTCGTAACAACAAAGAGTAGAAATCCACTGAACAAAAATGTAAAACGCATCATGCAACAAGTTCAAAGACTAAGAGTTCATGAGGAAATCAGTCAATTAAAATATATACATTAGGTTATGATCTATGGATTTCACATGACTGGGAATACAGATATGCATCTGTTGGTCACAGACGCCTTAAAACAAAAGTGTATCAGAAAACCGGTCAGTATCTGGTATTTTCAGCTTCCAGGAATTGTGTTCAGATCCTTGAGACATGGAGCCGTGCATTATCATGCTGAAACATGAGGCGGATGAATGGCACGACAATGAGCCTCAGGATCTCACAGTATCTGTGCTTTCAAAGTGCCATTGATAAAATGCAAGTGTGTTCATTGCCTGAAGATTATGCCTGCTCATACCATAACCCCACCACCACACAACCATGGGGCTCTTTACAACGCTGACATCAGCAAACCCCTCGCCCACCCAACGCCATACAAGAGGTCTGCTTCGACATATGTCAAAATCATTGTCATGTGCCAACTATGTAAAAAATAACAAATACAAAGATTGCAGCCTGCAGGTAGAAACATTTCCCGATAAAAATAAATATAAATAAATGTCTATAACCAACTTGAAACATTGGGCCTGGCCCGAAGCGCCTTGCAACATTGTATAAAACCTTTTGGGCACTCAGAGATTCCAACAACAGTGAGCTCGGGCAGACACAGCTGTAGGCTATTTGCACAAGGTATGAGAGGTAATCAGGTAGGCCTATTTTATTCCCACGGGATCAGAGCATGACATTTTCCCCGTTCACGCCGAGTGGTTCTCGAAAGGGAGAGCGCTGGAAAGATGTTTAAAATAGGTTGAGGAACTATTGTCATGCTCAATGGATGTCAAAACAGACTTTGTTTGCTTGCTGTTTGAGGTGAAGAAAAACATTCCTTTGAAAAGCTCCACAGCTCATAAGTGGTGGAAATACTAATGGCATCCCAAAATGGGCACATTTCCAGGTCTACATTTGCATGCTGGCCAGGGAGCCTATAGGCCTACTTCTACACGTAATCAGGTGCGCGTCCTTACTCAACATAGAGAGGAGAGCTCCAAACAAAATACATGGACTCAATTGGAAATAAATGTGTAAATGGAATGAAATTAACCAAAACTGTCTTTAATTAACAATTCATTTTAAATTAGGCAAGTCAGTTAAGAACAAGTTCTTATTTACAAAGACGGCCTACCCCGGCCAAACCCTAACAGCGCTGGGACAATTCTGTGCCGCCCTATTGGACTCCCGATCACGGCCTGTTGCGATATAGCCTGGAAACGAACCAGGGTCTGTAGTGACGCCTCTAGCGCTGAGATGCAGTGCCTTAGAACGGTAAAAGACTGGAACAATATATTGAATGCATTAACAGACATTACCATAACCAAACAAACATTTTAGATGAGATATTATATCAATTAGCTACTGGTGATGTACAGTGCCTTCGGAAAGTATTCAGACCCCTTTCCTTTTTTCCAGTGGCAGCGACTGGGAGACTAGTCAGGATCAAGGGAAAGATGAGCAGAGCAAAGTACAGAGAGATCCGTGATGAAAACCAGCTCCAGAGCACTCAGGGCAAGAGGGGGGCAGGGAAATCCGATAAGCTGACTAGCGGTGGCTATTTAGCAACCTGATGGTCTGGGGGGGGGACAGGGAAATCAGGTAAGCTGACTAGCGGTGGCTATTCAGCAGCCTGATGGTCTGGGGCGGCGGTGGGGTTGGCGTACCGCTCTGTGACGCAGCTCAACAGTACGCTCTAAATGGCGCTCCTAGAACACAGAGGGCCCTCTGGGACGAGCCATATTCCTTCAGCACCCTGAGGTTGAAGAGTCGCTGTCGTGCCTTCTTCACCACGGTGTCGGTGTGGTTTGACCACTTCAACACTCGATAGAGAGACATTACAGGATGGTCGTATACTGTACAACAGAGTCAAATATGAAATAGCAGCACTCCCCCCCCCCCACATACTCGACAAAACTGGATCAGATATCCCTCCAGCTAAGTTATTCCAGAAGACGGTCAGTGGTACAGCCCGCCGAGCATACAGTGTGATGGTGACAACTGGGGGAAATGCCTTCATGGACTCGTGGCCGTGAGTCTTACACAGCACAGTGAGAGATGGAAGGAAATGGCCTGGCGTCAAGGCGTGCAGTGATGAACCCTGGTCTTTACTTCGAGCCGGACTGTAGCGCAGCGTGAAAAGGGACTCCTTTCTTACAGCACTTTCTTTCAGTGTGTCAGAGACTCTAAAGGGGGTGACTGGCCTCGGATGAACGTTGCCGACACTCCTCTTACAGCCGTCTGGATATCAATTCTCTCATTTACTAAATGATCAGTGGACTAGGGAGGCGGCCATTTACGCTAATGTTTATTCATAATGTCTGGCGCTTTTAATAGCAGAAGTGATCATCATTATCACCCTCAGCAATTAAAACAGATGGGATCTCCTCAGTGCTTAGCAGTTAGCATCCACTAACACTAACACACTGACGGCTATGGATAACTAGTTCTGTAGCCTGCTACTGTTAGCATCCGCTAAAACACTGACCGATTCGGATGACTAGGTAGCTTGTTACTGCTTTCCTCCCTGTGTAAACCTGAACACTCGCGTACTGTAGTCTTCTGACTGGTGTGGAGCTGCTTTCATAGGCTCTCTGTGGGTGGATGTGGAGAGCTCCCCTTGTTAGGTATCAGTCGGTTGCCTTGTAGACCATAAAACTTCTTCTGAGCAGCAAGGCGGATAGATGTGCATAGGAGTCTTCTTCCGTGATTTATTACTTGCCCAGAGTCAGTGCTCATTTGGGGGGGGTGAGTATTGCTTGATGACTAGAGCTCTTTTGTCTTCTAATCCACCTGCCTTCACTGGTAGCTTTTTACATTAAATAAGGACGGGTCACATGGGGGAGGAAATACAAACAAGATGATGTTGTTTGTGAGGAGAGGTAAGGCGGAGTACATGATAGTCCTTTTGAATCCCATACGTGGCTTAGAGCGAGACGCCGAGACCCTTCACAAAAAGTTGACAAAGGTTGTGTGGGATCTCAGCATGTTGCTCTACTGTCTGTCTGTCTGGTCTTTTTGTGTGTGTGTGTGTGTGTGTAACACGTCTAATCTGGAGAATGAGGCGCCCCAGTGAACACTCGTTCATCAACGAGGCGTGTGCTATCAGGGCTTGAAGACCCATATACAATTGTTTGTTGTTGTCATATCCCAAAAATATATAAATGAATTTACCACAACACATTTCAATAGAAAGTTAGCAAAATATAGACAAGATGGTGAAACCATGGAGAGGTAAATACTTGTCTATTTCTGAAACAAAATTACACTGATGAACTCTTTAATCATATCACAACTCCTTTCTGGTGCTGCCTACTCCAGACGACTCATTTTTCAAATCATATGAGCAAAAAAAATATTTCACTTAATTTGGAACACTAAGCCAGACAAAATGAAATACGCCTATAAATGAACATGAGTTTGGGTGGCTGAATTGATTAAATATTAACGCATTAATCCGCTCACTAAAAGCTTCACTCATACAAAAGTTCTACTTAAACCAGAACTGGTTCTCCAGTACATAACCAAGAAAGGCTCATCTGTTGTTTACATTTTTTTTTGCGTTTATACGGATCACAACTTCTAATTTCTGGGCTAATTGAAAATGAAACCTCGTTCAAAGTATCGCCCTTTCTTAAACAAGCCGTACAACCTTGTTACAATTTCATCCTCCTGAAAAGACAGTACAAATGTTACAACAAATATTGTGGTTAAAGATACTTTGGGATTTTGGAAATGACTTTTATCGAGCTCCTGGTTACCATGTTTATGTCTCCGTGTCCAGTATGAAGGGAGTTAGAGGCAGTTTTGTGAGCCAATGCTAACTAGCGTTAGCGCTTGGCTGGACTGGAAGTCTACAGGTGTCTGCTAGTATTCAGATAACTCTGCCAAAATCATGAAATATCACTTTAAACTCAAGTACACTTGATTGATAAACATTTATTGGTAAACAAAATGTATACAAAAACAGTTAAAGTCGCACGTTTACATACACTTATGTTGGAGTCATTAAAATTCATTTTTCAACCACTCCAATAATTTATTGTTAACAAACTATAGTTTTGGCAAGTCGGTTAGGGCATCTACTTTGTGCTTGACACAAGTCATTTTTCAAACAATTATTTATAGACAGGTTATTTCACTGTATCACAATTCCAGTGGGTCAGAAGGTTACATACACTAAGTTGACTGTGCCTTTAAACAGCCAGGAAAATTCCAGAAAATTATGTCATGGCTTTAGAAGCTTCTGATAGGCTGACATCATTTGAGTCAATTGGAGGTGTACCTGTGGATGTATTTCAAGGTCTACCTTCAAACTCAGTGCCTCTTTGCTTGACATCATGGGAAAATCAAAAGAAATCAGCCAAGACCTCAGAAAACAAATTGTAGACCTCCACAAGTCTAGTCTACCCTTGGGAACAATTTCCAAAACACCTGAAGGTACCACGTTCATCTGTACAAACAATAGTACGCAAGTATAAACACCACGGGACCACGCAGCTGTCATACTGCTCAGGAATGAGACAGGTTCTGTCTCCTAGAGATGAACGTACCTTGGTGTGAAAAGTGCAAATCCATCCCAGAACAACAGCAAATGACCTTGAGAAGAAGGTGGAGGAAACAGGTACAAAAGTATCTACATCCACAGTAAAACGAGTCCTGTATCGACATAACCTGAAAGGCCGCTCAGCAAGGAAGAAGCCACTGCTCCAAAACCACCATAAAAAAGCCAGACTACAGTTTGCAACTGCACATGGAGACAAAGATTGTACTTTTGGGAGAAATGTCCTCTGGTCTGATGAAACAAAAATATAACCGTTTGGCCATTGTTATGTTTGGAGGAAAAAGGGGGAGGCTTGCAAGCCGAAGAACACCATCCCAACCGTGAAGCACGGGGGTGGCAGCATCATGTTGTGGGAGTGCTTTGCTGCAGGAGGGACTGATGCACTTCACAAGTAGATGGCATCATGAGGGTGGAAAGTTATGTGGATATATTGAAGCAACATCTCAAGACATCAGTCAAGAAGTTAAAGCTTGGTCGCAAATGGGTCTTACAAATGGACAATGACCCCAAGCATACTTCCAAAGTTGTGGCAAAATGGCTTAAGGACAACAAAGTCAAGGTATTGGAGTGGCCATCACAAAGCCCTGACCTCAATCCTATAGAAAATGTGTGGGCAGAACTGAAAAAGCGTGTGTGAGCAAGGAGGCCTACAAACCTGACTCAGTTACACCAGCTCTGTCAGGAGGAATGGACCAAAATTCACCCAACTTATTGTGAGAAGCTTGTGGAAGGCTACCTGAAATGTTTGACCCAAGTTAAACAATTTAAAGGCAATGCTACCAAATACTAATTGAGTGTATGTAAACTTCTGACCCACTAGGAATATGATGAAAGAACTCCACTCTTCTGGGAAGGTTTCCCACTAGATGTTGGAACATCTGCGTGGACTTCCATTCAGCCATAAGAGCATTAGTGTGGTCGGAACCTGACGTTGGGCGATTAGGCCTAGCTCGCATTCATCCTGTGTTCGATGGGGTTGAGATCAGGGTTCTGTCCAGGCAGTCAAGTTCTTCCACACCGATCTCAACAAACCCTTTCTGTATGGATCTCGGTTTTTCCATGGGGGCATTGTGTACCACAGTGTCTCCTGACCCCTCCTGTCTCAGCCTTCAGTATTTATGCTGCAGTAGTTTATGTGTCGGGGGGCTAGGGTCAGTTTGTTATATCTGGAGTACTTCTCCTGTCTTATCCGGTGTCCTGTGTGAATTTAAGTATGCTCTTTCTAATTCTCTCTCTCTTTCTCTCGGAGGACCTGAGCCCTAGGACCATGCCTCAGGACTACCTGGCATGATGACTCCGTGCTGTCCCCAGTCCACCTGGCCGTGCTGCTGCTCCAGTTTCAACTGTTCTGGCTGTGATTATTATTATTTGACCATGCTGGTCATTTATGAACATTTGAACATCTTGGCCATGTTCTGTTATAATCTCCACCCGGCACAGCCAGAAGAGGACTGGCCACCATTCATAGCCCGGTTCCTCTCTAGGTTTCTTCCTAGGTTTTGGCCTTTCTAGGGAGTTTTTGCTAGCCACCGTGCTTCTGCACCTGCATTGCTTGCCGTTTGGGGTTTTAGGCTGGGTTTAAGTACAGCACTTTGAGATATCAGCTGATGTACGAAGGGCTATATAAATAAATGTGATTGTCACGCTGACACAGAAAAGGGCCTTCCCCAAACTGTTGCCACAAAGTTGGAAGCACAGAATCATCCAGAATATCATTTATGCTGTCGCGTTAACATTTCCCTTCACTGGAACTAAGGGGCCTAGGCCGAACCATGAAAAACAGCCCCACACCATTATTCCTTCTCCACCAAACTTTACAGTTGGCACTATGTTGGCACTATGCATTGGGGCAGGTAGTGTTCTCTTGGCATCCGCCAAACCCAGATTCGTCCGTCGGACTGCCAGATTGTGAAGCGTGATTCACCACTCCAGAGAATGCATTTCCACTGCTCCAGAGCGCAATGGCGGCGAGCTTTACACCACTCCAGCCGACGCTTGGCATTGCGCATGGTGAACTTAGGCTTGTGTGCGGCTGCTCGGCCATGGAAACCCATTTCATGAAGCTCCTGACGAACAGTTATTGTGCTGACGTTGCTTCCAGAGGCAGTATGGAACTCGGTAGTGAGTGTGGCAACCAAGGACAGACGATTTTTACGCACTACACCACTCAGCGGTCCCATTCTGTGAGCTTGTGTGGCCTTCCACTTTCGTGGCTGAGCCATTGTTACTCCTAGACGTTTCCACTTCACAATAACAACGCTTACAGTTGACCAGGGCAGCTCTAGCAGGGCAGACATTTGTTGAACTGACTTGTTGGTTGGCATCCTATGACCGTGAAAGTCACTGAGCTCTTCAGTGAGGCTATGGAGATTGCATGGTTGTGTGCTGGATTTTATACACCTGTCAGCAACGGGTGTGGCTGAAATGGCCCAATCCACTCATTTGAAAGGGTGTCCAGATCTACTGTGTCCCGCAGCTATGAAAAATATGTGGGAATGTTTGCTTAATTCAAAGTTACAACCAACTGCTTGCAGCATTGCCACAGAAATGGAGGAGGCAAGTGAAAGGGAGAGAAGGTGGCAGTGTTCCCCCTATATTCATGGAGAGGGGAGAGAAAGAGTGTGGCTCAGAGGTGGAAAAGACAAGTTCTTCACCTGGATACATGGGCTAAGGTTTCTTTCACTTGCTTCAACAACGGACCTATGACTTGACAGTTTTATATTTTATTTTATAAAAGCATTGAGCTCTTGAAAACATCTAAGATAACTAAAAGGACACCATATCCCATTTCTCACTATCTCAGGTCCCATTGAACCGGTCGATGGAATCTGAAGTCTGCAGGGACAGAACACATGAAGGCCTTGGAAATACCAAACCAGCCAAACCAGACCCCCCCCCAGAGACAGGATTCTCAGGTGTTAGTCCCCCAGTCCCCTCTCTTCCATACACAGAGACAGGAGTCTCAGGTGTTAGTCCCCCAGTCCCCTCTCTTCCATACACAGAGACAAGACTCTCAGGTGTTAGTCCCCAGTCCCTCTCTTCCACACACAGAGACAGGATTCTCAGGTGTTAGTCCCCCAGTCCCCTCTCTTCCATACACAGAGACAGGATTCTCAGGTGTTAGTCCCCCAGTCCCCTCTTCTTCCATACACAGAGACAGGACTCTCAGGTGTTAGTCCCCCAGTCCCCTCTCTTCCATACACAGAGACAGGACTCTCAGGTGTTAGTCCCCTCTTCCAGTCCCCCTCTTCCATACACAGAGACAAGACTCTCAGGTGTTAGTCCCCCAGTCCCCTCTCTTCCATACACAGAGACAGGACTCTCAGGTGTTAGTCCCCCCCCTCTTCCACAGTCCCCTGTTAGTCTCTTCCATACACAGAGACAGGACTCTCAGGTGTTAGTCCCCCAGTCCCCTCTCTTCCACACACAGAGACAGGACTCTCAGGTGTTAGTCCCCCAGTCCCCTCTCTTCCACACAGAGACAGGACTCTCAGGTGTTAGTCCCCCAGTCCCCTCTCTTCCATACACAGAGACAGGACTCTCAGGTGTTAGTCCCCTCTTTACAGTCCCCTCTCTTCCACCACACACTCTCAGAGACAGGACAGGACTCTCAGGTGTTAGTCCCCCCCACAGTCCCCTCTCTTCCACACACAGAGACAGGACTCTCAGGTGTTAGTCCCCCAGTCCCCTCTCTTCCACACACAGAGACAGGACTCTCAGGTGTTAGTCCCCCAGTCCCCTCTCTTCCACACACAGAGACAGGACTCTCAGGTGTTAGTCCCCCAGTCCCCTCTTCCACACACAGAGACAGGACTCTTCCCCCAGTCCCCTCTTCCACACAGAGACAGGACTCTCAGGTGTTAGTCCCCCAGTCCCCTCTCTTCCACACACAGAGACAGGACTCTCAGGTGTTAGTCCCCCCCTCTCTTCTACAGTCCCCTCTCTTCCACACACAGAGACAGGACTCTCAGGTGTTAGTCCCCCAGTCCCCCCTCTTCCACACACAGAGACAGGACTCTCAGGTGTTAGTCCCCTCCCCTCTCTTCCACACACAGAGACAGGACTCTCAGGTGTTAGTCCCCTCTCTTCCACACACAGAGACAGGACTCTCAGGTGTTAGTCCCCTTCCACAGTCCCCTCTCTTCACACACAGAGACAGGACTCTCAGGTGTTAGTCCCCCAGTCCCCCCCAGTCTCTCTTCACACACAGAGACAGGACTCTCAGGTGTTAGTTTCCCAGTCCCCTCACACACAGGACTCTCGGGTGTTAGTCCCCTCAGTCCCCTCTCTTCCACACACAGAGACAGGACTCTCAGGTGTTAGTCCCCTCTCTTCCACACACAGAGACAGTCCCCTCTCTTCCACACACAGAGACAGGACTCTCAGGTGTTAGTCCCCCAGTCCCCTCTCTTCCACACACAGAGACAGGACTCTCAGGTGTTAGTCCCCTTCCCAGAGACAGTCCCCTCACACACAGACAGGACTCTCAGGTGTTAGTCCCCCAGAGACAGGACTCCCCCCCAGTCCCCTCTTTCCACACACAGAGACAGGACTCTCAGGTGTTAGTCCCCCAGTCCCCTCTCTTCCACACACAGAGACAGGACTCTCAGGTGTTAGTCCCCCAGTCCCCTCTTCTACACACAGAGACAGGACTCTCAGGTGTTAGTCCCCAGTCCCCTCACACACACAGGACAGGACTCTCAGGTGTTAGTCCCCCAGTCCCCTCTCTTCCACACACAGAGACAGGACTCTCAGGTGTTAGTCCCCCAGTCCCCTCTCTTCCACACACAGAGACAGGACTCTCCAGGTGTTAGTCCCCCAGTCCCCTCTTCCACACACAGAGACAGGACTCTCAGGTGTTAGTCCCCCAGTCCCCTCTCTTCCACACACAGAGACAGGACTCTCAGGTGTTAGTCCCCTCTCTTCCACACACAGAGACAGGACTCTCAGGTGTTAGTCCCCTCTTCCACACAGAGACAGGACTCTCTCTTCCACACACAGAGACAGGACTCTCAGGTGTTAGTCCCCCAGTCTCCTTCTCTTCCATTCACAGAGACAGGATTCTCAGGTGTTAGTCCCCTCTCTTCCACACACAGAGACAGGACTCTCAGGTGTTAGTCCCCTCTCTTCCACACACAGAGACAGGACTCTCAGGTGTTAGTCCCCCAGTCCCCTCTCTTCCACACACAGAGACAGGACTCTCAGGTGTTAGTCCCCCAGTCCCCTCTCTTCCATACACAGAGACAGGACTCTCAGGTGTTAGTCCCCCAGTCCCCTCCCCCAGTCCCCTTCCACACACACAGAGACAGGACTCTCAGGTGTTAGTCCCCCAGTCTCCTCTCTTCCATACACAGAGACAGGACTCTCAGGTGTTAGTCCCCCAGTCTCCTCTCTTCCACACACAGAGACAGGACTCTCAGGTGTTAGTCCCCTCTCTTCCATACACAGAGACAGGACTCTTAGGTGTTAGTCTCCCAGTCCCCTCTCTTCTACACACAGAGACAGGACTCTTAGGTGTTAGTCTCCCAGTCCCCTCTCTTCTACACACAGAGACAGGACTCCCAGGTGTTAGTCCCCTCTCTTACACACAGAGACAGGACTCTCAGGTGTTAGTCCCCTCTCTTCCACACAGAGACAGGACTCTCAGGTGTTAGTCCCCTCTCTTCCACACACAGAGACAGGATTCTCAGGTGTTAGTCCCCTCTCTTCCACACAGAGACAGGACTCTCAGGTGTTAGTCCCCCAGTCCCCTCTCTTCCACACACAGAGACAGGACTCTCAGGTGTTAGTCCCCTCTCTTACACACAGAGACAGGATTCTCAGGTGTTAGTCCCCTCTCTTCCACACAGAGACAGGATTCTCAGGTGTTAGTCCCCTCTCTTCCACACAGAGACAGGATTCTCAGGTGTTAGTCCCCTCTCTTCCACACAGAGACAGGACTCTCAGGTGTTAGTCCCCCAGTCCCCTCTCTTCCACACACAGAGACAGGACTCTCAGGTGTTAGTCCCCCAGTCCCCTCTCTTCCACACACAGAGACAGGACTCTCAGGTGTTAGTCCCCCAGTCCCCTCTCTTCCACACACAGAGACAGGACTCTCAGGTGTTAGTCCCCTCTCTTCCACACACAGAGACAGGACTCTCAGGTGTTAGTCCCCCAGTCCCCTCTCTTCCACACACAGAGACAGGACTCTCAGGTGTTAGTCCCCTCTCTTCCACACACAGAGACAGGACTCTCAGGTGTTAGTCTCCCAGCTCAATGTGGGCCTATTCTGATCTAGCAGGGCAAGAGAAGGTCACTGTGCTCTTAGCCTCAACTTCAGCTGTCACTGACAATATGATCACAGATGCATCAGGAGAGGAGAAACATGGAGACTCAAGAACACAGAGAGGTGTATGTGTGTGTGCCACTGTCTCACAAGGCAGAGAGGCGACATCCCATTGTCATGATGTACATATAAAAACCCATACAATGCTATAGCATTTCAAATGTAAACGATTTCATCATATGAGACATGCTGTACCTACAGATGAGCACTGTGTGTAAAGAGATACAGGAGCCTTGTTCCACTTACTGCCTCCAGCCCCGAGTAAGAGGCACGCGTGTGGATATGGTGTGACAGGGTGGAGAACGCATCCTCGTGGGATGCGGAGCCACGGGAGCTGCCTCGACGTGGGTCTCTTGTTGTGTCGACCTTGTACTGCCAGGACGCATGACTCATGCGACTCCCTTAAAATGCCAACGCACTGCCTGAGCACACGCACACATCTTTATTGCCGTGTGAGTCTCCTGTAGGCAGGATAAGGGCAGGGAGAGACACAGTGTGTCCAGGTCTGGGTGCATGACTGTGCATCTCTGTTTGTACGGGGGTCGTAAAATAGAATTGTATTTGTCACAAGCTTCGTAGACAACAGGCATAGACTAACAGCGAAACTCTTACTGATGGGTTATTTACCAACAATACAGAGTTCAAGATGATAAGAGAAAACACAAAGGAGGAGTAAAAAGTGTCAGTACCAAGGCGATGTGCAGGTCATTGAAGTAGCTATTATTATTAGTAGCTATTACTATTATTATTATGATTATATATATTTTTTTTAACTTAAACTTTATTTAACTCGGCAAGTCAGTTAAGAACAAATTCTTATTTACAATGACGGCCTAGGAACAGTGGGTTAACTGCCTGTTCAGGGGCAGAACGGCATATTTTTACCTTGTCAGCTCGGGGATTCGATCTAGCAACCTTTCGGTTACTGGTCCAACGCTCTAACCACTAGGCCACCTGCCACCCAATAGCCCCTAAAGCCATGTACTGTACATGCACAATACAGTAGGTAGGGGTCGTGACTAGGCAACGAGATAGATCATAAACAGTAGAAGCAGTGTATGTGTGTGGCGTCAGTATGCATGTGTGTGCGTTGGGGTGTCAGTGGAAGTATGCGCGAGTGTGTGGGCAAGAGAGTTAGTGCCAAGAAGGGTCAAATGCAGGTAGTCCAGGTAGGAGAAAAGGGGGGAGAAAAGGGGGTCAAAAATAATCTTTTTTTAATTTATTTTTAAACAGAAAATGTGTGAAACAAACATTATGTTGTCCGAGCTATAATACACATTATTTTACAAAACACCAGGACCAACGAGTTTGGTCAGATTCATTGAAAAAAACGTTGCCATGGAAAAGAAATATCGCAATACTGGTATCGTCCCAGTCCTAATGTACAGGGCGGCTCAATAAGCTCAGCTGAACGGACAAGACCAGGAGAGGTCAGAGGTCAGGCAGATCAGGCATTCTGAGGAGACAAGTTCACAAAAACGCATACAACAACTTCAGAACTACTTTGCTGTCGACGTCGGTGCAGTTTGAGCCAGTCTGAAGAGCATCGCTTGGTATTCACAGCAGAACAGATGTTTGATTTTAATCAGTTTCACATGAGTAGTGACGGACGAGGCAGAGGGAGTGAATCCAAGCAGCGGGGAACGTCGGCGTGTTTGTGATCCTCGTGGGTTTTTTTAACGATCAGCGCATTAACTCACCCGAGACAGTCGGCTAACACCCAATCTCCAGACGCACAGCCCAGTCTGGATTACAATCGCATGATGCTTAGAGAGGTGACGGACTACAGGCCATCTGTTAGGCCAGGATGAGATGAGGACCAGACAACAGCACCACAAAAACATCCTTCAGACACCCACATACAAGCTGAAAAATCCCTGTCAGGGGGTGTCATGTCATTTAACAAAAAAGAGGGGTCATCTCTCTCATCACCTGCCCATGTGGGAAAGCCTACATAGGATAAATGATAAATGACAAGACAATTAATACAACGCATAGCTTAACACAGCTCAATCAGGTGCAAGAACACTGACTACCCAGTAGCAGCTCACTGTTGGAGCTAACCATCCTATCTCTTCCCTCAAAAAAAAGGTATCGAGCATGTTACCCTACCAAGGAGAGGAGGCAACATTGAGACCTTACAACTACAGAGGGGGGCCTACTGGATAGCCTATCTAAAAAAACACTGACCCCTAGTGGGCTGAATATTGACTGATCTCAGGCCCCTTCCATGAACACTTCAACCCAATGAAAATGCTTTGCCTACAGTTTGCAAGCTTACACCGCACATCACGCTTCTCCTAGTAATGCTCATTATGTGTTACTGTCGAACCACAAGGAGATATGTAACGAAATAGTGAAACATAGATGAAAGCACATTAAAAATGTAACAACAATGATTGTTGATGAACATATCGAATCACGTTGCCACAAGACGTAAATAATTGCCTCGTGTATTCAACATCTCCACATGCGGTAAATATTCGTTTCATAGTTCCACTTACTATGACACATCCCTCACTGTGTTTTCATTGGCTGCTCTAATCGCACTATTTCTTTCTACATAGCCCGGTTCAAGCATTTACCATGTCACCCTGAAGAAGGCACTGTGTGCCCGAAACGTTGGCCGCTGTGCCAACTAAATATCTGGGAGCGTAATTCAAGTGCGCAACTTTTCCTCTGTTAGCCAGCACCTCTACCAACCACTTTTGGGTGTGCTTCAACCTCTGCCTTTACTGAGCCAGTCTGAAGAGCATCGCCTGGTATTCACAAGAGAACAGGTTTGCGATTGAATCAATCATTTCATGACTAGTGACGGAACGGACGAGGCAGAAGGAGTGAATCCAAGCAGAGGGGAACGTCGGCGTGTTTGTGATCCTCTTGTGTTTTTGTATGATCAGCGCATTAACTCACCCGAGACAGTCGGCTAACACCCAATCTCCAGACGCACAGCCCAGTCTGGATTACAATCGCATGATGCTTAGAGAGGTGACGGACTACAGGCCATCTGTTAGGCCAGGATGAGATAAGGACCAGGCCAGAACCATACTAAATCACAACTACAGTATATCATCAGTAAACCAGTCTATTTGGAGAAAGGTTGGTTTCCACCTACAGTGCCTGTGCAGTACTGTATGTGATTAGGTGGATGGAACTAAAGCCCACGTTGACTAAGGTCTATGACTCGGTGTGAATGGTCAGGGGGCAGAGTCCACCCGGATCAGTATAAACCTTCAACGACACAGCCCGGCGCAGCCCACTCCCCTTGGCTTGGCCGGAGACATTGCTACGAGTATGATGTCATAGCCTTGGTGGAATCGTGGATGCGTCCAGGGTCACTGTCAAGGGACTGATTAGCTCCATGTGTGATCTGATGGAGCTCCTCAAATCCATGGCCAAGTCATCCCCAGTCACAGGCCAACTCCCACACACATTACAGACTACATGGATTACATTATAATGGATGTTACACCCTACCACCCCTCCCTTCTATTGTCGGTCATAGAAACAGTTTGTGTAGACTACAATCTTTCCCAAAAGGCTTAAATTAGTGCCTG
This sequence comes from Oncorhynchus tshawytscha, assembly GCF_018296145.1. Classification (NCBI taxonomy): domain Eukaryota; kingdom Metazoa; phylum Chordata; class Actinopteri; order Salmoniformes; family Salmonidae; genus Oncorhynchus; species Oncorhynchus tshawytscha. Next base: position 12,630,325 of record NC_056450.1, on the reverse strand, counting down.
CCTGCTTCATATCTGCCTGCTGATACACACACATCGTTAGAAGGGATATAGGGAGTTCTGTGAACCAGCAGTACACTGTGAAACACGAAGCCTGTGTGTGCGTAAGTACAGCCTTGTGTGTGTGTGTGTGTGTGTGTGTGTGTGTGTGTGTGTGTGTGTGTGTGTGTGTGTGTGTGTGTGTGTGTGTGTGCGCGAAAGATTCCCAAGAAAGAGCACAGAGAAAGAGTGTGTGCGCGTGCATGCCTGTCTGCCTTGTGTGTATGTGCGGTCCGAGAGATTAGAGAGTCGGTGAGGGAGTAGTGCAGTCTTTTGTGTTCTCCTCAGCTCCTCACCCGGTCCTCAAAAGGTTCCTGTGGCAGCTGAAAGCAGCAGAAAGATGGGTCGTGACAGAACTGGGAGCAGCGGCCTGGAGCCGCTCCAAAGCTGCCTCCACTTCTTCTCGTAACAATATATTAAAGAATAAACAGCTCAGGCTAACGGGACAAAAAAATATGAGAGGAGTCAGTGGTCTGGGCTCTGGAGAGAGAGGCTATGCATGAAGAATTACTAGCTGCTCTATACCAGTTCAAATGTATCTCGGTTGTCCCACAGTATGACTTTTGAACTTTACACATTTGGTTCAATGATCTAATGCGAAAAACAAAATGGTGTAATCATTCCTTCTCAAGTCTCTTCTGGCAGGCGAGGAGAATGTATCATTCCAGTGACTTGAATCATTGACTGGAGCACAGAAAACCAGGGAGAAGAATAGGAACCATTTGGATGACAATTCTGTATTTAATTAGGTGTGAGGGAACTGTGGGGAAATTCATCCAGCCTCTACAACACAATCCCCTTCTCCTGAAAATATCACCCAAACCGGATTAGCACTGGGAGAAAGCTACAGGAATGACTCGGCTCAGACCGCCAGAGAGAGAGGAGGAGGAGGAGGAGGAGGTGGTAATGAGAGAGGGAGAAGGGGTAGAGAGAGATCGAGAGGGGGAGAGGGAGAGAAAGAGATGGAGGTAGATAGAGACCAATGCTTTTTTTTTTCCTCAGGAAGGCTGCGGAAGAGGATAACACCACCTGTGGAGGCCATTTGTTAAACTAGGAGCCTCTTCACACTTACTAACCACTTCCGTAAAAACACCGTCGGCTACACATATTACTCAAACGCAAACTTGCGTACTTGCTACATCTCGACAGCTACCTCCAAAGGTAGAGCACAACAATCGCCCGACAGTTGCTCCCCCCCCTTGGAGCAGGGCAGTGTGAACAGAATTGTCTCGTTGAGCCAACACTCCTACAGTATAAATGGTAATAGCAGCACAACGTTTTTGATGTAGACATTTTCCAAATATTTGAGACTTGTTTTACTGTGTTTTTAACAGACGGGTTACATGTTGAAATTGTCGCAGCAGCTGCACTGAGCCACGTAAAACCAATACCCCCCACCACCAAAAACATACAAATAGGACATGTTGCTTCATTTGTAACATTGTGTGGTGATTTAGGAGGTGGCACCACAGGTATCAGAGTGATGGGAGGGGAATTGTTTTCTTGGGGCCCCAGAGTGTTTCCTGATCTGGTAGTATGCTAACCTAACCAACTCCGGACCCTAGTTGTAACGTATGACATGGTAATAAAAATCAGCTGTTATATGGGCTACCATGTGGTTTATAAAAAAAAAAAACAATCCTGGAAAAACTCCTGGCCTCAGGAAGGATGAAATCATTAAAACCCTTTACACAGACAAGAGGCATCACCTGATTGGACAAAAAGGAGCAAAAAAACAAAAACAGGGCTGAGCTGGCTGTATGCAGTGCTGCATCGTGGAGGCCTTTGTATCGAAAGTAAAAACACTCGCACACATTATGTCATCACTACTGTGTTGATTGATGAATCCCACGCCTTTGGATTGACACAATTTGCTTTTACCAGATTGATAAAAATGTAGCCTGGTTTACTGTACTTTTACTATGTGTGTGAGAGGGTTAATCGCTCATTTTTGATAGGATAACGTTACTTGACGACATGCTGTTATAGCAACTCTGTGCTTTTGTTGCATTATTCAAGAGTGTAATGTGTTTGAGAAGAAATGTTTGTGCTTACTGTCGTCTCGCAATTAATATTAATGGTCAACTTGAGCTGCGGACCAAGAATGTGGCGTTGCCAGCCACAACGAAAAGTCCGGCAAGGATGTAATGTGAATTGAAAAGTAGAATTCTCTTTCGCCACTCTGCTCCACAGACTCTACTTCTAAACTATATAGACAAAAGTATGTGGACACCCCTTCAAATGAGTGGATTTGGCTAATTCAGCCACACCCTTTGCTGACAGTTGTATAAAATCAAGCACACAGCCATGCAATCTCCATAGACAAACATTGGCAGTAAAATGGCCACATTGAAGAGCTCAGTGAGCTTGAAATGGCACCGTCATAGGATGCCAAATTTCCAACAAGTGAGTTTGTCAGATTTCTGCCATCCTATAGCTTCCCCGGCCAACTGTAAGTTCTGTTATTGTGAAGTGGAAACGTCTAGGAGCAACAACGGCTCAGCTGCAAAGTGGTAGGCCACACAAGATCACAGAATGGCACAGCAGAGTGCTGAAGCGTGTCAAAATCGTTTCGTCCTTGGTTGCAACACTCACTACCAAGTTCCAAACTCCCTCTGGACGCAATGTCAGAACAAGAACTGTTCATCAGGAGCTTCATGAAATGGGTTTCCATGGCCGAGCAGACGCACTCAAGCCTAAGATCACCATGTGCAACGCCAAGCGTCGGCTGGAGTGGTGTAAAGCTCGGCGCCATTGGACTCTGCAGAAGTAGAAACACATTCTCTGGATTGATGAATCACTCTTCACCATCTGGCAGTCCGAAGGACGAATCTGGGTTTGGCGTATGCCAGGAGAACACTGCCTGCTCTAATGCGTAGTGACAACTGTAAAGTTTGGTGGAGGAGGAATAATGGTTTGGAGCAGTTTCTCATGGTTCAGGCTAAGCCCATTAGTTCCAGAGAAATCTTAATGCTGCAGCATACAATGCCATTCTAATTCTGTGCTTCCAACTTTGTGGCAACAGTTTTGGGGAAGGCCCTTTCCCGTTTCAGCATGACAATGCCCCCATGCACAAAGCGAGATCCATACAGAAATGGTTTGTTGAAATCGGTGTGGAAGAATTTGACTGGCCTGCACATCGCCCCAACCTCAACCCCATCTAACACCTTGGGGATGAGATGGAACGCCGTCTACGAGCCAGTCGTAATTTCCCGACATCAGTCCCCGACCTCCCTAATGCGCGTGGCTAAAAGGAAGCAAGTCCTTGCAGCAATATTCCAACATCTAGAGGAAAGCCTTCCTAGAAGAGATGTTACTGCAGCAAAGAGGGGAGCAACTCTATAATGTCCATGATTTTGGAATGAGATGCTCGACGAGCAGGTGTCCACATACTCTTGGTCATGTCGTGTATCTTGTAGTGGGAGTAGGACCTAGAGGTGGAGAGGGAGCAGGAGGGAAAGAGCCTCCCTGTATTACTATCCAGAGTTCAGTATCACATTAAACATAGTCCCATTGAGAATTGTGAAACCTTGATAGAAATGAATAACAAAATCATTCAGACTGTTGAACGGGGCTAAACATCAGGGAAACCACCTGGGGCCAGCAGTATCATCATCTCCCATGGTAACTAACTGCAATGCAGTGCATGCCCTCTGTCGGGAGGCCAGGTAGGCAGGTGTTTTAGAGTCATTACAGAGGCTGAGACAATCAGTGTGTTCGCGCTTCGCAACCCCCTGATTTTAAATTACAATACCAGATGAATACTAATCAACATGCAGGTGGTCGCTCTGATGAGCTGTGCTAGAACAGCCAGCATGTATAATGGCATACGTTTCCGTTACGTTCTACAATACGTTTGCTTGCTCTGGGGCAGGGGAGCCGGTGAGATGGTGGAAAGGCAGCGTGGGTGGAATAGGCAAAGTCCCAGAAATCATCTGGAAAGAGAGCCAAGGGTCTATTTTCGTTGACAAGATTTTTTTAGAGATCCGTGAGAGATCTTGATTCGAGAGACATTACTGTAATGTAAACGTGCACATTTCTCCCTAAACACTAACAGCAGAGCAATGTTTTTGAAACTGCTTTAATGTAGGCATTTTCATTATATATCAGACTTGTTTTTATTGAGTTTTCACCTGAAATTGCAGTAACAGCTGGTTACATTCCGAAACCATATCTTTAAGAGTGTTTCTTCCCCATTGGCTGCTCTGAGCCACCCTCCAGGCAAGAAGCATGCAACAAGGAGATAATCAACTCACCAAGGGAATGAACATTTTCAGATGCAATTTTGCATTTAGTTCATATAATGACTTCCATGATACTGATAAAATTAAGCCTGGTTTGTTCTAAGGTAACTATGCTGTAACTGTACTTTTAAATTCGTATGAGACGGGTAAGCATTCATGTTTGATATGCTAATGTTACCAGCATACAGTGGGGCAAAAAAGTATTTAGTCAGCCACCAATATGTGCAAGTTCTCCCACTTCAAAAGATGAGAGAGACCTGTAAATTTCATCATAGGTACACTTCAACTATGACAGACAAAATGAGAAAAAAAAATCCAGAAAATCACATTGTAGGATTTTTAATGAATTTATTTGCAAATTATTGTGGAAAATAAGTATTTGGTAAATAACAAAAGTTTCTCTCAAACGTTTTCTGTAAGTCTTCACAAGGTTTTCACACACTGTTGCTGGTATTTTGGCCCATTCCTCCATGCAGATCTCCTCTAGAGCAATGATGTTTTGGGGCTGTTGCTGGGCAACACGGACTTTCAACTCCCTCCAAAGATTTTCTATGGGGTTGAGATCTGGAGACTGGCTAGGCCACTCCAGGACCTTGAAATGCTTCTTACGAAGCCACTTCTTCGTTGCCCGGGCGTTGTGTTTGGGATCATTGTCATACTGAAAGACCCAGCCACGTTTCATCTTCAATGCCCTTGCTGATGGAAGGAGGTTTTCACTCAAAATCTCACGATACATGGCCCCATTCATTCTTTCCTTTACACGGATCAGTCGTCCTGGTCCCTTTGCAGAAAAACAGCCACAAAGCATGATGTTTCCACCCCCATGCTTCACAGTAGGTATGGTGTTCTTTGGATGCAACTCAGCATTCTTTGTCCTCCAAACACGACGAGTTGAGTTTTTACCAAAAAGTTATATTTTGGTTTCATCTGACCATATGACATTCTCCCAATCTTCTTCTGGATCATCCAAATGCTCTCTAGCAAACTTCAGACGGGCCTGGACATGTACTGGCTTAAGCAGGGGACACGTCTGGCACTGCAGGATTTGAGTCCCTGGCGGCGTAGTGTGTTACTGATGGTAGGCTTTGTTACTTTGGTCCCAGCTCTCTGCAGGTCATTCACTAGGTCCCCCCGTGTGGTTCTGGGATTTTTGCTCACCGTTCACATTGTGATCATTTTGACCTTACGGGGTGAGATCTTGCGTGGAGCCCCAGATCGAGGGAGATTATCAGTGGTCTTGTATGTCTTCCATTTCCTAATAATTGCTCCCACAGTTGATTTCTTCAAACCAAGCTGCTTACCTAGTGCAGATTCAGTCTTCCCAGCCTGGTCTACAATTTTGTTTCTGGTGTCCTTTGGTCTTGGCCATAGTGGAGTTTGGAGTGTGACTGTTTGAGGTTGTGGACAGGTGTCTTTTATACTGATAACAAGTTCAAACAGGTGCCATTAATACAGGTAACGAGTGGAGGACAGAGGGGCCTCTTAAAGAAGAAGTTACAGGTCTGTGAGAGCCAGGAATCTTGCTTGTTTGTAGGTGACCAAATACTTATTTTCCACCATAATTTGCAAATAAATTCATTAAAAATCCTACAATGCGATTTTCTGGATTTTTTTCCCTAATTTTGTCTATCATAGTTGAAGTGTACCTACGATGAAAATTACAGGCGTCTCTCATCTTTTTAAGTAGGAGAACTTGCACAATTGGTGGCTGACTAAATACTTTTTTGCCCCACTGCTAGCTGTGTTATGGTCATGCAAGCTACATTTATTTCATGTGTGTACGATCGAGAAAAACCCTTTAATTGTACCATTATTCAAGAGTGCAATTTGGCTTGGTTGCATTATTCAAGAGTGTTACTAATTGTTTTTGAGGAAAAGATGCTTCCATTGTTGAATAGTTTCAAGCAACAGCAAATCCGCCACTGACCAACAACATGAGGGCACCTCAGGGGTGTGTGCTGAGTCCCCTCCTGTACTCCCTGTTCACCCATGACTGCGTGCCCTGGCATGACTCAAACACCATCAAGTTTGCTGACGACACAACGGTGGTAGGACTGATCAGACGATGGTGAGGCAGCCAATAAGGAGGAGCTCAGAGACCTGGCAGTGTGGTGCCAAGACAACAACCTCTCCCTTAACTTAAGCAAGACAAATGAGCTGATCATGGACTACAGGAAAGGGAGGGTCGAGCAAGCCCCAATCTACATCAATGGGGCTGTAGTGGTGCAGGTTCACATTACTAAGAAATGATCATGGTCCACACCCACACAGTTGTGAAGAGGGCATGACTGTACCTCTTCCTCCTCAGGAGGCTGAAAAGATTTGGCATGGGCCCTCAGATACTCAAAATGTTCTACAGCTGCACCATCGAGATAATCTTGACTGGCTACATCATCGCTTGGTATGGCAACTGCAAGGCACCCGACCACAATGTGCTACAGAAGGTTAGTGAGTACGGCCTAGTACATCACTGGGCCCGAGCTCCCTACTATCCAGGACCAATATACTTTGGAAGGCCCCAAAAAATGGTACTGACTCCAGCCAAGTTATAGACCATTCTCTCTACTACTACAAGGCATGCGGTACCACACACACACACACACACACACACACACACAGGTGCCTTCAGAAAGAATTCACACCCGAGACTTTCCACATTTTGTTGAGTTACAGCCTGAATTGCTCGCCCACACGACGCCATAAACACTGTCTGCCATCTCTTTGCAATACAGTTGAAGCTGGGATTCATCTGTGAAGAGCACACTTCTCCAGCGTGCCAGCGACCAGCGAAAGTGAGCATTTTCCCACGGGAGTCGGTCACGACGCCGAACTGCAGTCAGGTCAAGACCTGGTTTCTGTCAGTATGTTCAGAAATTATTTGGTTGTGCAAACCCACAGATTCATCAGCTGCCCGGGAGGCTGGTCACAAGCGATCCCGCAGGTGAAGAAGCCAGATGTGGAGGTCCTGTGGTGGCGTGGTTACAGGTGGTCTGCAGTTGTCAGGCAGGTTGGATGTGCTGCCAAATTCTCTAAAATTATGTTGGAGACAGTTTATGGTAGAAAAATTAAACATTCATTTTCTGGCAACAGCTCTGGTGCACCTATGTAATGATCATGCTGTTTAATCAGCTTCTTGATATGCCACACCTGTCAGGTGGATGTATTATCTTGGCAAATAAGAAATGCTCACTAACAGGGATGTAAACAAATTTGTGCACAACATTTTATAGAAATAAGCTTTTTGTGCATTTGGAAAATGTCTGGGATCTTTTATTTCAGCTCATGAAACGTGGGACCAACACTCACATGTTGCATTTATATTCAGCATAAGGTTTCCAATGCCTCACAAAGAAGGGCACATATTGGTAGATCGGTTAAAAAAAAACAGGCATTGAATAACCCATTGAGCATCATGAAATTATTAACTACAATTTCATACAGGCATCCTTCCTAATTCAGTTGCCGGAGAGGAAGGAAACAGCTCAACGATTTCACCATGAGGCCAATGGTGACTTTAAAACAGTTAGAGTTGAATGGCGGTGATAGGAGAAGACTCAGTATGGATCAACAACATTGTAGTTACTCAGCAATACTAAAATAGAATTGCCAGAGTGAAAAGGAGGAAGCCAGTACAGAATACGTGCATCCTGTTAGCAACAAGGCACTAAAGTAATACTGCAGAAAATGTGACAAAGCAATTCACTTTTTGTCCTGAATACAAAGTGTTATGTTTGTTGCAAACCCAAAACAACACATTACTGATTACCACTCTCCATATTTTCAAGCATAGTGGTGGCTGCATGAAGTTATGAGTATGCTTGTAAATCGTTAACGACTGGGGAATTTGTCAGGGTAAAAAATAAAAGGACAAAATCATTTTTGCACAGGCAAAAAAAAGGAAAAACCTGGTTCAGTTTGCTTTCCACCAGACACTGGGAGATGAATTCACCTTTCAGCAGGACAATAACCTAAAACACAAGGTCAAATATACAATGTAGTTGCTTACCAAGATGACAGTGAAATGGCCGATATACATTTTGGACTTAAATACATGGGCACAATCCAGAAAGCTCTTAGAGACTTCCCCAGAAAGACGCTCCGGTGTCATCGCTTAGAGACTTCCCCAGAAAGACGCTCCGGTGTCATCGCTGTCATCGGGGATTCTAACATGTGGTGACTCAGAGATTTACCGGTCAGATGTTTGGGCACACCTACTCATTCCAGGGGTTTTCTACATTGTAGAATAATAGTGAAGACATAAAACTATGAAATAACACAAAGGAATTATGTAGGTGTGCAAAGCTGTGAAAGGCGGCTAGTTTGAATAATCTCAAATATTGTACAAATAAAGAAAAGCCCTGGAATGAGTAGGTGTGTCAACTTTTGACGAGTACCATAAGCAGGTACCGTTTTTATTTTTTATTTTATTTTTTACAAATGTTATAACTTCTGTTTTACGTTGACAGAGTATTTTGTGTAGATCGTTGACAAAGAAAATACATCAAAATCTATTTTAATCCCACTTTGTAACAAAATGTTAAAGTCAAGAGGTGTGAATACTTTCTGAAGGCACTGTAACATGGCCAACATGCATACTGATGCCACACACTTTCACCAGCTGCCTATCAACTATCATATTCCCTCGTCACTTTACTCCTACCTTTATGTACAGTACATAGCTACTTCAATTACCTCGTACAGCGACTCCGTACTGGTACTCCCTGTATTTAGCCATGTTATTTTTAAATCACTGTGTATTTATTCCTCATGGTCACTATTTCTATTTTTGGATTAAAATGTTATATTCTTTATCTTTAACTCTGCATTGTTGGAAAATGACCTGCAAGTAGGCATTTCATTGTTAGTCCACCTGTTGTTTACGAAGCATGTGACAAATAACATTTGACTGGATGTACATTAGACGTGACATTCCGGCTCTGCATCTCCAAATTGACCGTAAATGTCAGTATCACGTGACACAGATATTTGGAAACGCAGAGCAAGAATGTCACGTTGTCAGCCACACCAAAATGGAAGGCGAGAGGATGTCACGTAGATTTGAAATGTTTCGGTACATATTATGTCAAATGGAAATCTCATCTCTAGGAGGGATGATGGAGAGACGACGCCCATAAGCACTGGACAGTGTCTGCATTGAGCGCTCCACTCTTCTGAGCACCGCGTACCGGTCTGTTGAACAAGGGTTCGGTACTACTGACGTTTACCCTCTATGTTGCGTCATTCCCTACTCGCTCTCAATTCTATTCTAGCTTTTTTTGGTACATCACCAGAGCTAAGGAGAGGCCAGCTGAGAGCAGGTGTGTCGGTAAGCAAGAGAACAAGACAGTGGCTATACGTTTAGAAGCGTACGCATACTAAACCATCATTCATTAGCTCAATATAAAGCTAATACTGCATTGAATTTACTACCTGCGCTATGCAAGACAGAGGCTGAAACATTACCTTTCGGGCTAATTGCCCTAATGACTTATGGGTTTCCGTCATCCGTGATCACTCGCTCGCATTAGATACTCGCTCACACGGAGCCTTTTCTTAATATTGTAATGACGTACTTGAATAATATATATAGGCCTATTTGGGACTAGAATAAGGCGCAGACAGTTCTCTTCTCTTCATGGGGATTGAATGAGTCTAAAATAAATAACTTCTAAAGGCCACGCATTCAAGATGGCCGCCGCCAACAAGGCTACTTGTTGTTGGTCATAAATGTGACAAATAATTCGACATATCTAAGAAGAACAGGCATTTTCTAGAAAATAAAACAGATAAAATAAAAGTAGAAATAAATGAGGTGCAACATGAATATGCCACAAATATAACAGATATACAGTGTCTTCGGGGAGTATCTAGACCTCTTGACTTTTTCCACATGTTAAGTTACAGCCTCATTCTAAAATGGATTCAATAGGTTTCCCTCATCAATCTACACACAATACCCCATAATGACAAAGCAAAAACATGTTTTTAGACATTTTTTGCAAATTTATAATAAAGAATGCATAACTGAAATAACACATTTACATAAGTATTCAGACCTTTTACTCAGTACGTTGTTGAGGCACCTTTGGCAGCGATTACAGCATTGAGTCTTCTTGGATATGACGCTACAAGCTTGGCACATCTGTATTTGGGGAGTTTCTCCCATTATTTTCTGCAGATCCTCTCAAGCTCTATTATTCAGCTCACAGTAGCAGCCAATGTGTGATGTTCAATGTTGGCCTACATTCCATGAGACATTAACCTGTTTATACACTTGTCCTTCAGACAAGGAGGTGACTGAAACTGTTGTGTTGTTTGATGTAAGAAATCCCTTTATTAAATAAAATGCATCATTATTCCCATACATTATCACAGATAAGACAAATTATGCTGCCCTCTGCCTATTTAGCTAATTCAAGCCTGTCTCAAAATACAACACTGCCCCTTTAAGACAAAAGCTATTTCCCTGATTCGCTGTTCAAAGATGTACATTTCTAGATGTACGTTTTGTGCTCTTGTAGTAATCTCTACCCGTTTGCTGACTACAAATGATCTATAACTGGACTAAACTCACTAACTAGTAAAGGATATGATATATATATTTTTTAACAAATGTTCACACGTCGCAACATTTAGCTCTCGCTTTGATCTCAAAACAAGCACATCTACCCACGACCGCTGATGCTATAAATACAGTCCAGTTCAAAGTGAATATTCTTGCATATAGGCCTACTGCAACTCTGATTGGTTATGGTGCGCCGGTCTGTGTAGAGTATGTACCTGAGTCATGCAATAGACTCAGGTACAATGCAATAGAATCCTACTTCGATAAGTTCTGCCTACAACAACATCTCTTGCATAGTTAATTTTGTTTCGGTATGTTACATTGAAAGTGGCTAATATTGTGTTGTTTCGAACATAAATCCCACAGTAAAGGGAAACGTTGATAGTGTTAACAGGGAAAACTCTAGAAAGCTGAGTGAAGTTCAATCTCATGCGGCAGGCGCGCAGCTTAGAGGGAACATTGTATTTATGTTTGTAATAAAGCCCTTATGTGGGGGAAAAACTAATTCTAATTGGCTGGGCCTGGCTCCCAAGTGGGTGGGCCTATGCCCTCCAAGGCCCACCCATGGCTGCACCCCTGCCCAGTCATGTGAAATCCATAGATAATGGCCTAATGAATTTATTTCAATTAAACTGATTAATTAAACTGATTACCTTATGAACTACAAATGAAAATCTTTGAAATTGTTGCATGTTGCGTTTATATTTTTGTTCAGTATATTTTCCTTGTAGAGCTGTTTAATTCATGGGGTGCATGACAGGTGAAGCGGAATGTAGCTGAACGCTCACAGCCAAACTACTTAATAGGCAACGTGGGAATGCTTAGAAATGAGGCTACTTCCGAGGAATAAACATCTTCAATAACCAATTATACAGTAGCCGCTAGTTGGTGAAGGCATTAAGAAACGGGCAACTATCTACTGCCGTGATTCCCATTGGTTAGTGTATAGGGACCCCATGTATGCCTACTGCGCTATGCGCTAAAACCAATTATATTATATTATACTACTCTACTGGGTCCGTTGTGATTGAGGTTGTCATATAGAATTCTGATAGCTAAACCATCCATTTATTGGGATGTAAATGGAGTCTCATCTCATGTGAATGAGCAACTCTTCCTTTCTTCCTGGGGGAGTTAACACTCGATCTTTAATGTTTTGGGTTTAATTCACCAGTGTACTGTAAAGCATGAAACACACAGAGAATCTCTCTGCCGATAGACTGCCAATAGGTACTTATCACAGTGGGAAGTTGTCCCGTCTCTTGCTCGAACAAAAGCGGCACCTGCTGCGCCCCGACCCCATAGCAGCGAACATGCCACCAGACGAGAATTTCACAGATTGATGAAGTTATAGTCCACAAACTTCACAGTGCACTGACTCATCCAAGCTGTTTTTCCCGCAATTGTATTTTGAAACACGTCGCCTTCAGAAAGTATTCATGCCCTTGATTTGTTCCACATTTTGTTGTGCTACAGCCTGAATTCAAAATGGATGAAATATATTTTCTTCTCACCCGTCTACACACAATGGGCCAACCCCATAATGAGAAGTGAAACCTATTCTAAAAATGTATGAAAATGTATTCAATTAAACACAGAAATATCTCATTTACACACAGTACCATTCAAAAGTTTGGGGTCACTTGGAAATGTCCTTGTTTTTTGAAATCAAATCAATTTTTTTGTCCATTAAAATAACATCAAATTGATCAGAAATACAGTGTAGACATTGTTAATGTTGTAAATGACTATTGTTGCTGGAAACGGAAATATCTATAGGCGTACAGAGGCCCATTATCAGCAAACATCACTCCTGTGTTCCAATGGAACGTTGTGTTAGCTAATCCAAGTTTAGCATTCTAAAAGACTAATTGATCATTAGAGAACCCTTTTGCAATTATGTTAGCACATCTGAAAACTGTTGTCCTGATTAAAGAAGCAATAAAATTGGCCTTCCTTAGACTAGTTGATTATCTGGAGCATCAGTATTTGTGGGTTCGATTACAAGCTCAAAATGGCAAGAAACAAAACTTTCAAAAGGGTTTTCTAATGATCAATTAGCCTTTTAAATTTATAAACTTGGATTAGCTCACACAACGTGCCATTGGAACACAGGAGTGATGGTTGCTGATAATGGGCCTCTGTACGCCGATGTAGCTATTCCATTAAATATGTATTTTAAAAGTTGTTTCCAGCTACAATAGTCATTTACAACATTAACAATGTCTACACTGTCTACACTGTATTTCTGATCAATCTGGATTGTACAATATTTGCTTATTATTCATTTTTAAATTCTTTAAGTTCTGTCAAGTTAGTTATTGATCACTGCAAGACAGCCATTTCAAGTCTTGCTATTGATTTTCAAACCGATTTAAGTCAAAACTGTAACTAGGCCACTCATGAACATTCAATGTTTTCTTGGTAAGCAACTACCATGTATATATGGACTTGTGTTTTAGGTTATTGTCCTTCCTTCATCTAGGATTTTTCCTATGCTTTAGCTTTATTCCGTTTATTTCTATCCGAAAAACTCTTTAGTCCGTGCCGATGACAAGCATACCCATAACATGATGCAACCAACACCATGCTTAAAAATATAAAGAGTGGTACTCAGTGATATGTCATATTTCACCCAAACATAACGCTTTGTATTCAGGACATAGCGTACATTTCTTTGAAAAAATAAATAAATAATGTTTTATGATGTACAGGCTTCCTTCTTCTCACTCTGTCATTTAGGTTTGTATTGTAGAGTAACTCCAATTTCTTTGATCCATCCTCAGTTCTCTCATATCACAGCCATTCAACGCCAACGGTCACCATTGGCCTCATGATGAAATCCCTGATACGTTTCCTTCCTCTCTGGCAACCGCGTTAGGAAGGACACCTGTATCCTTGTAGTGAACGGTGTACTTATACACTATCCAAAGTGTAATTAATAACTTCACCATGTTCAAATGGATATTCAATGTCTGCTTTTTTCATTTTTTACCCATCTACAGTAGCAATAGGTTCTCTTCCTTGCGAGGCATTGGAAAACCTCCCTGGTCTTTGTGGTTGAATCGGTGTTTGAAATTCACTGCTCGACTGAGGGACCTTACAGATAATTGCATGTGTGGGGTACAGAGATGAGGTGGTCATTCAAAAAACGTGTTAAACACTAGAATTTCACACAGAGTGAGTCCATGCAACTCATTGTCTGAGTTGTTAAGCACATTTTTTTTTAAAGAAGCTATTGATCCTCAGCACCAAAAGCACCCTTCCCGCAGCTATGTTTTCCTTCATGCACTGTGCTCTCCCCAATGCCAAATAGTCAACACTTTGAATTATGAATTCAATGGATTGTGGTCAGCAATTCCATAGGAGGTGATTGCATATATAGGCCTACTGTTACAATAATATTTCAAATAAATCTAGAAATCAGCAAGTAGCCTACAATTACAGGCAAATCATTTTAGTAAGTCAATGAACAAGTGTTCCTGTCTAATCGATTATTTCTCCTGTTTAGCCAATAGTGTTTTAGCTATATATTGTTCTAGAAACGCTGTGGCCTTTTTAACAACCCGAAACGGCACCAAGCTTCTCATAAGGCTAATAAGAAAACATTTCCAATGACTTGAATAGCCTATGGGAAAGTTGTAAACATTGTGTCAGGAGGCTAAGTGACTAAAATGTGTCAGAAAAGTATTGGAAACATCAGGGACGCTCATCAGGTAATAGGCGGAAGTGTGTGTGTGTGTAGAGAAGCTGTGCATTGCTTTCAATTGTTGTTTGGTCACAGTCCCTTCTAACGTTTCCTATGCAGCTGGTGAGCACTGGAGAGGAAAACAGAAAAACAGAAAAACAAGTAGGCCTACACGTGTTGCAGAGAGGGAATGGGGTCATGGCTACTATGCGAGTGAAGAGAAAAATAATCCACGAGGCTATAACGTGCTAGCAAAATGTTCTGATCAGTCCTGCTAACAGATGAGCCAACTGTAATCATCAGGCACACTCACCTCAATTTAGCCAACATGTCTCAGTGAAAACAAAAATCGGGACATTGGTTGATTTATCGAGACGAGTCCCCACTCCTCACGCTTGTCTCAAGGCAACGTGAAGGCACAGTACCAATCAAAACGCTGCTGAAATGATCATCTAGTTAACCACACGGCAAATGCTTTACATTTATTATAACGGTTGGATGACTTTGGGAGTTTCACATAACCACGGCCCTATGAACTAAGCCACTAAGGGCTGACCCAATATCAATCAGGGCTAAAGCCCCGGAAGCTGGGTCCTGGTGACATCCCTATTCTCTACCTCGGCTCCCCTCTACCTCGTCTCCCCTCTTTCGGCTCCTCTACCTCGTCTCCCCTCTTTCCCCTCTTTCGTCTCCCCTCTTTCGGCTCCTCTACCTCGTCTCCCCTCTTTCGGCTCCTCTACCTCGTCTCCCCTCTTTCGGCTCCTCTACCTCGTCTCCCCTCTTTCGGCTCCTCTACCTCGTCTCCCCTCTTTCGGCTCCTCTACCTCGGCTCTCCTCTACCTCAACTCCTCCGAGGAGTCACTGGCACCCCGATGCACGTGTGGGATATTATGGGCTATAATAAAAAGGCAGTGCTCTCATTAATAACCACCCACCCCCAAATCATACCTCCCTCTGCTACCTACTGTACCCCACTGCTATTAATAAACGGTGAGGAGGTGGGTGGGGCTGGAGGAATGATGAGCGAATGCTAATGCTGGAGCCTCAGAGAGAAACATCCTCACTCACATAGAAGAGGATGACTGGAGAAGCCTGACAGCACTCACACGCCAATATGCAGTACACTCTCATACACACACAGACATACCACCAACACACACAAACAGCCAAAACACACACGGAGAGGCTCACATGCCCAGATGCCTGGCTCAAACCTCCGTCACAACCAAACTCACACCTTCTGTCACAGAGAAACAAGGATACAGTACAAGATGCCTCTATTACCATCCCACCTAGACAGTTAGCAACACTGCTGTTAGAGTTTACAGGTAGGACTGTAGGACAGCACATACTAGAGGGGCAGCAGATACTATTAAAGTTCGATTTTCCTGTCATACATTTTGTAATAGTCCATCAATCCTGGACTTTAGCTCATCTTTATTGGCTGTGTCATACAATCTATATTAAGCCACACCTGTCTCGTAATAAAGCAGACAATTGGGACAGAGGCTAGGTTCATTTTATGGCGATCAGATAAAGCCGAGCAGACAGGACCATCTGCTCTCTCCTTCCACTGATAAAGGGTAGAGGAGATGGAAGAGAAAATGGCTGCTCTAAGAGACCGAAAGGAGCAATGTCCATCTGATTCTACAGCCTCAAACACCGTGCGGTGGGCAAACAGACATGGCAATCAGACCGTGATGGATGCCAGTCATATCGGTCCTCCTTCACTGCCCATGGCAAAATCATCCCGAGTAGACTAGCGAGTGTGAGGTAGGATTTATGGATTCGGGGGAAATTGTTTACGAGGAGTGATAAAAAATGTATTCAAGGTCCCAGAGCAGGTGGAAGGAGGAACAAACAAGAAACCCACAAT